>NW_019154088.1:50429597-50665325 GCF_002288905.1 Enhydra lutris kenyoni
AGTCCTTAACATCATAGCATCATTGACATAGAAGAGATTGAGGCAGATAAATCTCATTCATGTTAATGAGTATTCTTCCTGGAAATATTCCTTGAATTGACTGGGTGGTTAGAGTTTCAAAATATCTTTATCTTCCTCTCACCCGCCCCTTTCTGTCTCCTCTTTTCTTTCCCTTACCTTCCCCTTCTTCTCCTTTTATTTCCTTTCTCTCCATAACTTCTTCCAATTCTTCTTATGTTTCTTCCATTTTCAATTATATGTTGAGTCTCTGCCATATGCTTGCTGGCCATGAGGAATTCAGAGACAAACCCAACCAAAACTATGATCAAGAGATCAGATCTAACTCTGATGAGTTAGACGTTCGAGAACATCAGTGATTGAAGCAACATAAATGTATCCATTAGGCAGATGAAAGGGGAGCCAATTCAACCAAGAAGGTCTGGGAGGCTTCTAAGAGGTGGTGACATTTCAAGGGATGTCTGTAGGAAGCATAGAAATTGGCCAGGCAGATGAGGTTGGGAAGGGAGTTCCATTCAAAAAGCATAGCACTTTCCAAAACCCCGAAACAAGAAACATAATTTTATTCTTTCTTTCTTCTGATCACAGCTAAGGCAGTGTTTACAGGTTGAGAACAGCCATTAGCCTTTATATTATATAAATTACACCTTACTTCTATCCACAATCCAGAGCCTTTCAAGCTATATCTGAGTTATCATAGATCACTAGCCTCATAATAAAGGAAAAGAGGCTAAGTGGGGTAGAAGAAAGGAAAAGAAAGTGAAGAAAAGGGAACACATGGTTAACAAGGAAATTAAAAAAAAAATCTAGCATCCTTGATTGTGTAAAACTGAGCTCATAATATTCTCTCTTAAAGGTTTCTCCCCAATCAATTACTACCTAAGTTGGTGGCACCATCACCCCCATTGGACAATTAGTAATTAGGAGCCACCTATGACTTCTCTGTATCCCTCTGTCTCTACTGAAGAATTCTACCCCAATGCTCTATCACAAATACTGGCAATTTTGCTTCCTAGAATTGTTTCAAATCTCTCTTCCCCAGGCCAATCCCGTTGTCATTTCTTCATCCCTCTTCACACGGCTTCGTCTAAGAACCTCCTAACTGTTCTTTTTGCTTCAGTCTTGTTCTCCTTTAGTCCAACCTTCCATCCAGTGCATAAAACCCCTCATTTGGAAACAGAGGGTTTCCAAATCTTTTCTGACTTATTTCTCCTTTTAAAATTATATAAGCTCTTGGTCTCCCTTGGAACTTTCTCTTTATGATTTTATAGTGTGTGTGCTAGGTAATTTTTATTAAACGCTATTTTATGTAGATGAAATGTTATTTTAGATTATTTTATCATTAATTTTATTTTCCATCCAGTGTCAAGAATAACCATAATAGATAGGCCCATTTTTGCCTGTTCCTCATTTCACAAGTGATGAATATGATTTAATTTTCTTCAAATAAATTATGAAGTAAAAAGCACAATATAAGATAAATATACTGAACATATCATTGTATTTGGGTATGAGGACACATACACAGGAAAAGGTATGTTGACATTCATTTAATGGCATAAAAAATAGACAAAAATTCTTTTACTATCTGATGTTTGTAATTCTTGCTTTTGGTGCTTTAAGAGCTTAACTGGTTTGATTTTATGAATTTCCTGTTTTCTTTCTAACTCTGAATCCAGGAGGCTGTTTTTTGTAAGTTGCTTTTACACAAATAATATATTTCAAATATGGGTAGTCTTTATTGCTTGTAAATAAAAAGCGAAGTCAAGTAGTGATTTTGACTAAATTGTTTTTTAACTTTGGTTGTTGAAGTACCAGGGATTTCTTCTCATATACCGTAATGATTGTGATGGTACGGAATGGACTTTTTTTTTTTTTTTAATTTTTTTTTGTTTATTTATTTGACAGACAGAGATCACAAGTAGGCAGAGAGGCAGGCAGAGAGAGAAAGGGGGAAGCAGGCTACCTGCTGAGCAGAGAGCCTGATGTGGGGCTCAATCCCAGGACCCTGGGACCATGACCTGAGCCAAAAGCAGAAGCTTTAACCCACTGAGCCACCCAGCTGCCCCCGGAATGGACTTTTTGAAGAAGATAATATTGAGGTGAAGTTGCAAAGTTACTATTTTTATGCTCCTCATTACTATTAAAATTTCGACATCAGCATTCCTTGTGCTTTTGAACTTTAACTGGAGATCAATTATGAGCGTATGAATTATCCATTGTATGAATTCATGTTCATAGAGTCATAGGAAGCATGGATATATGATTAAAAAAATAAGAAATTGTAAAAGGCTAAGATCCCCTGCCCACCAAGTGGTGTCGGAACTATAAGAATGATAATGGCATATTTTTTGGTGCTTGTATGAAATAGCTTGATTATTGTTCACCCTCAAAAAGAGGTCTAATAGTTATTGACATTTTACAAACAAAAAAATAGAGGTTCAGAGAAGTTGCCTGAAATTTACACAGCTAGTAAGTGCTGGAATTTTGTTCTCAGTTTGATTCTAGAGTGCCCACTCTTAACCATCTTGTTTTATTGTCACCTGCTGAGAAAGTCTTAAGCAGGCTTACTTGATATATACTTGGATTCTCTCCCTTTTTAAAAAGATCTTATTTATTTATTTGAGAGAGAGAAAGAGCACATGTATACGTCTGGGAGGGATGGGGAGGGAGAGAGAGTCTCAAGCAGACTCCATGCTGAGCAAAGAGCCAAGGTGGGGCTTGATCTCAGGACCCTGAGATCATGACCTGAGCTAAAACCAAGAGTCAGTCCCTTAACTGACTGAGTCACCCAGGCTCCCCAGTGTACTTGGATTCTCTTGATGAGCTCTGTCTGGAAGAAAAAAAAAATCATTCTATTTTTTGATTCAAAACAAAAAACTGGAGGAGAAAATTGCTACTATTAACATTAATTCATTCCTTTTACATCTTTGCTTAGCTCCCCTCTGTGGTTTTCCTCATGCTGTGCCTTCTACCTGGCATGCCCTCCTTTTCTGCCTTGGCTAGGCTGACTCCTTCTTTAAGATGCAGCCTTTCAGCCTCGTTCCTCCTCCACTCTCACCTGGGTTAGGTGGTCTTTCTCCCACAGCACCCTTTCCCTACTTGTGGTGGATTTTCTATAGTCCACTGAGCTCCACCACCACCAGAGCCACTCTTGTCTAAGACTGGGAACTATATTTATTAGAATCACTTCCCCTTGTAGAGCTCCAGATTTAAATTTGCCACTGAGAGGACGTTCTGTGAGAGTTAGGGGTGGAAGTGAAGCAGAGATCACTGTTCTCAGCGGGGTGTGGGTCAGGGGTGGCAGCTTCTCAGACCTCTCCCTGAGCTCCAGCTTCATGGTTGCATGGGCTTCACACACTTCTCTGTAGGCTCCCCCTCTGCAGACTTCTTGGAAAGCTCTGGTTCCTTCTTCACATTTCCGTGCCCAGCTTCATCTTTACCGTCAATCTTTGACCTTTAGGAGCAGCTTTTCCGGTATCTGCTCTCCCAGCTCTTCTAGCGGGCCTGTGGTCCCCTGATTTTATATTAAATCTTTTATAGAGAGAGAGTGGCTTCTGTTTCCTGACGAAACCGTGGCTGATGTGCCATCCTTGCCATTCTCCCTATTCCTTTGAATTTGATAATCTGTAATCATCTGTGACTATCTCTCCAACCAGACCTAGGTGCTCTAAAGGCTGGATCACCTTTCCATACCAAATACCTGGCATCATATGTAGTAGAACCTTGATAAATATTTGATTGATGACGATACTTAGCTTTGGGGAACCTGTCAGTTTAGGGAGCAAAAGATGCATATTTGTGGGTCACCTGTGGAGAAAGTTTTACAAATGTCGGACACTTGCAGGCATAAGGGACAAAGGAGGGAGACAAAGTAAGAGAGGGCAAAGAGAGGGCTCAGGAGAGCAAACTCAGAGGAAGGGAATGAGCACAGTGAAGAGAAAGGCAACAGAATAGGAAGCAGAAAGACACAGGAGGCCAAGTAGCTTCTTATTGGCTCTGAGCTGGGAAGTCAGTCACCTTGGAATTAGAATATCTTAACCTGGAGTGGCTCTGCCGTTTTCTTCACAATCCTGTCTGGGAGAAGAACTTGACTTTTTCACCGTTCAGATACTGCCAAAGGCATTAGCCATGCTGTATGGAAGCATCCAAATATCGAACCTAACCAAGCCCTGGGGTACCACAGTGATCTCTACGTTCTTGGAAATAGCTAGACATAGAGCCCTGGAGGGAAGGCCATCAGGCTAGAAGATACCCATTGAGGTGTCCCCAAAGGGGTAGGAGGGGACAAGATCCTAAGGCCAAATTTTTTAAAAGATAGAGTCCAGGGGCACCTGGGTGGCTCGGTGGGTTAAAGCTTCTGCCTTTGGCTCAGGTCGTGATCCCAATGTCCTGGGATCGAGCCCCACATCGGGCTCTCTGCTCAGCGGGGAGCCTGCTTCCTCCTCTTTCTCTCTCTGCCTACTTGTGATCTCTGTCAAATAAATAAATAAAATCTTAAAAAAAAAAGATAGAGTCCATTTCTAAATTTTCTTCAGTCTTAGACCAATAAGTTCGAGTAAGGTTTTTTTCTTCACTTGTTTAGTAATAAGGTACATTTTAATACTGGGGACTGGTGAGGTTTTAATGTTTTCAGCCAAAAATACTAGAGGATTTTTCAGAAGGCATTTTGTTAAGCTAATATTTATTACCAAGGTTTAAAGTTTCCACAACCAGAATCTCACCACTGAAAAAAGTGGTTTTAGAGCAACTGTATTCTTTTATGATTTTAGTCATTTGTGCAGATGTCTTGATGCTTCACTAACATGCTCTTCACTCATGATGAAAGAGAACCAGAAAATGGGTTTTTCTTTGTTTTGCATAATATACACAGCTACTGTCCTCCTTCAAATAAAGAAGCTGCTTCCCCCATCCTTTGCTCCCTTTTCTAAGGGGAATACAAAAAATCAACTATCAAACAGACTGCAAGTTGAAATTTTTGAATAGATCAAGATACATTTAAATTAAAATAAAGGATGCGCATCAATGTAGATTTACTTAATTTCCCTTACAGTCAAGGATTGCATGCCCCTCTCACCAATCCACTAGGAATGTATCATCCTTAGTAAAGATTTCTCATTAAAGTTGCTTTCATATGAAAGACAACAAAATTCCTTTAAAAACTAAATTTGTTTATAATTTTTAAAAAGATTTTATTTATTTATTTGATAGAGAGAGAGACCACAAGTAGGCAGAGAGGCAGGCAGAGAGAGAGAGAGGGGGAAGCAGGCTCCCCACTGAGCAGAGAGCCCAATGTGGGGCTCGATCCCTGGACTCTGGGATCATGACCTGAGCCGAAGTCAGAGGCTTTAACACACTGAGCCACCCAGGCGCCCCTGTTTATAATTTTTATGAGGGATCCTAGAGAGTGTAAGAAATTGCCTACAAAATGTTTATCTGTATACATCCCTGCCACATTAAAAAACAACAACAAAAAAACCCTGTGTATTTAATTCTATAAATTGAAATAATTCTCAAATAGCAGGAAACAGTGAAAGCCAATAGGAAAAGTGAAGGCATTAAAGAGGTGAATAAAGAGGTGAATAGGGAGTGAGGAGAATTTGGAGGGGGGGATCGGGGGACAGTGGTGGTGGTGGAGTTGAATAACTAGAATGCTTATATTTTTATTTTATTAAAACTTGCTCTTGGTCCTGGTCTTTCTGACATGTTCACAAATACAAATTCAACATTACAAGTAAATCAATTAGTTTATAAAACCAGTCCCTTGAATAGGACAAGGGGTTTGCCCATTAGGAAGGCCAGAAGAAGACCCTGGAGTTTGTATTTCAGGCCCCCAGAGTGGTGGCTTCTTCCTTGCGGGAGAAGCTGGGCTCAGGGAGCCTGCAGACACACTTAGGCTGTGCAATTCCTGGTCACTACTGCACAGGAGGGGAGCTATGGCTGCAGTAACCAGTTTCAAGAGACCAGAGCTCGCTGGTGTGAGTTATGAACTCTCAGGGATGGCTGGTCTTGGAGGGGATGAGGAGGGCAGGGGGCAGTCTTGGGGCTTAAGAGGAGGAGGGACAAAGTGAACCTTCCAATACTCAGCATGAGCTGTCAGTCCCTTCCCCTGCAGACATCTGTGCTCTTAGGCCTCCTCTCTCCCTGCCATTCCAGGAGTGCTGGGCAACAGCTTCCCCTCCTCCTGGCCAGGACCCTACGAAGCACACTCATCAGAAAAACACAGCCGGGGTGCATTACATCAGCACAGGGTGGGGCCTGGAGAACAAAACAGCCCCTCACTGCTTTGAGTGGGGATGATTCAACTCCATTCAGAATGGGTCAAGGGGGAAAATCCACAGTTCAAACCTAATAATTTTTGCCTCTTGTTTACAAAGAGTTTGAAATGTGAGTGAGGTTAGAGAGCCAGAGCTGTTACAATCTTTTGCTTTAAAGGTGCCTCTTATGAGGATCTCTTTGATACTCCTTTGGATTGCTTTTTTGCTTTTCTATACTCATCTTAAAAAAACAAAACAAAACCAAAAAAGCCCACTGTTTTAGTTTTTAATAGTCCTTGTCATAATGCAAAGGGCCAGACTCCAGCTGTTCTTCCCAAACCTCTGGGAGAGGCCTGGTTACATCTCGTTCTCGTAAATCTTGAATCCAGTTCTAGCAAGTCTTTAAGCCTGACCCTGACATGCCCAGGCAATGGATGATTAGAAACAGGAGAGGCGGAAAAGTCCAGTGCCAAGTTGTGTCCACTTAAAAAACAGATCATCTGGCAACAGCCATTTCAGCATGTGGAGTGAAGTGGCACATGTCTGTCTGTACGAAGCACAGCAAGGTTATACATTTACAGTTTTACTTTTATATTTTTATACCACTTTACCAAGAAGACCAAGGTCAGGGCAAGGCTGCTGATATGCTGACAACATCTGGGCCCATTGAGAGAGGCCTTTGTTATCTATAAAAGTATCTTTACCTCTATTTTGTGATAGAGATATAATTTAATAAATATAAAAGAAATTTTTTATCAATATCTATTTACATCAATATATATCATATATCTATTAATATAAATTATTATAATTTATTAGTATAAAATGTCTATTGATGTTAGTTTTTCAGTCTTTAGTGAAGTTAAAAATTTAATTAATAATTCAAAGTTCACCAAAATCTTTGGGTGGGTCTACGTGACTCATTCTGGTCAATGCACTTTGAGTGAAATGATGTATGTCAGTTCCTGGCTGAGGGAGTTACAAGCTCTTACTTAACCCTCCAGCTCTCTTTTCTTCCCTTCCTTCAACCAAGGAGACCACATGTGGATCTGATGGAGCCACCTGAGAGAAGCAGGTGACCCTGAACCACCATGGGAAGAAAATTTGTGATGGAGAGTCATCAAAACCTAAAATGGACTGTGTGAGCAAGCAATAAATTTTCATATGTAAGCCATTTAGATTTTTAGTTTGTTTGTTACTGCAGCGTAACCTAGTCTATCCTAGCGAATACAACTTTCACCAACATCTCTCTGATGTAGGAGAAAACTGTACCAAGTGGGGAAATTAAGTAAAATATGCAGTTAAAGAGGTCACATCTTCAGATCATCAAATACCTGATGGGATAATTAGTGAAAGGACACTGGGGAAGATGCCATGAGAAGAAGATGGTACCATCCCAATAATTCTGATATGGTGGAAAAGCAGAATATTAAAATGTTTAACTATGTAGTGTTTAAAGGACTAGTCAGAAATTGTTGAGAGATAAATTGGTAAAACATTTTCAGAAGGCACATTGATAATGTATATGAACAATTAAATTGTGCAGATCTTTTGGACCACAATTTCATTTCTAAAGAATGAAACTTCAGAAATAGAGAAGCGTGAAAATATATGTGTTCAAGGATGTTTATTGCTAAATTAGTGGGCAGTGGTAAACATCCTAAATATCTAACAATAAGGAATTGTTCAAATAGTCAATTATTTTGTTTCTACTTTAGCGTACTACACAGGTCTAACAACAAGAACATAGTGTCTTATATACTGACATGGAGTAGGCACTCTGGTAAGCAGCCTTTGAGGTGGTCCCCAGTGATCTCTCCTCCTGGTATTCATGCCCCGATTTAATCCCCTTTCTTTGAGTGTGGGTTGGAGCTAATGATTTGTTTCTAATAAATAGATATGACAAAAGTAATGGGGTGACACTTTTGAGATTAGGTTCCAAAAAGACTAGCTTCTGCCTTCTTCTCTTTTGCTCTCTTGGTTGCATGTTCTTAGTGAAGTCAGCTGCCATTATTGTAAGCTGACCTATTGTGATATTGTGATTTAGAATAAGAAATACATATTTGGTCTTCATCTCCATTCCTCACATAGAGCTCTTAAAACCATTGGAATTTCCTAAATGATGAGAGTGACAAAGTGTCCTAGGTAACCTAAGGATGGGGACTAGTTGCCAGGGGACCCAGCTATATGATTAGAGAGTTGGGACTTTCAGTCCCACCCTCTGACTTCCAGGGAAGGGTGAGGGGCTGGAATTAACTCAGTTGTCAATAGCCAGCGATTTTTCAGTCACAACTATGTAATGAAGCCTCCATAAAACTCCAAATGGATGGGTTTGGAGAGCTTCCAAGTTGGTGAACATGTGGAGATTCAGGGAGTATGGTCCACACCCCTTCCCACATAACTTGCTTACGCTTCTCTTCCATCTGGTTATTCCTGAATTATATCCCTTTATAATAAATTAATAATCTAGTAAGTAAAAATGTTTCTCTGAGTTCTGTGAGTGGCCCTAGCAAATTAATTAAACCCAAAGAGGGGGTTATTAGAATCTACAGCCTATGACCAGTGGGTCTGGAGCACAGGTGACAACCTGAACTTGTGATTAGCATTTGAAGTGGCAGAATTTCTATGGTCTTGAGCCTTTGACTTATGCAATATGATGCTATTTCTGGGTAGAAAATGTTAGAATTGAGCTGAATCGGATTTGGCTCCAGTCTAAGAAGGTGACCTAGGAAGATACCAAACTCACCTTCTCCATGGAACACACTAAATTATACTTATTAATAGAACAATTCCTCTTGAAGAATTGAGTTGAACTGCAGGAACCCAGCTGGTGTCACAGAATTGCTTGGTGTTGGGGGTAACCCCACCCACTGGAATTGGGTGCAGAATCTTACCTGTGAAGATATTTACATGTCTATCTCTATATTTGATGCCTAACAGACCTTCAAAAGATATATGTTGAGTGTTTTTATTTGTGTATTCAGCAAATATTTACCAAACACTTATATGCCAGGCATTTTACTGGCTCTGTGGATACAATGTTGAGCTACTGGACCCTTACAAAGGACAGAGTCTAGGAAGGGAGATCAATACCAAGACAGCAAAGAGAGTAACCTGTGGGGGAGTTCTGGAGTAAAGATGGTCTAGGAGTATTTGGGGAAATGAAAAATGGTGTCTGAAGTAGAATGTGGGAGAGGGGGATGGTGAGAGGTAAGGCTGCAGCAGTGGGCAGAGCCCAGGTGAGGATTCTCAATTTTATCCTAAGTGCCACGTGAGCCACGAAAAGCATTTTCGGTAGGCATGAGCTACTTTATTTTGAAAAGATTATTCTGACTGCTTTGTGCAGAATAGGTTGGCATTGGGCAGGAATTGAAGTAGGAAGTTGGTTTATGAGGTGATGGCATTGGTCCATGTGAGAGAGGTGGCCATGGAAGGGGGGGGCGCGTGGCAGGTTTGGTATACATCATGGGGACAATTGTATTGACAAGCTTGGTGATGGATTGTGTGTAAGAGTTGAGGGATGGGAAGTGTCAGAGTAACCCTTATGTTCTGGTTGTTATAGTGCCATTTACTAAGTTGGGGGAACATTGCAGAAGTGCTGCTGTAAGAGGAGAGATAAAAAGTTCACACTGAGATGCCTGAGAAATATTTAAGGAGAGTTGCCAACGAGGTGGTTAGATAGTGGGTCTGGAATGTAAAATAGAGGTCTGGGTTAGAGATAGCAACTTGGGAATGATTATCTCACAGATGTTTTCTAAGTCTATTGGGGAAATGAGGGAGAATAAAATGAGAAGTCAGGGCTTAGGACTTGAGATAACACATGGGAATATACTTAGTTCTATGTTTGGTACAGAAAAAGCACTTAACAAATATAAGTTATTGTTATAATTTATAACAACTATTGTTGTCACTGTTGTTGCTGTTGTCATGAGTAGAGACACAGACAAAAACCAGGAGAGCATGGTATCACAGAAGCTGACAAGAAGGCATGTAGAGAAGGAGGTGTCCAAATGCTGTAAGAATCAAGAGCTAGACATGTTGCCTTGGAAACATTTAACTGTTCATAGAGTGAGGTATCTATGGGGACTCCAATTTACCTGGGTTCCAAAAGCTGGGTTCCCTTATGGTCACTGAACCACCATTAGTCCTTTGTCACTTAAACCAGGTTTAAGAGACCCTTAGGATCTTCTCAATCATCTTGGCATATTTTCATCTATAACTGAACCAACAGAGAGATGAATCTCAGCTGCACTGAGAGAGGTTTGTTCCCATTTTGTTCAGCAGGATTGAGACCCAGGTGGATTAAGGCTACTTACATGGTAAGATCAGAGAGCACTCCCATCTTGCCCCTGATTCTCCTCTCATTAGGGGAGGGACAGAGGAAGAGTGAAGATAGTGAGCACCTGGAGAATGGACTGGTGATGCTGAACTCATTCAGTACCCCCAAGACAGTGAAAACTGTGGGAGTGTGTGTGTGTGTTTGTCCAAATGATGTGTGAACAAAGGACAATTATGGTATGGGGAGGTAGTGGATGGAAGAAGAGGAGTAGTTTCTCAATCCTAGACTATTACCACTGCAGATTGGATGGCCCAAGGTATCCAAACTTCAGGACTGTCCCAGCTATGAGAAAGGAGCATTGTCTGACCACAGGGCCTTATCACAGGCTATTTCCCTAGCATAAGGTGATGCTGTATCTTGCACAGGTGGCCTCGTTTTAAGAAAATGCAATAAATAAAAATCTAAATTCTTGAAATAATCTCTCAAGTTGGAATTTGATTGAGGGCAAAGATCGTGTTTATATTTTTTTCATATCCTTCATCCAGTAGACCCTCCTTAAATACACATTGTTTCCCTACTAAATAATTTATCTCAGGGCTCTTGGAAATAATAAGCTACCCCAGCACTCAGAAGATACATTTCTATTTTCAAAGATTTCCTGGCAACCCTTTAGGGGTGTATCTATTCTATGGTCAAAAATACATCTGTAGACAATTTTAGTTCAATTGTACATATAACCAAGCAGAGTCAAATTCATGCATTCATAATGACTTATGATATTGCTCAGCTTGGCAGTTTTGTTTTAATAGGCAAGTATGTACCTTATAATCAATGATGGTTGGGTACACAGGAGGTACATAGGCAGGAAAGAGGAGTGTACAACATAGGTGGTACATAGAAGGAAAGAGGAATGTAAGACATACTGTTATAGGAAACTGGGTACTTCCAATTGGAGTTAAATAGTTACAACTTTTTAAGGGTTCTCTTGGCTTTTAGAAGAACATGTTTCTTAGGGCCCAAGTCTTGCTCAGAAGAGAAAATGGATCTCCTGAATTTGAAGAATTTTCATTAATCCCAGGGGCCAAATTCCTCTTCATCCTTTTTCTCTGTTAATAGTAGAGCAGAGGTGACTCATTTTGTGGTAGGTGTCATCAAGCTCTGGGGGAAGCCTGGGGCCCAAGATGGGCTGTGCTGACTTGCTGTCCTCCAGGTTCAGATTCTGAGGGATATATGTCACTCCAGCAACCCCTCATAGCCAGTGGGAGCCTTCTTTCTCCAACTCTGAAAAGGATGAGATTTTTCACCTCTAAGGAATCTTTATTTTGTGCAAGGAACCAAAAGTTCAGAGGACCTTTTCCAAAAAACTTTTATAACTTTATTATTATTTTTTTTATTCTTTCTAAAAGTCCAGGTTTTAACTCCTGCTATGTTGGGCTTATGGTTGGCTTCAGAAGCACAACCTCCCTTTTGGCATTTCTGTTGAATTCCAAGGAGCTAAAATGTTTCAGAGGACGGTGATGAGGAGGGGAGCTACAGGATCCTATCCTATAAAGAGCTGGATTTATTTTGCTCCTTGGTTTTCTAACTTCTCCTGGTGTGCGTCTCCTTGTACCATTGCTGTAGTACATTATGACCACAAGTATTCTTCTCCCTGATGGAGTGCCGTGTAGCATGTTCCCGGAGAGACGAGTTGTTTGAAGTGAATACGTTCACTCCTTGAGCCTTGCTAAGAACAGACTTTTATGCACTTATACCTGTGTGGCCACCCAGGCAGTAAGCATCTTGGAACTTTGGGGCTCATAATTCAAGGAAACCACTTTTATGCACAAATGAGAAATACATCCCTGGCTCATGCATCACTGAGGGCTGGGCCATGAGGAAATGGCAGCCACCCCTCACAGAAGGAACAAGAAAACCACAGCTTTGCCTGCAAAATTGGCTGCTTGAAGCGAAGTTTGCTAACACTTTGGACAGGTTATATACTCAAATTTGCTAAATCATTTATAAGAATCTCTTCTAAAAACAGAAATCTTTCTTTAAGGTCTGTGTTCTGAATTAGACACATCTCTATTTAAACTTCTTCATGCTTTATTTTTATGGTGAACTGCAGGTGCAACTGTGGAAAAGCAAACATTTGAGAAAATCTATGGTCTTTATAGAGCAAGGGGGCTCAGTTTTCAATCATCTGATGCTTTCCAATGGGTGAGTAAAGACCTTAAAGATGAATTCTCTTTAGGACAATGAGATTGTGGAATAGTCCATTATTTTGACTTGTTAAGACAAGTAATAGAAAACTATTTCATGAATTCTCTTTGGGCACAAGGGTGTCATGGAAGTCTTTTCTAATGGGCTATTATTTTGGAGTATGAATGGGAGCTGGCTACAGCTGGGCAGGAAGAAGGTCTTGAAATCCAGCTAAAAAATGAAGACCTAATTGATTCTCCAGGTCTGGGCAAGTGAAGAATCAAGTTCTTTTGTCTAGGCAAAAGGAGCAGGTAGATCACAATAAGTAGGAATACTTAGAGTTGAGTGTTGGTCCTTGGGTACAAGTGAAGTTATCTTTGCTTGCTTCTGTGCTGCCTGTCACATATGTCTAGATCTGAATTAACAAGTTCTGATTCCCAACCAAAAGAAGATGAGGTCTGTGGGTGATGACAATGATGGTGATGACAAGGATTTACCTGATGATTACCCTGCATACATTTCTAGACATTTTATATGGGTCATTAATTCTCACAGTAACTGCTAGCTCATAGATGTTAACATTATTTCTGTCTTAGAGCTGTAGAACCTGAGATAATAGCAAAGTAAATGATGGAACCAGGATTTGAACCCAGGCAGTCTGTCCCCAGAGTTTTGAGTCCATACTTGAAACTCTGCTTCTTAGCTTATATTGGCTCACGTAATACAGCCTGCCTATTTTAATAGGCAAAACTTGCCTTTTTCTGATAAACGCACCATGTGAGTTAACTTGGAAGCATAACGCATCAAAATACCAATATTCTTTCAGCAAATATCTCTGGCAGCTGGGAAAGTATGAAAGCAGCCTCTATGATTTGATGTATAAATTGGTTCCATTCTTTTTGTCTCAACAGTGTCCTTTAAACCCTTCTTTTTCACTTCACTTAAGTATGCACATTGGCTGAGCAGAAGTAGGAGATCCCTGAGAATCTCTTTCGGCATTTGATTCTAATATAGTTGGCTCTGAAGAGCCAATGGTGAGTGTCATTAGAATAACAGTTACCACTTACTAAGCACTGCCTACATAATAGGCACTATTCTAGCATTTCACTTGCATTACCTCTCTTAATCTTTGATCAGACTGGTGAGACAGGTATTATAACCTCAGTTTTACAGATGAGGAAACTGAGGCACCAAGAGTTAAATAATTTGCTTGCTTAACATCCCAAAACAAGAAAATGTTGGACTTTGGATTTGAACTTGTGTCAAGGAAGTCTCTCAAGTTCTTACTCTTAGCCACTGTAGTACCAGGGCTTTAGAATGTAGTGACATTTGTATGGATAAGAATGTAAAAATTGCTATGTCAAGTTCCCAATCATAATCAAGAGATTTGTGATGGTTTTTTAGCATGTCAACTTGGCTAGGCTAAACTACATTTCCAAGAATTCACTTTCTTGTATGTTTCTGGTCACACAGGAACCACAAGGAAAATTCTTGGGGGATCTGGAGAACTGCCGGGAAGCAGCAGCCATCTTGTAGCTCATGTATGTTGTTGCTCATCTGCTGAGTCACTTGATGATTGGTGTTGAACAGCAACTGGGCCTGGCCTGCGACTGCTCTACTTCCTCTGGACCCTGCTTCAATTTCTCTGACTCCTGGGCCAAGTGTGTGTTTGGTTAGCTCTCAGAAGTGTCCAGCTTCTGTCCATCACCAAGATCAGGCATAGGATTTTTCTACCCTTGAGGGATTTCAGTTGTGGCTCTGGCTTCTAGCCTACCCTTGATATTCTATACTTTATAGCTGTCTTCTCTTCCTGACTGCCTGTCCTGTGGATGTCAAGCTCCACGTCACACGTGGAGACAACAGCCTTACAGAGACTATTTATCCAGCTTCCACAACAGTACGAGGTCAATCCTTTAGAACAAGTTCCTACTGGTTCTGCTTCTTGGGTTAAATTCTGACTGATACAGTTCTCTGTAGGTCAGCACTACAGTATGGTCCATGCCTCAGCATCAAGACCATTATTTAGGGTCTATATTCTAAAATGCTCTTTTATTTCTTACCTATAAGATAACCAAGATAGGTACTCTTGTCCTATCTTACAAAAAGGGAAGCTAAGGTCCTGTGAGATTTAAAGACTTACCCACAGATTGCATAGGATTAGGACCCAAACCATTGGACTTTAGTTAAGTATCCTAAACCTACTCTGAGCCTCAATGCTAAGTCTTTGGATATTAGATCTTTTGTGCAAGGTCAGCCTTCCCCATGTGTAGATTGAACTGAGATTTCTTAGTTAGGGTCAAATTATAATGGAGTTTGATTTGACTTTTCCTTCTCTTTGATACCTGCTGTTATAGACTGAATGTTTCCCCCACTCCCCAAGTTCACATTTCATATCTTAACCCCCAAAATGACGGTATTAGGAGGTGGGACCTTTGGGAGTTGATTGGATAATGAGAGAGGAGCCCACATGAATGGGATTAGTACTCTAAAAGAGACCTGAGAGAACTCCCTAGAACCTTTTGCCAAGTGAGGACACAGTGAGAAGACAGTTGTCTATAAACCAGGGTGTGAGTCCTCACCAAAGACCAAATCTGCTGGTGCCTTGATATTGGACTTCCCTGCTTCCAGAACAGTGAGAAGCAAATTTCTGTTGTTTTAAAGTCATCCAGTCTATAGTGTTCCGTTACAGCAGCCTGAAAGGACTAAGAAAGTTGCTGATGAATTTTTCTAGGCTCACATGCACACTGTTCACATTTTCTTATCCTTCATAGTCAAACATATTACTGTCTAAGGTGAAGGGGTCTAATATTGCTTTCTCCTTCATAGTCAAACATATTACTGTCTAAGGTGAAGGGGTCTAATATTGCTTTCTCCTGATCAGGCACCTTGTGAAGAAAGCAGAACATTTTGAGGAAAATCAATAATATAAAGTGTTCCGGTAGCTTATAGAACAGATGTGATCTATTTACGTAGGAATGACATCAGGATAAAATTCTAGAAAACGTTAACACATTCATCTCTTGCCTAGACAGGAAGAAAAAAATATTTTTTTCCTTTATTAAAACTGAATTTCACCTGAAACTTCTTTGTAACGGTTTTTGGCCTACACGAACCACACAGAGCGCCCAGCCCTCTATAATGTAAGCAACATAAAACCAGAGACCTTGTTTGTCTTCTTGCTTATGATGGTCTCTAGCACCTGGTATGTAAACAGTCTTCGCACATAGGAGGCCTTCAAAACCTATTGACACAATAAATGGTTTTTAAGTGAATTGATTGTAGAGAAATCTGTGAGGATGAGTATCTCTCTTTTATAACAATAGCTAATACTGGGATACTATTTTATAACATTTCTTGATTTTCAGTCATATCTCAATGACAGTGACAACCGTGATGACAATGAAAGCAAACACTTACATAGCAATTTCTCGTAGTTGTTTCTTTCATCTTGAAGTAATCTTGTCTTAAATCTTATAAGCAGTATTGTCACCCCAAATGAGAAAATTGTGGCACAGTTTAAATAGCTTGTTCAAGTTCACACGGCTGGTTAGTAGAGAAATGAAGTCCAAGTCTAGACTATGCTCTTCACCAGTATAGTCTATAACTACCCTGTGATCATTGTTCATAATTGAATTGGATGATAAATCCAGTTTAAGCAATGAATGTATCGATAGCTATTGCCAATATGTAGCTATTTCATCACAACACTTGTTTTAGAACATACATGCATCAGACATGTCTACACATGCACACACATAGGCATGTGTATATACACAAAGATGTTTACTTTTCAGACAGATGTCTTTCCCAAACACTACATGATAATCATGTAGGGTTTAGCCATAAGGTTGAAGATCTCTAAGTGCAGGAGCTTTCCTCTCACATGGCTGTACTACCGTCTTTATATTGACTGGCATTCCCCACTGTTTTTTTGGAAGAAAGTGAGACTTGTGCATTGGAAGAGAGTGGGTGGGGCCACACTGAAGCTGCTGCGCCCCAAGGGTAGGGAGGAAGAGAAGAAAGGGAGGGGTATTTTGAATAGCTTCCGAGCTGAAACCACTCAGTAGACATTAAATGGTTACAGCCCTCCTTAAAGTTTTAACAATGGAACAGGAGAGAAGGAATTTTCAAGACTCAATGGTCAGGACCGCTCTGGGTATGATGCCTGTAAGCATAGTCTTCAGGAAAGGCAACTCTCCTGAGTTAACTATCACACTGAAATGAATTGAAAAATATAGTAAAGCAATAATTTTGAAAATTTGGGAGCTGGCTATCTTTATCTTATTGGTTCCAATCCTTCCCCCACCCCCACCACCTTTGCCCAGTGTTTGTCTCAACTATTCTGCTTTCTTGCTCAGCTCTCTCTGAGTAATCCAGGTCCTGCCGTGTTACCTTGGTCATCACACACACTGACCATGAGGCAGCGTTCAGCAACTTGAGTCTGGTGGTTCTCATTTGCTAGAAGTAACAGGGGTTTCTAGTGCTGTTATAAAGCTTATCTGCTCATGTTATTTCTCAATATCAAACCACAGTAGAAAAACAGAATTCCCTCTGCTTAACACAGGTAGGATTACACTTGGGAGTGTTGATGACTTAAGCAAAGATTTTCCACCTAAGGCCAAGTGATTGATGGCTTATCCATCTGCATATAAAACCATTGTTTAAATCTTGGTTCTATTAAGGAAGAAAGAAAGAATCAAAGAAAGAAAGAAGGAAAGATCCAAAATGGAGTCAGTTGTGCTTAGTCTGCATCACCAAACTGAGTTTTAATACTTCAACTAATTGCAGTTTCAGCCTTTCTCAGGAATGTAATCTTAACCAGTCAGTCTGGAATTTCCTGGTCAGCCCTAGAGAGGTAATTCACCTGATAGACCCATGCCATTCCCCAAAGGAAGGTGACCTTGCTGAAACAGTCCACTTCCTGCTGGTAACTTCCTTGTCCCACCCCCTTCTGCCCATAAAACTCTTCCATTTTGTACAGCTCCTTGGAGCTCTTTTCTATTTGCTGGGTGGGATGCTGCCCAACTCATGAATCATTGAATAAAGCCAATTAAATCCTTAAATTTACTCAATCGAATTTTGAATGGGTCATATATCACCTACAGTTTCCAAACAACTGCATATTTTCACCAAAAGTAAAATACAAAACAATGAGAATGAAGACTTCAAAGTTGGCTTTGTATTTCTCCTCTGTTCAACAAACCTAGGGCAGCCTGTCACTTGTCATGTTAATTGCTCTGTGGCTAGATTTAGTTTGTGGTTTGTTTTCAGGTTGTCTTCTCATTGCTAGAGGAGAAAGCCCATCCCAGCAGGTATCACAAACACCAACTTCATTAGTATTTAAGTCTTATTATATGACTAGACACAATGGGTTTTTTTACTTTCCCTAGAAAACTGTGAGAGTGTTTTTTGAGGCAAGTAAAATGAAATTTTTACATGTTTTTCTGTTTTTGTTGTTGATGTTAAATTCTCCATCAATTTGCTCCATATTTGAGTACTAGAAATTGCTTTCTATTCAATTTTTGTTCCCAGTTTTAAATACTATGTGAATCCTCCTCAAGGTATTATGTACATATACATATATATGTATACACACAGGCACACTACTAAGTCATTTCTGTTTTGGAACAGGATTCAAATTGATGGGATGTTTAAATCTCTAAAGAATAGCCAACGTGCTATTTAAATCACGCTACCCCTTGAGCCCTCATTAGTTCTCATGTAACCACTGCACTAGATTCCTAATTAGACCTCCTGATGTCACCCTTGACTCTTGACAGCTGTTTTCTATACAATAGCCAGAATAATTTTAAAAAAGTAAGTCAGACCATATCATTCTCCTGCTTATAGTTTTCTGGTAGCTTTCCCTTGCAATGAGAGGAGAATCCAAATGTCTTACCGTGGTCTACACAGTCCTACGTGATCTGGATCCTGTCTTTCTCTCAGAGCCGACCTCACAAGGACACCCGGACTTTACTCTATTTCAGAATACAGATATTTTCTGCCTTAGGAGCCCTTCCATTTACCTTTTCCCCTGCATAAACCTTTCTTCCTTCAGATCTTAACATGACAGGCTTTTTCTATTCATTCAGGTCTTAAGCTCAAATGACATTTTCCAAGAGAGGACCCCCTGCTCACCCTGGCTAAAAGGTATGTGGGGGTACTTCTCTATTACTCTACTTTTGTATTCCTTACGGAATTTGTCACTACCTAAAACTATCTTATGTATTATTTGTAAAAATGTTTGTGGTGTAGTATCCCACAGGATTTCAAGTGCCATGAAGCAGTGCCCTTATCTGCTTTTCCACTGCTGCACTGCAGTGCCTAAAATCTTACAGGCATATTTTAGGTGGTGCTCAAAGAATTATTTGATGAACAGATGAACAAAGGAATAATTCCACTTTAAAGACAGTTCTGTGTAAATTTGTGGGTTTGGTGCCAGCTTCTTTATTTGAAAAACTTTAATCATAATTACCAGTGCTGATTGGTAATTAGGGAATATTTTAGTTGGAAATGTTATACAATCATTATTCCAAGGAAGCATTCCCTTAGCAACATCCCTGTCAAGGGTCATCCAGTTTCTATTAAAATATTTCCAGTGCTGAAAAGCTCATTCCTTATTTATGCAGCATGTTTGGATGTTAGACAACTAATTTTTTTCCCTTAAAATAAACCAAAATCTTCTTCCCATTATACTGTATCTTAGCCCTAGTTCTGTCCTGAGGGGTTACATAGAATGTCTTTTTTTTCCTCTTCCATACAGAATTACTATCTCATATAGTCTTTTCTCAGCTAAGTTTCTTTTTTATAACCTTAATGATTCCTTATATGACACTTTTAAGAGGACCTTCATTTTTGTCATAGTTTTCAAAAAAATGTTTGCTTCTTTCTTCTTTATCCTGAATCCATCCTTCATTGTCAACATTCTTGTTAAATTCTGCCACCCAAAGTGGAGCATATGAAGCCAATTGAATATGGAAAAAAAAAAAAAATCAGGGTTCAAAAAAATCATGAAGTGATTAAGTGCCATGAGAGTTCCCTAGTGAAGAAAAGTCATTTTTACCAATAAGACTTCTTTTTTCACGTTGTCCTTTTAACCATATTGGTGTTGCCGTATTTATAGACTTGAGGGAAAGGAATCATGAGAGGTCATTAGATTTCTCCCTTTAAACCTCCATGCAGATGGATGGATTTTGCAGGGATAATTCTTTCCCCTTTGACCCTCAATAGGACAGCATTTTCTCTGGGAGAAAGGGAGTTCTTGACTCCTTGACTTTAAGGTTCTGCTCCATCTTCAGTCCAAAATCTCAACAAATATATATTATTTTTCCAACACTTAATATTGCCTCAAAGGCAATATTCCTTCATTTTTTCAACTTCAATAACAACCGCAGAACAGAAGCTGGATTCATAGTAGAACCTAAGTGGTGACTCTCCTTCAAACAGAAAAATGATCAAATGGGTAATCTCTCCTCCTTGAATTTCTCCACAAGTACTTTGGTCTGTACACTTTGAATGGCATGTGAATTACATGGCCATGTTGAAGTGGCTTGAATGAATTCCAAGAAACCACTGAAGTCAAAGTAAAAATAAACAAACAAACAAAAGACACTTTAAAATTTTTTAAAAAGTGGGCCAAGAAATGTTTATTTTTTTCTGTTCCAAATGACTAGCTTTCTTAAAATCTATTTCTGAATATTCAAGTACTTTTCCGAAAATTGAAATCCATTTGATTCTATTAGTTTGAGTGGTAGTGATTATTTCATAAGAAAAAAAGAGAGTTTCAATGGACAAGTGGTTCTCTATAAACAGTGTTGTCCCAATCCCGAGGTAATTGATCTTATTCAAGCCTCATTGCTTGGGGACCCCTCTGCTATAGACATGTGGGCAGAAACAGAGAAGATGGCTTCACAAGCCTAAAAGGGACATGGTGCTTTTAGACCTATTTTCAGTCATTGAAGTATTTGTTGCCAACATTTTGCTCAAGGCCCAGAGTTGGATGACACTTTCTACTTCCCTACACACCTCTTGGCTGGCTTCTTGGACTTGAACAAGTGACTTCTTTCCCCATCCAAATCCACCCTTAATCTTTATTTCAATCACATAAAATTTTACAGCGATAGTGATGGGAGATAGAAGCTTTGAAATTTACCCAAGTGATGCCTCTGAGCACCTCATTTAACTAGTTTTATGAATAGACCACCTCCAGCTTTCCTAGTACTTCCTTTAAGAGCTGACCGTCAGCTGGTGTGGAACCCAGACATCACTAAGCTGGAAATGCCAAATGGATTCCATTCAAGATTTTTTAACTTCAAGGTTACTCATTTGTGCACATTTGCAGGAAAAGAAAGATTTCAATACCAGGCTTATAATTGATTCTAGATATTTGTGGTTAAGTGTTCCAGAAGATATAGTTTAAATAGTTTCAGTTTTCTCTAATGGTCATGGTGGTTTTATGTGAACAAGGAGACTCCTCTGTGATCTTCGCTAATGAGTTGTCCTTGATGGAATGAAGGAAAAGGGAGAGGAGTGTATGCAAGAGGATAAATGAGACAACAATGATGTTGTAGAGGCTGGAGTGAGAATTCAAAGAAATGAGCTAGGAGGATTGGTAGAGTCCAAGGAAATTATTGTATCATCTATTTAACTGTACTCCAGGGAGAAGATGCACCAGTTTGCTAAAAGAGAAGCCAGAGCAGATTTATTTGGTAATGTGTGGCCCACCTTCCACAATGGAGAAAATTAGATCTAAACCCATGAGGTAGAGCTGGAAAATATATGTTAGAGATGTTTTGTTTGTTACTGGAATGTCACCATCCTATGTAAAAACCAAAAGCTCCTAAAGACAGTACAAGAAATCAATGATATACAAGTCTCAAAAGTTATACCTCTTTGTTAGATGATGGTTTTTTCCCAAGAGAGTATTCTATTTTTATTGCTCATGTAGAGTTTTTAACTGAAATGTTCTTAAAGAATCTATATAGAAAGAGAATAAGATTAATAAAAGATGCAAGATTTGTGGTAACTGGTGTTTTGTGGTCAAGATCTTTAAATTGTAGTCTTTGTCTTAAAATCAAAGAGCTAGGGTACAGGGAGTCTCTTGTGAGGTAGCTAATGTTTTGCACCCATTTTAGAGATAGTGCTCTAGAAGGAACTTAGAGTGAATTATATCTAAAAACAAATTTTGGTTATCTTCATTGGATAAGTTCTTTTTCTAGGATAAATCGAGACCACCAATAATTGCAAGACAGTGTGGAGAGATGGAAAGATGAAAGGCAGAATACCTGGTAGCTATAATTTTCCTCTGGATGCAGACAACCAAAATGGCAGAATATAACACTTGTTCTACTGGATTTGCTCAATTTATTTCTTGTTTGGGAATTCAGACAGGCCTATCATTGTTTTTTTTGTTTTTATTAGAATCTGGTTCTTTCCTTTGACTTTACAGCTACCTGGGGTCTCTATTCATCCGTGTTTCACAGTTGAGGTTGGCTTGGGTTCAAATTCCAGCTCTGTCACTTACAAGTTGGGCAGCGTTAGGAATGCCATTTACCTTAGCCTACTGTTAGCTTGGAAAACAAAGACCGAGGCAAAATTGTCTATGTTGTCACTTTAGTGGGAATTGTCATACTAGAGAAACAATTGTGAAGGAAAAAGAGAATGAGGCAGCCCAGGAAGAAGAGCAAATGCAAAAGGGTACATTCCCAAGGTGGCCATAGATCTGTAACCAGCATTGGCGATTGCTCCGTCTTTTGGGACAGCTTCAGAGAGGTTGCTAAATTGTTATATCTTAGAAGAGTCCACCTGTGGGAAGAAAGAGAAGGATTTATCCATCATCATTCATCTCCCATTGGTCAGACTTTGACGCATGATTCCTCCGCACTTCTGGATTGTACCAGCTGGTTCTCCTAACAGCCACTGTGAAAGCACAGATCCAAGATGGCAGCTGCCTGTTCCATGTGAGTCACAGCACACAGGGCACACAGTAGGTGGCAGCAAGACAGGGTAGGTAGCTTTTCTCTACACTGCAGGAAAGGGGGAACTTGTGCCTGTATGTGAACACTAAGAGGGACTAATGGCACCTCACACCACAGTGACCAAAAAGTCTTTGGCAAGAGGCAGAGGGCTCTGATGGTGAGGTGAAAGAAAAGATGCCATTCATTCATTCCCATAATGACATCAGATTCTAGGAGCACCTGCAGTGGCATGTTCAGCTGGCTTAGCACACAGACTGCCATGAAGTCAAAGATGAACCTTCCTCTTAGGCTATGCTTGGTGCTGGACAAGCTTTCTGAAGGGTCATGAGCAACAGGAAACCATTTCTGAGTGAATCTCAGGTGAGGAGGTAGCATAACCTGGGTCCAGCACATTATCCATCTTTTCTAAACCTTGGTTTCTTTATGAGTAATGAGCAGTAGCTACTATTATTTCCTCTTCTTTCCCTTTACATGTTTCCCTCCTGTCCCTCTAGCCATGTGCCCTGCTCAACTCCAAGTCTAAGAGCCTGTGGTCTCTTATCTTTGGAATCCTTTGCCAGGTCTTCTAAATTGCTTCACTATGAGTTTTCAAGGATCCTAAGAACCCACTTTCTTGTATGATGCCTTCTCTGACTGAAGAGGAGTGACTCTTATATATTCCTCAACTTCCAAGCAAAATACATGAATCCAAGCAAAATACATGTTATTTAGGCTTTCCTAATGCTTTATTTTGTTTGTGGCTTTGGCAATAACTGTATTTGCAGCACTTCTCTAAAAATATTGTGGATATTGATATTACCCATGTTATTCCACAGAAGGCAGAGACTGTTTAAAGTATCTTTTATGAGCAGCAGCAGAGTTTTCTTCCTAGGAGCAAACTTACTGTAGCTTTTGGCTGTTGACAATGAGGAGGTAGGAATACTCCTTACTGCTACCGTTTTTTTTTTTTTTTATTTTAATTCATTTTACTAATATTCATGAACGTCCCCTTATTTCCTCTGACCTTCTCACTGGAAGAGGGTGATTTTTCTGCTTAATTCCATGACATGAGATTCTCTAATAAGGTAATAAGCTGTCCTGCAATAGATAGCAGATGATATGCCCCAACATCACCCCCAGCTCCACAGGGATTGGAGTTCAACAGGTCAGGGTTGCAGTTTGAGTTCCAGGGACCAGAGTTGGGCAGGGGAAGGAAGAAGTTACCATCTGTGTGTCTAAGAGTGGAACAAGTCAATGGATGATTCTGATTCACTGTCCTTGGGGAGCATGGAGGATTAACACCAGCACAGACAAGTGCTGCCATTAAATACAAGGAGCTGCTTTCAGGTTGGCTGATGGGAGGCAAAGTCAAGAGTTAGTTGCTGGGTGGAACCAGAATGATGCAAGATCAGGAGGAAGAGAGGCAAGTTTCGGACAATTGCAAGACAGAAGCTGGAACACAGCAGCCCGCCTCTCATGGCATTGGCTGGACTGGAAGTCAGCATGCGAGAATGCTGAAATAGATGAAAAGGACAGCAGCATCTGGGTAGGGCTGATGCCTGGGAGTGCCCATGTGGAAGGGACGTCTTAACAAGAGGCACACCTGCCATCATCTCTCTAGCTACATGCAGGCACTGAGCTATACATTCATGGGAAATAAATATATGTGTAAATAACTCCATTTTGGTCAAGGAAATGATGGAGCAGCAGGTAAAATCTGCCTCCTCGCATTCGATTTCCCCTGACTGGATGATGTACGTATTTCATAGTTGGTAAATGCAAAGTGGCGTTGACCACCCCTCTCACGTGTACACTTTGGCTTGTTCTTGTCATAGGCAAAGAGCCAAAGAACCCTTCTTTATTCACCCTGTTTCAGAGCATTTCATGTTCCCTTGGGCGAAACCTCCTTTTCTTGTTTTTGGTATGGCGACTTTTCAGCTCACAGCCTGAGGAGGAAAGTAATATTTGGTTAATGTCAAATTTGCTCTGAACTTCGCTGGCCTCAAAGTTCATGTCTTGGAAACTGCAGCTCTTCCCATGGTTTGGATATTTTACATCTACACTTTGCATTCAGAAAGCCAGGGTTTAGACTAATGGAAAAAAATAGCTAAATTGATGACTAATTTTACATCAGAAGTTTTTCAACCGGAGAAATAGTGTGGTACGAGTAAGCACAGCCACCCCACCCCTGGCCCCCTGCCCTCTGCCTGGAGTGAGGAGATTTTCAAGTGTCTCTTTGAGAGAGGGTGGAGGAACAACAGAGTGGGGGCCCAGCTGCACAGACCCACATAGCAGATGGTCCAACCGAAACACAGGCAGCCTGAAGTTACTTTCCACTGGGCACTACTGACTAGGGCTCTTGAGTCACGTGGCTACTTGTTATGCTGAAGAGGATAATTTAGGAAGAAAGGGGAGTGGTTTTCTAGATTAATATACCCATATGAAGGTCGTGACCCATCTTTCTTATTGCCCACTTTTATTTATACACCATAAGGAATAATTTCCACTTCACCTTCCCCACTCCACTCCTTTGCCAGAACATATAGGAATGTCCATGTTCAAAATGATAGGCTCTTGTTTTCTTGGCTGAATGTCAAGATTTTTCCAGATTGTCAACTCCTTAAGAGGGGAGAAGCATAAAATCCAGCTGTAGAAACCCAGAAGTGACCTAACATAATCCAGGTGTTTCTAGTTTTCTTAGGAAAGAAGGCGAACGTATATACAATGCCTGATTGACCATACCTGGAAGATACTGCTCGGTAACAGCTAGGTTGTTCTGATGGAGGGTTGTGGGTGAGTCCACGCTGGGACAGTGATACCTGATTTATAAAGACTGGTTTTGTAGTGGTGTTCTGAAAGTTTGTGACCTTGGACAGATCTTCCTCCTGTCCGATTTAATGTTCATAAAAATGAGTCTAAAAGCAGTGAAGTTGTAAAGACAACATGGTGGCATAGAAAATGCAGAGAGTGGGAAAAATGGGTTTTACCTTCAGTTCTGCCACTCATCTGTGGGCTAAGTCTTCAATCTCTCTGATCATCATTTTTAAATCCATAAACAAATAAAAACAATATTTTCCCTTACTGCTGTACTGTAAAATGAAAGCATTGTGCTGGGACAGATTTATATGAATAACTTTAACAAAGCTTTGAATAAATGTGTATTTAGTAGTCTGCAGGCTTATCTGTTCAGTCTCTAGCAACATTCTGACCCACCATTCACTGACCAGATATAGTCTACTATATTTTTGGATTATAGTTTTTCATGGTTAAAATTGAGTTAGTTTGGCAAAATGAACCAGTTCTCCAGAACAAATAATAAGCCGCCTGCCAAAACCTTCCTTATTCACTCTCAGATGCCACCTACCTCTCAAAGCACTCTGAAGTTGTGTTAACCTGGAATGACTCCCTCTTGGCAACAGGAGCATGTCTTCCTCCCAAGGATAGGGACCTAGGCTTAGTCAGCTTTGTACCTGCCCACCTTACCTTCTGGAGGGCCATGCATGTAGATACACAATGAATACTTTTGGAACTGAATTACTACACATCTTTGCTAGAGTTTGCATGGGAGGGAGAAACACTGGCTGTTGAGAAGCATCTGGTATCGGTGGAGAATAGTATAGGGGAAAAAATTCAGACTAAGAGTCAGAGAACTGGGTTGTAGTCCAAGCTTTGCCACTGCATTGTTGCATGTGGCCTTGGATGAGTCAACAAACTCAAACTTTGTTCCCTTCTCTTTATAGAGAAGAGATGAGAGACTAGGATGAGTTGGCTTTTAAGGTTCTTTATAACAAAGAGTTCACATTTCCTATTTTAAGTTACCTTCATCTTTAAGCAAATCAAGAGAGGTTTTAAAATGAAAATTATCCAATAGGGTGATTCTACAGCAATAGGAATCTATTCTATTTTGAGGGATAAGGACTATTCTACATAAATATGGGATTCAGGATAAGGATTTTATCAAGTCTATCTACGGATGGTTTAAAATTTAAAAAACTATTATTAGAGGAGTAACCTGAGATTATCTACACTTGGGCTGTTGTACAGATTGCAAAATACATTATACATATTAAAGATAAACATGGATTAGTATTTTAATAAAGTCTACGAATGTTGGTGGTTTTGTTATTTTAAAAATCTTATCATACTTTTTTTTCCTCCACATTTTCATATTCGAATAACTTGGACTTGCCCCTGAAACTTGAAGTATCCTTTACAGTAGCATTCCATGAAATGTAAATAATAACGATTAGGGAGAAAGGACCCTTTTGCATGTGTTGGGTTAATTTCAGTTCTAAACCCTCTAGAACCTTCTCTTGTGGAGTCAAATCAAAGTTGGTAGGTACTTAATTGTAGTCTTTGGTTAGTATGCCCTACACCATATTATTTTATTACTGGGTCCTTTGTACTTTATTGAGATCACTGTAATATGATCTTGTTGGATCATATGTATATGAATATTTCACTTCTCTTTGTATCAGTTGTACTGAATCTACAATATAAATTTGGCAATCTAGTCAACTTTGCAATTCTTTTATCAAGATTGACTTTCCTTCAATCTTCTTGAGGACCAAGAAACTCAATAAATTTCAAACTCTTTTTCTTCTTCTTCTTTTAAATGCAGTGGAATCTTTACTAGATGAAGTCAACCCTTAAATGACTGAACTATTTCCATTGTTCAGTTGTCCAAGTAAATTTAAAGCAGAGGGTGTTTTTGACAGCTTTGTTAATGCAGCTTCCTGTCCCCACCCCCATCCCCACCCCCCGGTAATTCAAGTATTATTGACGTCTAGTGTTGAACTTTAAATATGTTCTTGAGACTTGAAAAGGAAGCTTGATGAGGCATGTACTGCAACATAACCTCTCAATTATTCACACATTTATATGACTGTACTCACCAAGGCCTCTGATTGTAAATATTATGAACATTTTTATAACCAGACATTGATATGAGCTAATAGGCAGTGAATTACAACTCAAATGGTGAAACTGCAAATAGTAATCAGAGTATGGTCAGGGTCATCAATCATAATTAGCATAATCGTTGTTCATTTCTAAAATCTCTGATGCTGTATCAAGTCAATTTGCATCTTAACTGAATCATTTCCAATACTTAAACTCAAAAAGTCAAGCGTGTTTGACAATGACTCTAGAACCCAAACCAACTCACTGGCTTAGCTGAGGACAAGGAAGATTGCCATTTTTTTTTTCTTGTTCTTTTAGATGCAAATAACTTAGCAGGTCTCTGTCTATCATTTAGCATGATCTAACAGCTGTATTTAATAAAGTGTCCAAATTTGGATTCTGCTAATATAATAATATCTAATAAGATGAGAGGAAGAACCTACAAAAATGTTATTAGTGACTCTTACCTCCATATGTCCTTTTCTCCTTTCCCACGTACTGTCAGTGAATTAATTTAATCATTCAACAAATACAAACTGAGCCACTATCTTGGCCCCAATATGGACTAGGCACTAGGGGAACAATCCAGGCAGGCTCTCTCACCATCTTTATAGTGGTTATGTTCCAGTGCCATAAAGGAAGATTTAGAGTATTTTTAAATTGGTTTATCCTGGACATACCTCAAAGTTATTTAAAAAAAAAAAAAAAAAAAGAGGACTCTGTTGAGATATATTGTTAGAATAAGTCTGAGTGACCATTTCCTTTTCTTTCCATAGTGGATTGAGAGGGCAGTTGTAATTAGAAGATTGCTGGCCATTTTGTTTCTTTCCTTGAAACAGCTGGGGAGATGACTCAGATGATAATAAGGAACTATCAATTCCTTAAAACATTTTGAAAAAAAGAGTGCCATACTACCTTGTGGTAGTTTTCTCCTTTCTTAAAAGCTCTTGGGATGAGCAGCAACAGTAGTATCTATTTTCAGATTAAATGAACAAGAAGGATGTGTGCTTAAGTTCTACTCTGTGCATGAAAAAATCATATACAGATTATTACATCCAGTTAAAGTAAGTGTAATTATGGGTAACAAATGATCAACAAAGATACAACAAGGCTTAGACATTCTTTGCTAAGTCCCTCCTCTCTAAGGATTGTAGAAAATCCAGTCCAAGGATAACAAATAAAAGACCTTACTACAGAGACTGAAAATCATTACTGATACTAATAGCAGCAGCAGCTTCTTAACCCTGAGCTTCTCTTCCTGGGTCCCCTAGTGGCTGTTGTTCCTCCTCAGATGTCACCCTCACTCTTCTACAGACTATTCTAGCATGATCATTTCCATGTAAAGGGCACTGACAGCATGCGCTCCAAGTTTTTTCCAAGTACAGTGGTTTGTTCTTGTAGTTTCGTTTTAATACATTTTATTTCCAAGGCTATCTTGCTCGACCCACTGTAGTCTGAAGAAATGCTTGCCTCCAATTACTTAGCAGCAGGGAATACCTTCCTTATTTCTGTGCACTCGTATAAGCTGATTTCTTTTTTTTTTTTTTTACCAAAAAATACAGAGGAGAAGACTTATCTTCAAATTGTTTGCAGGTTGAAATGAAGAGTTCCCCATTAATTCGAGACACAGCGGCCGGCACGTGATCCATGTCTTCTCTTGGGCATCCTCTCTGACAGCAAGTGCTCACTGCTGTAATATTCCGCCATAGTCATGTCCTCAGTGTGGTGAGCTAGGCTTGGGTGTCTCCCATACAGATTCTAACCTGCTGAATCAGTGACTCCATGGGTTGATTAAACAAGATCAGTTTCAATTGGTGAGGCACGTGGGATCAAAGGATGGTCTGTCCAGAGGCTTATTGATGACTTCCAGCAGGGTGTCTGGGTGAAAAAGAGAAGACATCCTCTCTCTACTCTCTTGTTGGAATTTAGAATTGAGGAAATTCAGAGCCTGAGCAGGTTAGCTTCAGGAAACTGAGTTGAGAGCACACCAGATAGATCCGGGCAGCATTTATATGGTTGAGGACCAAGAGAATGGGGACAATAAAGCAGAGATGCACTGAGAAGGTTGTGGTGAGGGTCCCTGAAGTCTCCGAAAGAAAGGGAGAAAGATAGACTGACACACAAGTTCATACCCAGGCACACAACAAAAGCTACCTCAATTCCTGATTGCTTTTTGTTTCCATATTTAGTGCCCCCACACTTCTCATTTTGGGGCACCTCGCGTGAGCCAGCTTTGCCTCTTATGACCAAATGAGTCTTGACAACACCAGCAAAATTTGTTGAATTTTTGTTGAATATTATAACACTGTAATTAATGGTAATGTAGCAACCAAGATGAATTAACCAAAAGGTATATAATGTAATTGTTGCTCTCCTGCTACCACTTGTCAACTGTGAATTTTTTTCTAAATGCCTTAACATTAGTAATTGGAAAACTCCTGGAAATTGTTTGTCTCTTGTCAGTATTCATTTAAAAAATCATATACCATGAATATCAGAACTCAGAGGTCCATATTCTATACTTTTTTATTCTTTCAGTTTAATGAACACTTCATGAAACTACTAAGTTGTTATATATGACATTAAAAGAAGCTATGACAAAGTTTTGTGCTGAACATATGATCTGAAAACCATAACACATTCGTGTTTCATTCTCATGGTGTGATAGTTGCCATTCAATTACTTTTAGTGGAGAGTGCCATGTTCTGGTGGCAGCTGGATGTCGAACTCCATCTTCTTTAGGGTAAAGTAAAAGAAGAGTATTTGGGAGCATTTACATATACAGATATCTTAAATATCCTACTATTTATTTGTGTGAATATGGTTTGGCAATGGGGTATAATAAAACTTTTATTTTAGCAAGTGGAGGATATCACTCACTGACTAGGTCTTTCCAAGCAAGTTGCTGTATAAAATTTACAGGATCTGTGCTCACTCACATATTTCTCTTATGCAGTATGTTTATCTTCTTTTATTAGCTTTCCATGCTTTTGTCATTGTTCTTTCCTTCTGTCAGCTCAGTTGTCATGGAAAGAGTGGATGACTTAGAGTGGAGTGGAACATGATGCCATCTGTAAACATAAGCGGCTAAATAACTTCTATAGACATAACTCTTTGGTGCAGTGAATAACAGGCATTCATGTGTGTTCTTAATATCCATCTGTTTGATCATCTTTAGTCTATGTTCCTTACCCAGCCTCTCTAACCACACACACACACACACACACACACACACACACACACACACACGGGTGTGGGGAACCCAAGTTAACGTTAATTGAGTTAGAAAGTATGTTTTTGCTCAGACAATGAAAAGAAAAAATTTCCTCGGGTAGGATAATTCTAGTGGTCATTTTTTTTTTTCCTTTAGAATTTTTAACTACAGTAGGCACACTGAATTCAGTGCTGGAGGCAGCCAGCCATCATCTTATGAAGAGATATTATTTGTCTCATTAGCTCTGTGGGAGTGCCATGAAAGGGTCCATGACCTAGAGCCCATCTTGCTTTAATAATGGCTTGACACTCATAAAAGATTTTTAATGGCTACATGAGACATATTTAAATATTAAACGCCATTCCTCTTTGTTGATTCATGAACTCCAATGAATAGGACTCCTTTGTCGCTTCCAAGATTGAAGAAATGTGCCTGGCTTCTCACGCCAAGGAGTGAACAAAACAAACCCAGGAATGGAAACACCTCACCTCTGCCCTGCTAACCCACTTGCCAACCTGAGAACCTTGCATCTCCAGGGCTCACTGCACTGGCTGCCTTGATTTCTTGCTCAGAAACACAATTTTTCTGTTTGATACCCATTTACCCATTTCTAATCCTGCTATAAGAGAATTAGGAAGATAGTGATATATACACAATGAGACTTTTTCCCCAAACACAACTTTTTGGCTCTTATCATAATGCAATTCATTTGCCTTGTGCTACCCCCCTCCCTCGCCCCCACCCCTGCTACATTGTTGATCTGATGAGATGGTCATACTTACCCAGTAAGGCATTTTGGGCTGATACCTGAATTTGAACAGAACGACATTTATTAGTTCATCTGTGTATTTAGATTTCAGTAAGGACTCATGAACCTGGTGACAAGAGGGCTATTCTTCCAAAGCCTCAGAATGGAGTGTGACATTACATGAGAACCAGAGCTGTTTGTTTAAACAGAGCAAGTCCTCCAAGATTAGCACCTGACATCTCATTCCCAAGTGTGTGATGATCCTGGGTGGATGACAAGACCCTAAAGCATTGTATTTGCCTTTCTTTCTTGCCTTCTGGTGTGCATGTCAGACATATACGTTTAGAGATGCTTTTATTTACAGAAGAGAAAATGGAGTTACAGACCTCCTATTGTGAGTGGAGCTGCAGGGGAAAACAAGGTGGAAAGGTATTCTCAAGTACAGAGCGAGACTATATGGGTCTAGAAGCACTTGGGGTTTGGCAAGCTTGGTAGTATTCTTTAAATATTTGGGGCCATGGCAGAACCAAACAGGTATATTTTGCTCAAAGCACCATTTTCCCTTTCGTTTTCCCCAAACCATGTATGTTCTAGGAAAATTTAATCTGTGTATTTTGGAATCATTTCACCGGCATTCATCAAAACATTGCAAAGTAAATACTAGATCGGGACCGAGACATCTCTTAAACTCTCCGATAAGCAGTTTTTTCCTTGGAACATAAAAGTAAAATTTTGCCAGCTTTGAATGAACCCTGAACCCAGAGCAGTTGGAGCTTACTTCTCAAATTATCTCCCAGCCAGTGGGTGGGGAGTTTTATATGTGTCTGGAATAAAGCAGTGATGGGGACAATGCTTTTTCAGGGGCAAGGTCCTCAAAAATGGAACTTGTCCATTTGTGGGATTTTCCACTGGGACCTCTCAGCACCCATTTGGATCTGGCAGCATTAGGTCTCTCCTGGTACAGCCATTGCCCCAAGTTTGTCCCAGCAACTCCCGTGTCTGGTGCTTCTGAACCTCCCAATCCCATCTTTATTTAAAATTATATTTTGTTCATCATGGAGTTTTACGCATTAATTTTTGTTTTCAAGACATTGCATTGAAATATTATTTACCTTAATGACTAAGGTTTTTGGCGCCTTCTTATATTTTGTGCCTAAGGCATGTACCTCACTTGCCTCACCCTTGTCCCCCCTCTTGCCTTGCTCCTGGGGCTTCCTTGTCCTCTTCACTCTGTGGCTCCCATCAAACGTGTGCATGGCATCAGGACAAACAAATAAGTCTTACCTGGAGGGTTTGATGGTGATGTGGAGAACTTGGGGAGGGGTTTAGTTACTCTTGGAGGGGGCCTCTGGGCCTCTAATCCAGTGGAGGTCCCCCAGGTCATACGTGGGGTGAGGCACATCGGTGAGAAGTTCTACTCTAGCCCACTCTTGACTTTTGGTTTAGCTGGGCTTTCTCTTCCTGGGGACCCAACGGCCTGTGTCCAGTGCCAATCATGTGCCCCCTTCTCCCATCGGTTTGAGTTACTGCTCAGGCCATGGGGCTTGTCATTTTCCTCTTGTCAGGACCTTATCTGCAGAGTGCAGAGTAAGCATGGAATAAAGACACTTGCTCCTAGGATGCCATCTTTTCCCCTCAAAATGATGATTTCATTTTAATCTTGTACCAATTAAAAACAAGAAATATTTCATTCACTCTGTAGTCATCCCAGTGATACCTAAGGACTGATCTTGAGCCAAAGAAAAGGGAAGAAATTTGAGTTCAAACAGAATGTTGTTGTCAAGGCCGGCTTTTAATTCAAGGTCTTTATTGTCATGGTTGATGGCTTAATGGTAATTGTTATCGCCAGCAATGAGTGAGCTGTGCCAGACCCTGTGTTCAGCATCTTCTTAGACACACGTGTCATTTAAACCCTACAACAGTCTGGGGTTGGGACTATTATTCTAGCCTACAGATTAGAAAACAGGGTTAGAGATGTTAAATAAAACCTCCCAAGAGTACCCAAATAGGTAATAGTAGGATCCAGAACTTCCTAACTCAAAACTCCAGTTCTTACCCTCATTTCCACATAGGAGAAAAGCCAGTTTCCCCTCTTTTATGGGCATGCTAATAGCAATGTCTTTCATATTAAGACACAAATGAATAAAATGCTACAATTCTTTTATTACAGTTTTTGTTTCAATTTTTCTTTTTCAGACCATAATGAAAAAATTTTTCAGCATCTAAATTATAGCAAAGCCAAATCCTTTTCCTTTGCCATGTTGCAAGCCTCATGACACTTTTCTTCTTGAGTTCCAGAGCCTAGGTTCATGCAAGCAGGTGTCCCTGACCCGGTTTCTACAAGTCTAGATGGAATCAGACATAAAGCAATTTACTGTAAATGTTTTGGGGATGAGCTGAGGGATAGGAAACTTTAAAGAATTCACATTCATCTGGCAGCAAGAACACCTGTCTGCTTATCTTAAAATCCTGGGTCTAGACCTATTATGTATTCTTTACTGGCTTCTGCTCTGAGCACTCTACAGACTCTATGAGGAATCCCCAGGGGATCTGCTCTGGTCATTCTCTTCTCGAAGGTTTTGCACCTGGCCTCCAAAATGCCATTAAGAGCATTCCCTTGACGATTTCTCCAACCACACCGCCAGTCTATAGACTTGCCCTATTTCTTGGGCATCTGATTTCAAGAATGTGGTGCTTTGGGTCCACCTTCACATGGGACACTGTCCCCTCACCCCTACCCCCAAACTTGTGAAGTTCAAATGAGGAGGCATTACAGAAGGAGTTCTTTAGCTTAACAAGGCAATTTAATGGGTCTGGGATTGAGAGCACAGCAGCCTGTGTCCAGGACTGATTATGTAAGAGAGCCTCCAAGAGAGGACAGAACATGGTTTTCTACAAATAAATAAGGCAAAAAGGCTACACTCACTAGTGCCACAGCTGGGAAGCAACTATGAGCAATGAATTTCTCATGCTAACAAATCCTTTGGAAATCCAAAGCTCTTTGGAAAACAGATGTTGAGCTCTGGGACTGGCACTGGATCTCCCCTGGCAGGAACTGCAAGGTTTAGAGATGGAAGGGTATCTAGAGAACATTTGTTCATAAACACAGCTGAGGGTCAGCAACCTGCTTTTATGCCCTGTCTGGGCTGCACTGGTGGACGCCTTCCATGCAGCATTTCCACAAGAAGGCAGACATGCAAGGCTTCTGCAGCCCACACTCTAGAGAAATAATTAAACAGTTTTTCTTAACCTCTTGAACTTTTCATTTATTATTGCCATCCATTATGTCTACCTTCTCAAATCGCAGAATCCCGAAACTGAGCTTTGGGGTCAAGGGTTTATTGTTTAATGGAGATAGAACATTTTGTAAATTGCACGAAGTCACAATGTTTATAATAGAAGCTTCTGGTGTACTGAATCTTTTCCATTTAAGAAACAGTGAGCTTTGACATGTGTTCTTCCTACATAGCAAGAAATTTGGGGTAAGTGCAGTATTGGCATGAACATGTTACCAAATCTTTCCTGTAAACCAAGTGACATCCACAGTCAAATAAAAACATTCTTTCCACCAAATACCAGGAAATGCTAAAAGTATCACTATTCTTCTAAGTTCATGCTAAACTGAAGTTTTGGCTTTTAGAACACAAAGTAAGGATGAGGAAGGCCAACATTTTTGTCCAACACACATTTGCTGCTACAAGTCCTCAGGGACAACTTCTGGTTCAAATATGAACATGTGTATGGAGAATTTTTCCTAGGATTTAACCTTCAAATGAAAAGTGTAAATATTTTAAGAAAATGTATGAATGTTAAAAAATATTCCTGTTGTCTTTGTTTTTACTAGAATTTGTACTTTCAAGTCAGAAACGGATTTGCTTAAAACAAAGCAAACATCCTTAAAAATGTACCCAGCCAAAATAACCAATGTATAAATTCCTAGGATTAACAAAATATGAATATTCCTCAGTAAAGAAACTCAACCAAGAATTGGAAGTTCTTGGGAAGTGGCGGAAAGAATGTCTTCAACCTAAAATTTTAACCCTTTGTGTTGGAGGTCTAATAAATATTTCTGAGGGAAACAAATGTGCATGTAACACACATTTTTATGTGTTTCTTTTGGGAATTTTTGAAGTTAATGTAACATAAAACATTTAGCTGATAAAAACCTATGTAAAAAGTGACTTTCCAAGAGCAGTTAGCACGACAATGTTCTTAATGCTTAATAATTGGTTCTAGGTACAGGATGTATTTCAGGCTCATTTTTATGAGGTCAAAGCACATACAATCCTTAAAATTTGTATTTATAATGATACAGGCTGATTTCCCTGAAAATCTTCCCCCTCCCAAGATGCTCAGAGGAGTACAATGCTCGCTCAATTTTTTCTCACTAAGTTTCTAAAATAATTTTGTAGTATTTAATGTTAGTTTCAGTAGATTCATTTGCTTATACCACAGGGCTCACTGGGCCTTTGCAAGGACTCTATTCGACCACTCCTGCTTGGCCAGCAGGTGTCACTGTGGGTTTGGGTGGTAACCCAACTGACCATAGAAAAGAATGACTGATGGGGGAGAGGGTGGGGGGATAATAAGAGGAAAGAAAGGGAAATATAAAAGCAGGTTCTTAGAGGAAAAGTTATTAAAAACCTTTTATGTTTCCATAGACTTTTTCTTCAGGAGCTCAGAAATCTTTGCACCACCTTCCCAGCTCCTATAGATCCAGAAATGAATTTATTTGCATGACATCTAATGATGCTGAGTTAGTCACTGAAGAAAAGTTCACTGGATAAAATAGCCATAAAGATGAGCAAAATTGAGAAGAGGATTCTTGTAGTCCTTCCCTAATCTCCCATGTCTTACCTTCATGCTTCATGGCTATACATGTTTTTGAACCATAGGCACTTTTGCTTAGCCTCAGAAATGTTACAAAGTCTTCCAGCTTTTTGGTAGGTCATAGAGTCATGGCTCAGATTAAGATCTAGGCTATCACTAACCCCAGTGGTGAAATAAATTCGCTGTTTCATTAGTGGAAGGGGCATCTTGTCTGGAAAGTTGGTTCTTATAGCCCCCTCAAATCTGGATTGCTCATTTCAAAAAAGCTAGCCTATCCAAGTCATATATCTTTCTGAATACATGGAGCTTCTTAACAAATACGATTTCAATTGGTGAAATTAGCACATATTTCTTGAACAACTGTCAACCTTTTCAAGAATGAATGACCATAAAACCTCCCTGCACAGAGAAGAATTCACAGCTGGCCTAATTTGAATAACAGGCTGTAAATTGATTTCTTTTTTGGCTTGATACTTGGAAAGGACATCCATTGTGCTGGTGCAGAAAGCAAGCAATTTATTAAGAAAAGATACATGGTTTGACTTTTCCAAATAAGACTTAACACATGTGTGAAACATCCTAATTTTAGTCGAGGTCTGAGGAAAACAAAGCAGAAAAGGGTTTTGAAAGAAAATAGAACTCTTTCTACATTTGGAAGAGCTTCTGGATCATGGTAACTCGAGCATCTACGCTGACCCACCCATCTCAGATGATGGAGCATTATTTCGTGATGGAGTTGAGGTACCTCACTGGTTGAGGTTCTCCAACCCCAGACGGTTAAAAACAAAGGCAATGTCCACTCTGTTATGAAACTCTTGCAGTTTCAATCTGATTTTGATTCCCTCATCTTTTATGTATAAGTAAAGTTCTTAATGATATAATACATTCTTCTAGTGCTGGTTCTAATTAATAATTAAAATAATAAAGCCCAGAAAAGAATAGATTAAGTGTGCAGTTTCAGAAATATTTAAAAAACATAACTACAAAGTATGAATACTTTGTTTCCACCTAACTCGGTCATCTATTCACAAAGATAAATCATTCTGAGGTAAGCTGATTTGGGTCTACGAAAGAAAATACAAAAGAAGTCTTATAACTAACTCCGAGTAAAATTTCCTCAGAAAATCTATGCATTTATATATATGCCTCTTTCTCAACTCTGAGAAGGCTGTTTCATTTGTACATAAGAATGTGTCATTAATGTAACACCATTTTCTCTGGTGCTCAGAGATTAAGACTCACTTTGGCTAAGGATTTCTGGCAGAACACATAGGAATCATAGCGACAGGCGCTATAAGCACAAGCAGCTGATGGGTGTGGGGGGGGGGAGGAGAAAGAAAGAAAGAAGAGGGATGTTAAGGTATAAAAATATTTATCCAGGGTAACGGAGCATCAACAGAATTTTCTTTTCAATTAGATATTTACATCTGTGAAGAGTAGGGTCCTTGGACATTGGTTTATCCTTTGGAAAAATGCCCACAATTTCCATGACAACTTTTTAGACCATTAGAAATAATGGTGATCACTATTTCCTCTGAGCCACTGTGCCCTTTGTGTATTGTGACTGCTACTGAATCCTTAATCACATATAGCTGGGTATTTTGTGTATGTGTAAGCATGTGTGTACACATACTTGTGTGTTTTCCCAACTGGCGTCTGGTTTCTCTAGGGCAGGAGTTGCATGTTATATATCTCATGTCCCTTAAATCTTGTGCCTTGATACAAAGCACTTGGTAGGACTTAAAATGAATCTTTGTCGAGTGAATGAAAATTATAAAGGATACTTTTGTTTGGCAAGCATTGGTATTGCTAGATTACTTTTATGCAGTCCATATAAATAATTCACTTCTTGTGGTTCCATATCCTGATGTGAAAATTATGCATTTACTGTGTTTTCATAGATATTAATGGGAGCTATTAAAATGAGAATTTGTTTCTAGGTTGGTGGTCTTAAGCTTGGTATTGAATGAAAAAGATGAGGCAAATTTTAATTGTGGAAAGAATTGCTTTGCTTTGTTAAATTTGATAGTGCGCACAATTTTTCCTGTTTATTTCAGAAAGAACAACAATAAGACATTATTTTCTTTAATTTCAGCATGTAAAGTAAAAGAGAAATAGGATGGAGTGTAAAGGGTTAGAAGTAACCAATCTGACGTTGTGGTATTTCTTTTCCTTGATATCAAGTGTTTTGTTTAAAAGAAACTATAAATACAATAACTTAATTAAAACTTTGAAGAAAAATTGTTGTATATGAGCTTTGATACATCAGGTTTAGGTATTATGAACCAGATGGTATTGTTTCTGTTGGGAAAATATTTTTAGAAGTTATTTAAAGAATTATAAAATGAAACAAATCAAATCATTACTTATACTTTTTTGGGGAGGAGGACAGTGTGAGGAAAATGTGCAGAAAAGACTAACGTTTGTGTCTAATGATTTCATTATCGTATTTCTACTTTCTTTGTCATCCAGAGTAAACTCTGAGGATATGTCAGGAATTCCTGAGCCACAATAAATCTGTGAATGTCAGACTCCGTGTGTGGGTAAAATGGATAATTTTCTGACCTTTAGTAAGCTTTCACTAGAGCAAAGGAAGTCCCTCTACATAATGTTTCCCCACTACAAAATACTGGCGGGAAGCCAAAGTATGCCCTTTGGCAAATCTCCAGTCTGGATGGCTTTCCTGGAGCTAGAAGACATTCATGAATCTGCCCAGCCCTGCAATTTTTTTTTTTTTTAAGCCTTTGGAAAGACCTTTCCAATGTGCAACCTGCTGAGGGAGATGTGAGAACACATTAATCATGGATTTCTTCAAAAGAAACCTGGGGCTGTCCTGCTCTAATTCAGCAGGTCCACCTTCCTGCCCAGTGTGAGCCACAAGACTATCAAAAAAATGCCAGCAGATAACCTAGAATGGATCTAGCTGAAAACTAAAGTTATGGTAACAATGAATTAGAACTTTCTGACCCTTAGAGATGAGGTTCAGCCATGGTTGGCTTTACTTGTGAAGGACAAGCTGATAGTAATTAAAATATATCAATATATATATTGTTTATTCTTGTTTTCCTAAGTTTTATTCCAAATCTCAAATTATTCCCATCACCTTTGTAATTAAATCCATTTTCAGTTGCAGTCATCATAAGATAGAATACTAGAGTGTTTTTCTCTTAAGACTCAGGTGTCTGGTAGTTAAGACTTTCTTGGATGTTTCCAGAGCCTGATGATAAACCTATATTCCAGTGTTATCTCTTGCCACTACACAAATTCACACCATCATGTACCTAATTCACATGACTTTCTCTTCCTCTGTCCATGACATTCTTTCAGCTTGAAACATCTCACTAACTTCATCTACTTCATCCACCCAATTTATCCTGCATGCTCGGATTAAGTGCACTGCCTCCCCAAAACATTCTACCCTGTCCCTTATCTAGTAGAGACTCAAGTGTCTCAATTCTTGGGGCATATTGGGTGATTCTGTTGGTAGTAACACATCCTGAATTGCATCAGAATTATTTGCTTGCTTGACTTACAAGTAGAATGACTTTCTTGACACTAAGGATCATTTCTCATTTGTATGCCTATAATATTTAGTACAAACTGCTTACCCAACATTTGTTAAGAGATTAAAATGTAAAATTATCTTAAATATTGACAACAAAATGATCAAATTCCTCCTTTAAACATAAACAGTCCTGTAGAAAGTATGAATTATAGACTTGTTTCATTCCCTTGAATCACAAATTACTCAATTTTTTTTTTAAAGATTTTATTTATTTATTTGACAGAGAGAGATCACAAGCAGGCAGAGAGGCAGGTAGAGAGAGAGGAGGAAGCAGGCTCCCTGCTGAGCAGAGAGCCCGATGCGGGGCTCGATCCCAGGACCCTGAGATCATGACCTGAGCCGAAGGCAGAGGCTTAACCCACTGAGCCACCCAGGCGCCCCTCAATTTTTAATTCATGTTTTCAATAAGCCTCTGGTTGGCTTTTAAGGACAACACATACTTAGGGGCCAAAAGGGCTTGGTAATAAGTGGGAAAAGACTGTAGTTAAAACTAAGACGATAAAACATACTTTAAACACCGTTGAATATTGCTGATAACATATGAGCACCAAGATAGCAGGTCTCTTAGGTACCACACTCTGAATATTATGGCCTTACTCTTTCACCCCAATTCAGAACAAGTCTTAAGTGTCATCCCATCTTTAGAACTCTCTGTAGGCTTCTTGAAGCTTCCATTAGAACTACATTGTAGTTCAACCTCTCCCTCTACCTAGTTCTACTTCCTTTCCTTCTCTTCCCTTCCTTTCTATAGATGTTGTTCTCAAAAACCCAATATCTCCTATAGCCTTTCTCTGTCTGAGAGTCCACTTCCTTGGGCCACGTGGTCTTGTTTCTCTGCCCCACTTCATGACTACTCTGATTTTACTGTCACTCCCAATATAAATAGTTTTCCTACCAGATTTGGTCCTGCTAAATCCCTACCAGCCAGGCAAAATATAACCTTTCCCCAGACTACAAATGATGGGGGATGGCCAGGTGTTCTAAGTTAGAAGGGAAGGAATGAGCAACTGAACAGGAATGAGGAATTCAGACTAGGTAGAAAGGTACCAAGTGTTATCAGTGATAAGGAAGTCATATTTGAGAAGCCATGGATAGACATTTTTCCAAAGAAGGCATACAGATGGCTAACAGACACATAGTTCAACATCACTCATCATCAGGGAAATAAAAATTAAAACTACAATGAGATATCACCTCACAGCTGTCAGAATGGCTAAAACAACAACAGATGTTGGTGAGGATGCAGAGAAAGAGGAACCCTCTTACACTGCTGGTAGGAATACAAACTGCTCCAGCCACTCCGGAAAACAGTATGGAGTTTCCTCAAAAAGTTAAAAATAGAACTAACTTATGATCTAGCAATTGCAATACTAGGTATTCACCCAAAAGGATACAAAAATACTGATTCAGAGGGACACACACACCCTGATTTTACAGCAGCATTATCAACAATAGCCAAATTGTAGAAAGAGTCCAAATGTCCACTGACTGATGAATGGATAAAGACATTGTGGTATCTATATTCAATGGTATATTACTCAGCCCTAAAAAATAATGAAAATTTTGCCATTTGCAACAATAAGGATGAAGCTACAGTATATTACACTAAGTGAAATAAGTCAGAGAAAGACAAATACCATATGATTTCACTCATATGTAGAATTTAAGTAACAAAACAGATGAACATAGGGAAAAAAAGAAAGAGAGGCAAACCATAAACCAGACTCTTAACTATAGGGTAGAAACTGAAGGTTGCTGGAGAGGAAGTGGGTAGGGAGATGTGCTAAACGGGTGATGGACATTAAGGAAGTCACTTGTGATGAGCACTGAGTATTATATGTAAGTGAAATGTAAGTGATGAATCACTAAATTCTATTTCTGAAACTATATGTTAGCTAACTAGAATTTAAATAAAAACTTGAAAAAATAAATAAATGAGCCATGTTGGGGTCAAGTAGGTAAATAGGTTAGAAGATGTAGATAGTGAGCCAGGCTGTTAGTGACAACCTGTGAAGGAAAATATGGCCCCAGGTTTGTTTAGCAATGTGGTTTTAGAGATATAAGGGACTTAAGTGATAGGAAAATGATTTCTAAGGTGGCTGTATCTCTCTGTCATGATACAACAGAGTTTATAGTAGTATGTAGAGTTAATTCATCATAGAAGGAATGATGGGCAAGAGGAGTGGAGATCTGTGGGTTGTAGAGGTAAAACTAAAAACCTCTCATGGTGATTTACTTAGAAACTAATAATATGGCTCACTTCAGTGCATATAACCTCTTACAATAGACAGTACCTATAGTATGATATTTAGGTATTAGGGTGAACCATGTGCAATTGTCAATATTTCACTGCATTTGACCTACAAAAATGACCTACAATTTCATGTAGTTCAATCTTATAGTTTTGCTTCTTGACTGACTTCCTTCACTGGAATAAAAATATTATTTTGTTCGATACTGTACACAGTACCCATTATAGTGTATAGCACAAAATAGGTACTCAGTGCAAGTTTTTTTTAATAAATTAATTAAGAAATGAATTATTTAGCCCCCAATTTTTTTTTTAGCTATAACTTACTATATTACTTAGGACTCCTTCAATTATAAATAACAGAATCCCAATATGTATTAGATAAACAAAGAAGAGAATTTATTGGTTCACACAATTGGGAATTCCAAGGAGCCCAGGTACTAGTTTCAGGTACAGCTAGGTTCAGGGACTTAAATAATGTCATAAAGATTTGGTCTCTTGCCTCATTCACCTCTGATTTTTTTTTTTTTTTTTTTTTTGACAGAGAGAGATCACAAGCAGGCAGAGAGGCAGGCAGAGAGAGAGGAAGGGAAACAGGCTCCCTGCTGAGCAGAGAGCCCGATGCGGGGCTCGATCCCAGGACCCCAGGATCATGACCTGAGCTGAAGGCAGAGGCTTAAACCACTGAGCCACCGAGGTGCCCCCACCTCTGATTTTTTTCACCCTTTTGGTTTAATCCTCAGGCAGGACCTTCAATTAGAAAATTTCCAGGGGCTTCAGGCTTACTGTCATTAGCTTAACAAATGCCAGCAAATACAAAAGTGCCTGCTCCAATCAAAAGTCCTGACCTTGACTCTCAAAGAAACTACTCTTGCAATATCTAAGGACCTAAAGTAGGGGGGTCAGTCCATTCAGTTAACTGGACTGAGAATGAGAGAAATGGTGGTTTCCAGAAGGAAAATTGTGGTGCTGTTACCAAAATAATAATTGTAATGGCCAACACACTGAACCCTTATTTCCCAGGCACTCTTCTAAAGGCAATCATCATAACAACCTGTAATGGAAGCACTATTATTATCTCTACTTTATACATGAGTAAATTGAAGTGTAGAGAAGTTGAGTAACTTGTTCAATATAGTGGCTGAGGAGATAGACCCAGGATTAAAATGTCAATAGCCCAATTTACAGCTCATTCCTTTAACCACCTCATTCTGCCGCCTGAAGAGAAGTTTAGGGACAAGGGAAAACATGACTGTCTACTCTACTTAGCTTTTAATTTATAGAGCCAGTGGTTTGGTAGCATCTAATTCGTAGCGCAAATGGAGAGTTACTGGTTCACTTGTCAAAATGTTGCAGGGGAGACCTTTTCCTCTAAGGTCATCCCAGAAGTTGTTTTCTGGCCACTAAGAAAGTACTTCCCTATAACTACAGGTCTTTCATTTTTTATTTCCTCCTACATCCTTCTCCCCAGCTTGATGACTTCCACCAAATCAACTGATTCTATTCAAAAACAGTATTTAGAGCATCTTCAGTGTAGCAAAACAAGAACACAATACTATTTGGTTGTTTAAAAACACATTATTAAATATATGAGTTATATTATGTTTAACTCCCTTCTGGCTTTGATATTCCAGTAGGTTCAGGATTTTTTTTTTCTTAAGATTTTATTCCTAAGCAATCTCTACACTCAACAAAAGGGTTCAAACCTACAACCTTGAGATCAAGAGGTGCATGCTTCACTGACTGAGACAGTCAGGCACCCTTGTTCAGGATGTATTTGAATCACCCATACTCTAGTTGAGTCTTTAGATGCTGAAATTACTCCCTGGTAAAGACGACACATAGCTCTTTTTTGTCTCTCCTTTCCCTATCCATCTCGTTGAGAGTAAATTACTGAAGTTTACTTCTAACAGACATGGTGCAGTGGAGGCTCAGATGTTCCATTTTCCTTCAAACATGGTGGATGGTGCTTAGTTGGAGGGAGTTCTGGAGAACCGGAGAGAACAGAGTCCTGAAAGTCAGTCCCTTGCCTGGGGTTGATACAGCATGTCTTTGAAGAAGAATGTCAAATAGGCTTTATTTCCTATAGAGTGGGAGTGCAGTTAGGTGAAGGATTTATATAAAGGTTCTTCCCAGTAAGGCTCCTGCCTGTCTGATTCATGCACTTACAGCTGAATTGTAATCTCTGCTCCTCTTTGCAAATCAGAATCCTCTGCAATTTTCTAGTTTATGTCTTCTCATGACATCAGCTCTATCTTGCTTAAGTGCTGCCTCTGGCACTCACTATGTCTAACTGACTCCATCTCAGTTAATTCAAGGTTATAAGTTTCCTACTGGTTCATCCAAAATTATAGATGAGTTTGATGTTAGATCAATGAATTTCTCTCATCCCGTAAAATGTGGCCAGGGAGCAGGATCATGTGGTAGTAACATGGACTTAGGACCACTCCTTCAGTGAGTGGAGATCAATCTCCAAAAGAGTGTGTAGGAGTGAGTGGGGGTGGGATGAAGGAGCATGGAAATCATAAATACGTCTGCTACATTTTCTAACATTGTTCTTTATTTTATTTATTTATTTATTTATTTTTAAAGATTTTATTTATTTATTTGACAGAGATCATAAGTAGGCAGAGAGGCAGGCAGAGAGAGGAGGAAGCAGGCTCCCTGCCAAGCAGAGAGCCCGATGATGTGGGGCTTGATCCCAGGACGCTGGGATCATGACCTGAGCCGAAGGCAGAGGCTTTAACCCACTGAGCCACCCAGGCGCCCCCATTGTTCCTTATTATAAAACAAAGTAATTTCTTAGCTGATATATTTACAGGGAAAATACAACCAGGACTACTTTTCATGATAATGATCTATAGATCACACTTAATCCTAAAGTGACTTCGGAATTCTCACAGACTAACTGTGGTCACAGAGGAGGTTTTACAATTACAGGTTGTTCACTTTCTTTGAAAATGGTAACCTGCGTATGCCCTACCCATAGCACCCCATTAATCAGGACATTGGGTTATTCCCAATATATGTTTAAACTGCACGAGAAATTTTCTTGCATTTGGTATATACATTTGATATAATTTCATGAAATAGAAAAATGTATCATAAAAATAATAATTGCAATTGCCAAATCAAAAGTCTTTTTATTTTTTTTTAAAGATTTTATTTATTTATTTGAAAGAGAGAGAGTGAGAGAGAACATTAGAGGGGAGAAGGTCAGAGGGAGAAGCAGACTCCGCATGAAGCTGGAAGCCCAATGTGGACTCAATCCTGGGACTCCGGTATCATGACCTGAGCTGAAGACAGTCGCTTAACCAACGGAGCCACCCAAAAGTCTTGTTATTAATGAAGAGAGAAGCCTAGCTGGCCACAGTTAAAAAGTCATGTAACACTGGATGCTAATGAGGATGGGAGAATTCTTCTGTACTGCAGGTAGTACAGACATTCTGGAGAGTAGCAAGCAAATGTGAAGTGAAAATTAAAAAAATCTATCTTCCACCTGACCCAGTAGTCTAACTCAAAGAAATGTTTTCATTGTTTAAGGAGGTATATATGAGAATGTTCAGAGCAACATCATTTATGGTAGTTGGGGCTGGTGGCAACATAGGTGTCCATTCCTGGAAGTAATGGATAAGAAAAGTGTTAGGATGCTTTCTACAATATGCAGCAGTTTGAAGTATTAAACTAAGTAATAAACTAGATTTACATACAGAAGCATTAATGCATCTTAATAAAAGAACGTTGAGTGAAAAAGTAACAGAAGAAGAGCTTTATGCAATATTGCTTTTGTAAATTAAAAACAGGTACTGCACAAAACAATACTAAATTATTCAAGGACGTGTGGATATCCAAGGACACATAATAAACACATTAGAGGGCCTGCCTATGGAAGGAAGGACAACAGAGTGGGGATGAAAGATAAAGGGGGAAGATAATAAAACTTAGAGAGAGAGTGTTTTGCACAAACAGATGCTAGTGAGCCTCAAACTGAAAAATATGATAATTCTCAGTCTTGTACAACCAAGGTCCAAAGAAGAAAATAAGTCAAGTAGGAGGGGGTGATAGATAGGTTAGGAGGGAAACCCACTTCTAAGTTGCGGGAAAACTTGAAGCCAGTGACCCTTGGCTCTAGGTTCTCCCTTCTTTTGGTCCCCAGCACTAACTCAGGCTGAGGTTACTTGGTTCTTGCTACCTTATGTTCTAGCTGTCTGAGATAGAGGGAGGACAGGTGAAAGCCACGGGCAAGGCTGGGTGGCCACTGGAACCCTGATTATGAGACATGGGGGGAAAATGCAGGTAAATCCTGAGTGGCAACCAGGGCTCTCCATGAAAAGCAGCAGAAAGAGGCTTCACGGCAACCTAGGACTCTTTCAGACCTTGGTTTCTTCCCTGGAAAAGTGAATTGGTCTCATCTCAGATCTTTGCTCTGAAGTCACGACGGTTTATGATTCTCCCTCATACAAACTCATCGCTGATGAAAACATGCAGAGAGACAGTGCCCAGAAAGTGTGCGCCCTCTCTTCTCTGTGGCCTAAGGAAACAGCCTGCTGCCCTCCACGACCCAGTGGCCAAGTGCACACGGGATCTCGTCCCAGCCGCCTTCCTGTTAGATAGAGGAGTCAGGCAAACACGTTAGCTCTGATCCTTTAAAAAAATTCTTCCTTGGAATTCTTCTAAGGAAATGTGATATGCAGAGATAACAGATAAAACTGGCATGTTTAAAAGTTGCCACTTGAGGGGCTGTTTTCTATTAATCATCCCTTTAGGTGATTAATTCTTCAGGATCGTCTGAAGAATAGGGAATAAGGTAGAATTACACTCTGTATAGAAACCATGTGAAAGTAGGCTTTTCTTTTAAAAGGCTCAAACTACAAAAAGCAAGAACATTCTAAAATAAAGTACTCTTCTCATCAAAGACTTCTTTTATTAGGAAAATATTGAAACATCCCCTCTTCCTGATTTCTTCAGAATATTTCCATTTTCTGCCCAGGACTTTAACATCTCTTGCCTCAACAGAAATGGACGTTTACTCTGTAAGACCAGGTGACAAGGTTATAATCAGTGTGAATGTGCATCCCCTCTTTTCCCGATAGCCTCAGTTCTCAGCTGTTTTCTGAAGGGGTCAGTGCCCACCTGTACCACTCAGAGTGATGGGCTTCATTAGAGGAAGGCTGTCAAGGGGTTACACTCAATATGTAGCATGCCTATGTTGCCCGGTCGGGGGAGTGGCGGGGGGAGCATCTTTTAAGCCTCCAGGCTGAATTGTACATTTGCATTTCTCCTGATGAAGAATGGTCCCTGTCAGTTTTTCTGATTTGGGAGTCTTTCACGCAGAACAACAGAGATGTCCGCCCCCATGGAATCAGCACCCTGTGGCCCATTGTTGGGTCGGTGGTCAGATCTGCTGCTCTCCTCCCGCCCTCCGCCCCCCGAGGAAGATCCACCTCGCTATTGGTGATTACTGCAAAGGACCAGATGTTTTTCTTTAACCTCCTATTGGTTCTAATCTCCCTCAATCTTTGATCCCAGCCCCACTTGAAAGTAACCCCTCATTTAGCTCCTCTTGGGTGGTCCTCGGTAGAGATTTAGTTAATTCTAACTTCTTGTACAGTCTTCCCCCATGTGCTTCAATGGTAAAATTCTACCTTTCTAATTGCTAAGAGGAAAATTGTTAATCCTTTTGATTCAGGGAGCAGTGTAATAGCCTGAAAATTGGCAACTTAATTGAAAAACTCAGAAATTGCTGACTCCTTGTGGTAGCCCTGTAATAGCATTTCCTTCCCCATTCTTCCCTTTTTATCCCCCAAAGTAAAATAAAATAAAATAAATGAAATGAAATGTTATTTTAAACATGCTTACAAAAGTCTCTCCTCTTGTTATCTCTCTATTCCAAGATTCTGTTTGGGTTTCTATGCATGCTCTCAGGTATTTTATTGCTTGCTACAGATCGGGTCAATGGGTTATTATAGAAAATACTCACCAGCAATACAGAAAGGACATGTGACACTGACTAATGGGAAATAGAAATTCTTCCCCTCCCTCCTTTTCCATTATGTAAGAATAAACAACTTTAAATTGCTCCTCTTCGATTCCCAGGGCTGTCTAGGCTACATATGTCAAATGTCAGTGTGCGTTTTGGAGATTAGGTTATTCTGCAATGCGACTGGTATATATTAGTACTCTCTTGACTTCATTATCAAAAGCTAACCAAGCAAGCTAGTCTTTTGAACGAGATTTCCAATTTCGCTTTGGGTTCATAAAAATAAATTCTTTAAAAAATCTGGGAATAAAAATGTTTCTCGGTTCTTGGCATCGTCCATTGATCTTACTTATGAATAGAGAAAAGGTCAAGGATTTTGCTTATTTGTTTTCCATAGGCACTCTAAATTTTAAAAGATTTGGAGACTTTTAAGGGACTTTTAAGAGACACTTAATTTGTTACAGATGCATTAACATATTGAATTTATGTGAAAGAGTGAAGGCCAGGCAAAGGATATTGGGTTCATTATTTATTAGTGGAGCTAGTCAAAACTTCCCTGTTTTAACCAAGTAGTGTTTTGGCCCCTTTTCAAGAAGCCATCTCTTAATATTGCTGTCCCCAGCAATTAATGTACACTGAGAGAGTGGGTGTGACTTTGCAATACCCAACCATATTGGATTCTAGACTATGCAGGTCTATCTTGCTTCCGTCCAGAGTGGAAATAGTGCTTCTGGGTAATCATTTTGAAGTATTTGCTACTCTTGCTTTCTACTCAAAATGAAACTCATCAATGAGGCCTACAGTTGTGCAGAGTCTGAATTCTCCCCATCACGGCTCAGTTCTCAGCATATCCCCCCATACTTTCTCCATGCCTGACACACTGACTTTTTCTCAGTGCCTCTTACCATGCTCCCTCCTCCTACATGGAAAACCATTTCCTGACCATCACACAACTTATTCCTGCTCAGTGTCTGTCTCCTCATGAAAGTCTTCCCTCCATGACTGTGTCATGTCTATTATGGTGGGCCCTCATATTATCATGCTCTTCACATTCCGGTTTCAATTTTGTACTTATGTCTTACTTGATTGTCTTTCTAATCCACTATTTTGAGAGCTCCACAAGGGCAGAGACAGGGTTGATTCTTGTTCGCTTTTCTGTCTCCAGTGCCTAGGAACATGTAGCAATATCCAATAAATGTCTGTAGAATGAATGAAAGAAGGAATGAACGAAAAAGTGAATAAATGAATGAATAACATTAAGGTTCGCTGAGCTGCCTCTGACAACTTCACGTATAAATTCAATGTTTTTTTCCTGAAGTCCCTACGTTTGGGTGTATCTGCATCTCCTCTCTTGTATTATTAAGTTTCTAGAGGGTGAAGACTGGCTTTTAGTTTTCTGAGATAAGTTTCTCTGGTCCAGTCCTCAGTGCGGTCTCAGACAGTGGTAGGAGCCAGGACCACCCCTATGATGTTTTAGAACAGAGAACACAATAACACACACTCTGCTCTTTTCCTGCACAGAGAAGGGCATTCAAATTAAAGGGGAGAAGAAGTAGAGACAGCATAAAAAGACAAAGGCAGCCTAAAAGGTATGTGGGGAGGTTTGTGGGTATGTGGACCTTGGTTAATGCCTCATCAGACTTTCAAGGCTGATTTAGTGTGTAAAAAAGTCTAGAGTTTCTCTGAGCACCAGCCTGCAGCAGCCACTTTCCTATTTTATGCCTTGGGGAGATATGCCTTGGCTCCACTGGAATCCTAACTGTCAAAGTCATATGCCGTTAGCTATGTAAATTGCTAACCATAAACAATTCTGTCCTGTAATGATAGAACTCAAAATGGAAAATTAAAATTGACCATGCTATGTTCCAGTTGCCTATCATTCTCCTTATCCTCTCGTTTAGTCTTAGGGAGCTTTTGTCCCTTTACAAATTTTTGAATTAAAACACAGTTCCAAGGCCCTCAGTGTGACTCTCAGGGACCCCGACCACTCTGGCTGGCCCTGAAGGACTGCTATTGATAAGTGACTTCCCTTTAAATAATTGCGCATATCCCTAAAGTTTTCTATCAGATTATCTCGGGCAGAATCCAAAGTTTCTCTTTCAAATTAGCCTTACCTTTAAGAACAGAAGCTAGAATCCAGTATTAAAACTAGTTTTATGAAGTTTTCGTACATATTTTTGCTACTATTTCACATTTTAACTAATATTTTTCTTCAAAATTGTGTTCTTGGGGATCTGGTTAAGCATCTGACTCTTGTTTTTGGCTCAGGTCATGATCTCAGGGCAGTGAGATCAAGCCCCACATAGGGCTCTGTGCACAGCATGGAGTCTGCGTAGGATTCTCTCCTTCTCCCTCTGCAACCACCCTCATCTCTACAATAAATATATAAATCTTTAAAAAAAATTTTTAAAAATAAAATTGTGTTCTTGAGAGATTTAAAGCAACAATCCAATTTTATTATGTCTTCTACCCACGTTTGTGCATGTAGAGTTCATATTGTTGCATTGAATGAGAAAAGCTACCTTTTTTAAATAAGAAAAGTTTACCTTTCTGTTGGTGACTACCAAGGGGAAAACACAATATTATCAAGCTATTTCTTCTCTACTCTACCCAGCGCCTGTCAAATTTGGAAACAAAACTTTGAAAGTCTCACACTTCCAAAACGAGTCCCTGTGGTAAATAGAAGCTTAGCCCTATGCACATGATAGTGCTTTTAAAAAGCCTTTAAACATAGGTAACAATGTGTCTTAGAGACTGGAACTATTGATTTATAAAGTTAAGTGTGAATAAAATCTAAAGATAAATAGTGTATCATTAAAAAGTGAAATAATATTATTTTGATTCATACTTGACAATTTTTGAAAGAATGTTAAGCTCTTACATAAATATATGGCTTCCCCAGCTGTTCAAATAGTATGATTAATTAAATGGATTCTGTCTGAAAACCAACACTGGCTCTTGTTCTCAAGTTGCAAATATGTCCAATGTAAAGGGAAATGGAAAAGTATTTCTCTGGTATCTACTGCATTTGAGGTAAAGAATTAATGTTGTTAAAATACCAAAGTGTTCCTTATTATGCATTTGTGGTGTGTGCAAGTGTATGTGTGTGTGTACGTGATACTTTTTTTTTAATGGCAGGAAACTTCACCTATAATGAACTTAGCTATTTGACAATCTCATCCATCCAGAATAAAGCCAAGAATCTGTTAAAAGTCAACAAAGGAGACCACTTAGAAGTCCAGATAGAGGTGATCAAAGCCCACTCATACATCTCTTGATTTAAATATAGAAAGAAAAAAGTCATAGACCTTCAATTAGAATATTACTATTTTTATTTTAGTATAATTTAAATAATTTGCCTGGAGGGTACAAAGCATGAAGAGATTGCTAAGGCAGATTGCAGTGGTTGACTGGGGCCGGAGAGTGGAAAGGCTTAAACCAGAACACACTGGGGAGTCAATAAAAGTTCAGACTAGGAGAGAGACATTATCGTACATGTTCTTTAGGAAAATTAATCTAAGTGTAGGAATATATTGCGGAGGCTGGAAATAAAAGGCAGTTATTGGACTATTGCTTTAGTCCAGAGATTATGGCCTTAGTCCAGATGAGCAGTAATAAGATCCTGAACAAGGGTACAGAGAGAAAAGTAAAGTCTTAAGAAATTTCATGAAATAGAATAAAAAGGACTTAGGAATTGTTCAGGTTGGGAGACACAGAAGAGAGAAAAATCAAAGGTGTTTTTAAAAATTCAAGTCTGTGGAACACCTGAGTGGTTCAGTCAGTTAAGCATCTGCCTTTGGCTCAGGTCATGATCCCAAGGTCCTGGGATTGAATCCTGCATGGGGCTCCTTGTTCCATGGGGAGCCTGCTTCTCCCCCTGCTTGTGCTCTCTCTCAATCTCTCTTTGGCAAATAAATAAATAAAATCTTTAAAAAATGTGATAGTGAAATGGTGTTATGGGCAGAATTTAAAAACACAGGAAGAAGAATAATAAGTTTGGGGGGAGGTAGAGGAAATAGTGAACTCAAGTCTGCAATTTGAGGCACCAGTAGAATATCCAAGAAGAGATGTCTAACAGCAGCTGCAAATGTGCATCATACCATCTCTGCACCAGCCATAAAACAAAAGCCACAACAGCTAATGTTTCCTGAATTCTTCCTAGGTGTGAAGCACGCTCCAACATGTTTCATGTGTTTAATATTCACAAATTTTTCATGACGTAAGTACTATTTTAAATTCGTTTAAAATTTTTATTTTAATTAATTTATAATGTGTAAAACTAATTTCATAATCATTGCAAAAATGAAAACCATAGATATGTGTGAGAAGTCAAAAGAAAGAATAAGAGGTGTTAAGTGAATCACTGGTGTTTTTCTTCCTAAATAATGTTTAGAGAAAACTAGAAGCAATATCCAAAAAAAATACTTCCTTCGAGAGGGAAGGAAAAGCTGCATTAGAAAAGGAGAAAACATCAAAACTACAATAAGTAGAAAGAAAGAATTCAAACAAACAAATACTACCCCCACCAATAAAACAGAAAAACTACAGCAATCTTGGCCTCTTTAGGAGAGAAATGGTCTTTCCCCATTTACTAAGATCTGGAGTTCTCATTCTACAAAAGCCCAGTGGATAATTGATGTTAAAATGATTCCAGAAAAAAGTTAAATGATATTTCATGTACTCCTTTAGGAAGGCAGAAAAATTTCATTCCAATAATGGATAAAATCAGAGATCTTTTCCACGATGGATTAAATTGTAATGTAATCAACAAAGTCAGCATGATTACATGAATTATTCCATGATGGTCCCACACTGCTGAATTTCATGTTATGTTTCGAACAAGTGAGGTGTGAGACCTTTCTTCCCAGGCAAGCAGGGACTGGGCCCAAGTTGAAATTCTACGAGCAGGGACTGGTATTGGAGTGGGTGTGGTTTTTCTGCACTTTGAGGGCTCTAATTAAAGGGGAATTAGAATCAAAGTCTGAGATGAGCGCTGGGGTGGGCCCAGGATGTAAGGGAAGTTCCAAAACATCTAGTCCAAGGGTAATGAATGAAAAAACAAAAACTAGATTTAAAGCAATGAATCACATCAGAGAACTGCAGGCAAAATGAAGTTTAACAGGGTTTGAGAGCAGGGACCAGAAGGATTCCCAGGAACAATGGAGTATAGAAGGTAGAAGACTTTTCTAGGGTAGCCAGGATCAAGCATAAAGATGAGGAAGGAACAATGGGGGGCTCAATTCTTTAAGCAAGGACATTAAAATCTCATGAATATAAGAAAATAAAAGAATTTGAAGAATTGGCAAAGAATGTGTGGAAATATCTGGAAGTCAGGAAGCACAATGATAAGTATCTATCTAGCTCATGTATATAGCTCATATATACATATATATTTTATATATATTTTAAATATGCTTTAAATTATATTAAGATTTTATATTATCTATATCTATATCTATATCTATATCTATATCTATCTTTATGCTAGCCACTGTCCAATTCTTACTTCCACTAGTGATCAAACAAGAGAGAAAGAAACTTAACTCCAAGTGAGAAAAAAAATTTTTCTTATTAATTATTTTTATTAGCACATAATGTATTATTTGCCCCAGGGGTACAGTTTTGTGAATCGTCAGGCTTACAGACTTCACAGCACTCACCATATCACATCCCTCCCCAGTGTCCATTACCCAGCATCTTCTCCACATACCCCCTTTCCCCGCAACACTCAGCAAGTGAGAAAAATTTTGTTAGTTTTTAAATTGCCTTTTAAATTGCTTGCCAGTATATATTATTCTGCCCTTTGCATACTAGTATACAAAAAATGTGATGAGTTTGCAAAACTCGACAATAAAAAATAATTCAATAAAAGTGGAGGCAAATGGATTGAGCTAATTTGCAGATATGCAGATAGCACAAAAGTACATGAAATAGGCTTAACATTATTAGTCATTAGGGAAATGCAAAATAAAATAACAATGAGTTTCCGTTACATACCTGTTAGAATGACCAAAATAAAAATACTGAAAATAGGGCACCTGGGTGCCTCAGTCAGTTAAGCATCTGCCTTCAGCTCGGGTCATGATCCCAGGGTCTTGCAATTGTGTCCAGCTTTGGGCTTCCTGCTCAGTGGGAAGCCTGTTTTTTTCCTCCCCTTCTGGCTGCTGCTCCCTCTGCCTGTGCTCTCTATCTGTGAAATAAATAAATAACCTATTTTAAAAATACTGAAAATAGCAAGTGCTGACAAGGAGTTTGAGCAACTGAAAGTCTCAAGTATTGCTGGTGGGAATGCAAGATGGTATAGTCACTCTGTTAATTTCTTACAAGTTAAACATCACTTAGCAATCCCACTGCTAGCTATTTATCCCAAAGAAATTAAAATTTATTTTCAAACAGAAACTTCCACACAAGTGCCTAAAATATCATTATTCAAAATCACCCCAAATGGGAAACAATCTCAAAATACTTGAATGTGTGCTAAATTCATGCAGTGGGGTACTACTCGGCAACAATAAGTAACATCCTACTGATACATACAACATGAATGAATCTTAAATGTGTTAAGCTAATTGAAAGAAACCAGTGTTGAATACTATATTGAATTCCTTATTGAATACTTTATGATTTCATCTATGTGATACTCCGATAAAAGCAAAACTATAGGTTCAGAGACCAGATCAGCAATTGCTAGGGTTTGGTAGGCATGGAATTAGGACTACTGAGGGACAGTACTAGGAAATACTTCAGGATGTTAGAATTATGCTGAGTTCATTTGTGTGCTGGTTTCTATGTATGTACTGAAGTCCATAGAATTTTAAACAAACAAAAAAAAATTTTACTGCAAGTAAAACTTTTAAAATCAGATAAATTTAAAATGGCAATAACCATTTATAGCTTCCAATTTTGTAAGTCGGGAATTTGGCGGGGTCAGCTAGGATGATCCTTTTGCTCTATACAGTGCCAGGCATGGGGCCGAAGAACCCAAGACAGTCTGAGTCTGTCTGGCTATCAACGAAGATATCTTGGTTTTTCTGGCTATCAACGAAGATATCTTTGTTGCTGGCTATCAACGAAGATATCTTGGTTTTTCTTTACAGGGCATCTCTTTTTACATATTCTTATTCTCCAGGAGATCTCTCTCTGCATGTGCCTTCTTTCTTCAGCAAGAAACTTGAACCTCTTTACATAGCAACATGATTCTAAAAACAAAATTGGAGGCTATGACACAACTTAAGACCTGGTTTCAGAAGTTCCAGAATATTGGGTCCATTGCATTGTATTAGTACAGTCTAGTCCAGATTTAGAGGAGAAAAAAATGGCCTCCACCACTCGATGGGAGGAGCAGCAAACTCTAATTACAAAAGGGCATGGACACGAGGAGGTATGATTTATGGGAGGGGAGAGTCGTGGGAGGACTATGAATATTTTAAGCAGAAGGAACAGCATATGTAAAGGCTCTGAAAAAGCTAAAATCCGAGGAAACTAAAAGAAGGTCACTGGCTGATGATGAATGAAAAGAAGTTTCAAGAGGAATGAGGCTGGAGGAAAAAGTAGAACAAGGTCATATGGGACATGAAGTCTACTGTTAAGTGAGTTTGATTTATTCTAATTACAGTGGGAAGCCAATGAAGGACTTCAAGCAGGAAAGATCTGATATGATTTGTCTTTTCCAAATGTGTCTATTGACTCCTGTGTGAATTCCAATATTCATTCATTAGCCACCTAAATTGAAACACTATTCAAAATTACTTCAAATGTGGAATATGGATTTTAAAACACATTGCATTATAATTTAATGTGAAAAATTCAAATCACATGTCTTATTTTCATTTATTTAATGCACATTTTAGGGACCAATGTATGTTAGTCATTCTGGTTTAAAAGGCAAATGAACAGAGTAATTGCTAGATATAATCTTTTAGAGACTAGTGAGACCAAGGAAAAAATTTGAATATCCTTGAGTAATGTGAGCTTCCCCCCACCCCCACAAGTCAAGTTTTCAAACCATTTACAACACTATTGATTGCCTTGAAAACTGGAACCAGAACAAGTCTACCTTCTGAGATGGGGTAGTGATAAGCCATAAAAGATACGCTGTGTGGGGCTTTACTCTTACCTTTAAGTGCATACATAGGGAAGAGATTGAAGAAGGATGACAGATGAAATACAGACATACCAGGTTCTCAGCAGATTGGCTCTTTGTGAATGGCCATGTGTAATCTGTGTGGGTACAAAAGTAGGAATAAATATATGAGAGGAAAGTATGTAATTAATGAGAATCATGCCTGAGAATGTGTTACATAAATCCTCTTTAAGAAATCAAAATCAGGGGTGCCTGGGTGGCTCAGTGGGTTAGGCCTCTGCCTTCGGCTCAGGTCATGGTCTCAGGGTCCTGGGATCGAGCCCCACATCGGGCTCTCTGCTCAGCGGGCAGCCTGCTTCCCTTCCTCTCTCTCTGTCTGCCTCTCTGCCTACTTGTGATCTCTGTCAAATAACTAAATAAAATCTTTAAAAAAAAAAAAAAGAAATCAAAATCAGCATAGTTTGCTAAGCATTTATTGTGTGCTGAGCATTGTCATAAACTCTGAAGCATAGAAAAGAAATATTAGTATAATATGATAGAGAAGAAATATAGAGTAGGGAGTCAGGAGATGGGAGATCTCTGCTGTTAACTTGGTATGGAAAATTGAGCAAGTTACTTGTCCTCAGTGGCTGTCTGCTTTCTGCTCATACAGATTGCTTCCAGCTATGATACTCCATAAGCCTTTCATTCCATAAGAGATACTTCCTACTATTGAGTTTACAACCAGCAATTGTTGAGAAGCAAGACTTAGGGGCACCTGGGTGGCTCAGTGGGTTAGCCACTGCCTTCGGCTCAGGTCATGATCTCAGGGTCCTGGATCGAGTCCCGTATCGGGCTCTCTGCTCAGCAGGCAGCCTGCTTCCCTCTATCTCTCTCTGCCTGCCTCTCTGCCTACTTGTGATCTGTCTCTGTCAAATAAATAAATAAAATCTTAAAAAAAAAAAGACTTAGACCAATGAAACTGAGGGAATAGATTTCAATTCACTTCAATTCTACTAATGTTTATTATAAGAGGGTGGATTAAAATATTCAGAGGCTCACTTTCAGTCTTACTTTTATTGACTGAACTAGTAGGCTGGTTGTACTTTCCATTACAAATTAAAACTGCAAATTCCATTTTAAAAAGATCTTTTTTGGTGATGGTGTGGCTAGGGAAAAGGATCTTTGTATGGCAATTGCGATAGAATTCTGCCTGCAGATACCATTACCACATTACCCTTTTAGGGGAAAGTAAGCTTGAAACATTTTGCTTATTTAGAGGATGATTGCTTACTAAAGATTAATGAAATACAATGAGAAGTTGAGTAAAGAAGAAAATCAATTAACATCTCTCCTCCGCTATAACCGTCATCAGAACCTTCAGGGTAAAAAATACAGAAATTCTCTTATTTCTGTGCTTGTTGTCTCACATTTTTCACAGCTTCTCTTGTAGCCACAATAGAATATGAAGTGGTGTATGTTTCAAATCTCCTTTGAATGTTTTTTTCAATGGCTGGTAGATTTCCTTGTTTATCCTATTTTGCAATTTGTACCTGCTCTTACTGCAGCCTCAGTGGCCCTGGTGCTAACTTCAGGTTTGCAAATGTTCTTTCCATACTTGTGAATAAAGACATGAAGATGGAGTTCACCAGCCAACCGAAATTTAAGTATATTAACTATGTCCTTGGAAAAATGTAAAGAATTGGCTAAGTGTAATGAATAAGACAGACATGATGGTTGCCCTTACAGATCTTACAGTCTAATGAGGAAGACAAAGAAAAGTAATTATGAGTATGATGAGTGTAACAAAAACAAAGAACTAAGATTTGTTCAATAGAAGGACCTAGAATTAATTGATCATGATCTGAGGACGATGAAAAAACCAGTCACATTGGAGTAGAGACCTGTCATCTAATAAAGAATTTGGTCCCTGGAAGGTAACCTCTAAATCCTTGGAATTTCCTGAGGGATGAGTGCCTTTGTTATTTGTAGTGGAACCCAGTTCTATGCCTGAGTTTATGCTAAGGAGATGACTCAGGGTAGGGCTAGCTAATCTGGGAGGACCAACCGTGTGATTAGAGAGCACTGAGGCTTGACACATGTGGTATCAGCCTGACCTTTGGGGAGGGGAGGAGTACTGGAAATTGAACCCAATCACATGGCTAATGATTCAGTCAGTGGTACCTATACAATGAAACCCCAACAAAAGCTATGGATACCTGGGGCTTGAGTAAGCTTCCTCGAAGTAACACATCGATGTGCTGGGAGGGTGACAGGTCCTGAGGAAATGGAAGCTTTGCATTTGGGATCCTCCTAGACCCTATCCTATGTGTCTTTTCAGTTGGTTGGTACTAATTTGCATCTTATAGGTGAAACCATAATCATAAGTCTAGTCCTTTCCTAAGTTCTATGAGTCATACTAGTGAATTATTAAACCTGAGAGGGTAGTGGGAACACCCAAGCTTGTAGCCAGTTGGTCAGAAGTGCAGGTAGCCTGAGAACTCCAGAGTTTATGACTAGAGTCTGAAATGGGAGGAGTCTTATAGAGGACTGTGCCCTCCACCTGTGAAATTTGACCTATCTCTGGGTAGTTAGTGTCAGAATTGCATTATAAGAGCAATAATGGGAAACTCAATTGGATTGACAAAATTGAGGCAGATTATGGAAGATTTAGATATCAGGCATAGATATTAGACTTGGAAAGTGAAGATGATGTGATAAAATAACAAAAGCTTAGATTTATTAAGTGCTTGCAATGCATCAGGAACACTTGTAAACATTTTTAGGTATCTTCTCATTACATTTTACCTCCTTCTATCCTATGATGTGGGAAGCATTGTTAATTATTTCATAGATGAGTACTAAAAAACAGAACAGAACCATGAAAATAACAACAAACACTGGACTCTGCTAATCTGAGAGTTGTCATGCATGTGCTGTTGACCTCAGAAAAACCATAACTTCACATGAACTCAGTATCCTTATCAGCCCTTCCACCTCTAGGATTTTAATATTCCAGATAGTGCTGTCTGAAAAATTACAGATTATTTAAGTAGTCTCTAGGAAAAACTTTAATCTTGGACCTCATTTGTATTTTCAATAAATAGTTAATTAAAACTTTTTTTTTCCAAGATGTTATTTATTTGAGAGAGAGAGATTGAGAGAATGAGTGGGAGGAGGGCCAGAGGGAGAAGCAGACTCTCTGTGGAGCAGGGAGTCGGATGTGGGACTTGATCCCAGATCCCTGGGATCATGTCCTGAGCCAAAGGCAGATGCTTAACTGACAGAGCAACCCAGGCACCCTTCATTGGGTATTTACTGAACATTTGCCATGTGCCATATGCTAGGCAATGTGTAGGAGATACAGAGATAAGCAAAATGGGTATGGTTCCTTTCCTCTAAGAGCTAATAGTCATTCCCTCAATACTTGTAGTATTAGGTAAATTCCCTTTTTATTTCAAATGAGATTACTTTTAAATGAGCAATATGAAGGAAAGTAGATGCATTAGAAGAAAGGCAGCATATCCCATGGAGGTAAAGGAGATTGGGAATGAGTTTTGCCTTGCTGTTAAGAAAATGGAAGTTTGAATGGAAATGGAATGTTATGGATGGACAGTGGGCATGTGAGAGATTTTTTTTTTTAAATTTAATTTGATTTTTTTTCACTGTTCCAAGATTCATTGTTTATGTACCACACCCAGTGCTCCATGCAATACGTGCCCTCCTTAATACCCACCACCAGGCTCACCCAACCCCACACCCTCCTCACCTCCAAAACCCTCAGTTTGTTTCTCAGAGTTCACAGTCATGAGAAATCATTTTTAACATTAGATAGTGATCTTGGGGAGCACACCCCAACAGTAGTGTGTGGGTGTGGATTTTGTACATGAGTGACAAAGGAGGCATGGCATTATTCTCTCTACATACTTATTCTCACCCGACTATATGAGGAACAATACACCAGTTTCACAGCCTAGAGCAAGAAGAGACTTTCAGATCTGGAGTAGAGAATTCAAGCAGAGGAGTAGATGAGACTGGCTGGGCAGGGCGACATTAAACATGCATAAAGACTATACCCTGTTTCAAAGCTTCCAGAACCATTTGGAGATAATTTTTGAACATATAGATTCTATCATGGACTTTTAAAGTCAGAATTTCTAGAGGAGGCGACTTAGGAATAGGGCTTTTGTGATGATTCTGATGTTCTGCTGGATTTGAGAGCCACTGGTTTACCTGACTGGCATATAATGATGACTCTCAAAGACTCAAAGAGACCTGTCATCAATAATGACCACTTTGCTTTGCTCTCCTGATATTTTTCTTCTGAATGGAACAGTTTGGTTTATAAAGCTACTGATTTATGGATACTGCTTTCTCCCTTCTTCCATCTGTGAATTTTTATTCTCAGTTTCTTTTGTTGGCATCTGAAGTTAAGAAGATGTGTTTTGCATTTTTTTGTGGTGGGATCATTTCTGCCTTGTATAGGAGTTGTAGATTGGATACTTTTGGTGAGAATCTCAAGGATGGGGCAGAAGGTAGATTTTAGCCATCAAAATAATTTGAACTAACCAAATCAACAATAAATCACAAACTCCAAATTTTTGTTTAAAGGGGAGGAGACCAAGGCAGTGGATGTGCAAATTAACCAGGCCACGACTTGCTGGCTCTGGTTCATTTTGTAAACAAAAGCAGGCCTGAATTCAATCAAACATTACTTGTTAAAGTAAACTAGCAAAAAGCTGGTGAAAATTAAAGTAGAACAGAAGATGGTTTCAATAATTTCATTCTCTGGCTTTTAGCTTAAAAAAATCTACCCACCATTCCATTCTATAGGGCTTGTCCTTTCTTTCAAGATACTTTCATGAAAATTAAAGAGCATTTTAATTATGCACATGTTGAGAAATGCTACCTGTGGTATTGGGTAAATTGCTTTAGGAACACAATTCCAAATACTATCATTTTGTCATTTTGACAGTATTTTTGTAGGCTTTTAGAGACTTTTTAAGTGACAGAAATGGGACCCAATAGGTTGGCTAGCTGAGAGACTAAATTGTTTGATAAATACCATGTGTCTGGTATGCTATACTTGTTTGAAGTGACACCGAGAGATTAGTTGTTTCTAGACATTTTTTTGGTTAAATCTTTAATGTATACATTTTTCGGTTAGATCTTTATGTTTCCCCTCAAAACTGAACAAGCCTAAGGGGTTGTGCTCGGTGGGCCATTGCTTTTGCCTGAGGTGAAGTTTTCCACTGAGGTGACATGTCTTTCTCAAAGGGGGACGGTAGGAATACCATCAGGATCCCTGCATGAAGGGAAGTTCTAATTATTAAGCCTAGACTTATAAGTTTCAGTAGGAATTTTCTTTGCACATAGAACTGTCATTTTGGGGGTTGTGTTGGGGCAGGGATCCAGAAGATCATTTCTAAGAGTTTTGGGACTAGTCGTAGCTGTCTAGCTGTCTACCTAGGCCAAAAGTAATCCCGAGTCATTGCCTGAAATTCTCTCCACCTGTGAGCTTGTGTTATGTTCCAGTAACTGAGAGAGGTGTTGATTCATTTCAGGCTTAGTTCGTCAATGATGAAGTTCAACCCACCACAGAAGGACTCAGGGGAACTGCATTGTGGGCTCTAGATCTGTGATTTATGTTTTCCCTGAGCTTCTCTCTGTTTTCTCTACATTGCTGACAGTGAGGTAGACATCATATGTGGTTAGCCCAAAAGATAATGCACAGGACCTTACAAGAGAGCAGAACAAATGTAGGTAAGAGTATCCTATTGGCACGTAACAACTCCTGGTGATAACACAACCACCAAAGTGAAACAATAACAATATTCCCCTGCTCTGGAATCAGATCCAGGAGGTAGACATTTGTGATGGCCTCTCTGAGGGCCACTCTCTATCATTAAAGCAAGGTAAAGAACTTGGTCGTCCCCCTACTCAGGTCCATCATTTGATTCTAGAATACTCAACTTGGGGTAGATACAGAAAAGCATGCTCCCTACCCGGCCCACTCAGAGCTCTTAAGTCCTAGAAGAGGATTCATTTAATGCTTAATGATGATTTGAATCTAAAATAATTACCAATTAATCTTCTTTAAATGCCTTTATTGTGGGTCCTCTTAAGAGTACTCTGGATGAAATGACCTCTTAAAATGCCTTCTTACTCTTTGGTCTCATGATGATTTATTTCAATGACATCACAGGGTGGAAACCGTTTTCTCCTGAAACCTTTAAATATCAGCTATGGGAGGAGTTTTTTCTATTTCAGGGTTATGTCATTGCTCTGGGAGTTGATGATTCTATTTTGAGAAATACTAAATTCTTATTGTCCATCCTTGTACCCATTTAGGGCATTGGCCCAACAAGCAGTTACAAAAGTAGTTGGGATCTAAGAAGGTCCTTGGGGGAAAAGGTTCTGGTTCATATTCTAATAGTCCAAGGAAATAAGAACCAGTTTCCCAGCTCCCCTACCTTGGTGCCTGCCCTCCTGGGGTGATCGGGAATGTTTGTACCGCCTTACATCTCAGCTTTTACTCTCTTGTGTTTATTCCATTGCTGAAAGACTCAGAACATCACTTTTCTAGTACACATTGTTTGTCTGAAAATACACCTGGAGACTTGCCCAATTTGGAAATGACTTAAATTACAAAAAAAGCACAGCTGTCTTTAACAGCTCTAGGAGTTCATGCAATGAGCCTACAATTTATTGAGTAGGATTAGATGCTTATTGCCTATGACACTTTAAATACCATTACATTGAAGTTTATACAAGAAAGTCCAAGTTTAAAACTGGAATCTTAGCAATAACAGCTGGGCCATTTGTTTATGTGATAGGCAGGAAAGAATGACTTCTGTAATCTTCGTATTTGGCTTCAGGATTCTGCCCAGGAGAAAAAAAAAGATGGGGAGGAGGGAAGAGAGCAGCTAATTTCAGATTGTCAAGCTGAGCTGAACACTGCTGGCTAATTTGTCCCTCATGTTAAGACCTCTGCCAAGGTTCCTCTTGTATCCTCTTGCTCTCTCACACCTGACAAGCCAGCACTTGAAATACTGTAGCCCACCTCTCTGACAGCAAGGGGTATGTCCCTAGTTCGCTAGTTCACTTGCAGCTCTCTCCCCCAGGCAGCTCACATTCCGCATTTTGTTTCTAGCATGAAAGACTTTGTTTTAAATCATAATAGCAACCAGGCTGTAATCACATTAGAGCGCACATGGAGAACTTGCAAACAGTCATGTGTTTTGGATTTGACATTCTGATTTATGGTTGTGTGCTCCAGTTACACAGCTGCAATCTCATTTTCCGACAAAGATGTTTTCTATTTTTCTATTACTTTGCTTCACCCTGTCTTTATGTTGGGGAAAATGAAAGCCACCAGGTGAAGTCATAACATAAGTACAAATGTTTTCGTGTTTGGGTTGGAGAGCGTAATAAATGGTGTATACCGGCATTTTCAAACACAGCTTGTTATGTTTGAATAAAAGTGTAAAGGGAATTGCTTGCTTAAGGTAATCACAAATTAAAGAGATACGTGGAAATTTGTTTGTGAAACCCAGAATTGTCTTACAAACTTCTTATCTCTTTCACCTGATTATCAGTTTCCTAGGAGGGAAATGGATGGTAATGTTCCATTTTAGATATTAGGGAAACTGAACTCCCTATTTAGTTTGTTCATTTCACAAAATTCTAATAAGTTCAGGATTGGGAACCTCTAAAGATATGTCAGCCAAGCTGTACACTGTGCAGCCCAGAGATGTAAAGTGACTTGCCCAAAGTCACAGAGTCTAGCTTAGACTAGAACTCAATTTTTTTCTGTCCCATTCCAACACATTTTTCACCTTTCACATTTTCACTTAAATACAAGGTGAACAACATTTTGTGTGGCAAACCAACCACCAACACAAAGAATATTCCAAGTAAGAATTTTGTGAACCTATGAAAAAGGAAATTCCTTTTACTTTTTTGTTTTTAATTCATGTTTAAACTTTTTTTTTTTTTTTTTGCCATTGCTGTTAAGTGTGGTGAAAATTCAGACCGATACCTGGTTCCCTGATACATGACACAATATTCTATCTTGGTTTCAGATTTGGGGTACATTATTGGCAAAGAACATAACAATCTTGAACTCAGATGTGTTAAGGCTGAACACATTTCAATTCTTCACAATGTTTGAGCAATTCCGAATGTGGTTTTGGCAATTCAATAAATCTTGATAAAAGGATAAAAAATATTTATATAAGAAAATTCAGAAGATACATACTATGAAGGCAGACATGGGTGTAAACAGACTGACTTAGAAATCTCTATAAAGGAGTGGAAAGAACATTAAGGTCTATTATCTCAATCATTGTTTTGGTGTCCATTTTCCTCTTGCATAAATTGTCTTTGCTTTGTGAGAAGATTTTAGATTCTACAGTCATTAGGTCACCATGGTCTTCTCATAGAGGAGAAAATCCATATACATAGCAATTAAATATGACATTTCTTAGTAAGATTTTCTAAATTGCAAATAATGATAAAAAATTTCCTCTTGTCCAGGGACTGGAAGAAGAATGAGGGACTAACAACTTTGTTTGTTATTTTTAGCTGAATGCTCATGAACAGATGCTATATTAAAGTTTTAGGTTCTCATACCTATCTGGGACTAACACTTAGCAGGTGTAGTAGACATTTTTTGGTGCCGATACTGGTCTAGCCCAGCCTCTTTTCTTCCCCTTTCCTGCCAACGGCACCAAAATTTTCCTTTTAAGGAAGTTATTTCCACCTTGTTCTCATCCATGAGAATTATCATCCTACCCTGAGCCCAAAGGATAAGCTGATTCCTTAAGCCAGTCACCTTATCTTATCTGCTCCTCTGTGACCAGGATAGTATGTGGTCGGGCACATGACAATGTGGGCCAAAGAGATTGAGTCCAAGGACTTCTGAGGATGTTATCATTCAGTGTGCTGTGATGAGAATGTGAGTCCTAGGACTTAGCAGGATTTTTTTGTTTTTGTTTTTGTTTTTTAAATCTCAAGGGGAAAACCTGGAGTTTTCTAGGGAAGATAACATTGAGGAAGGCAGAATGGAGGAACAGGGAAAAATACTGTCCTGTTACATGTTGGATCAAGCTTCCACTGAATGTGGTCATGGAGGATGGCTCGATCAGGTGGAGGCTGGTGGCAGGGGAAGTGAAAGGATTCACTCAAGTCAGGCCAAAGGAGGTAGAAGTTGATTGGATATACCTCAAGGAAGCAGTGGACATGACAGCAAAGCAGACACTGTCAAGAGGTGGGGTGGGGTGGGATGGTGTAGGATAAGGTTAGGAAGTATGGGAACATATGGAATTCTCTTTTTTTGGGTACCCGTTCTGGGTTGAAACTAGCCCACTGGTCAGCTAGACCTTATTCATAAGCTAGAGCTTCTGAATATTTTGAGGTGTGTCACCTAATGGACCTGTTTGTATTCAGCTCAGTGGTCACTGTGGGCACATCTTGCTCAGGTTACTGTGGCTCAAGTTGGTTGCCTAGAAGGGCAAATCCAAAGTACTATTTCTATAGTCTGTGCATTTTTCAGGGAATGTCGGTGTGTGATCTCCAAAAGCATGAGGCACTGGCCATGGTGTGAACTCCAGTAATCACACCATAATTGTAAGGGAAACAATTTCCTTTTCTACAGGTAACTTACCAAATACAAAGTTTGTATCAATAAACTCTTACAAATAATAGAACTCTTTCGTTTGAGTCAGTTTTATCAGAAAATGGGAACTATCTGTATACATAAAATTTGTAGGTCCTTGAAAAGCACTGTGTGTTTCACTGTTTTTTCTTTTAGTATCATAAAAGGATTTAGTTTCCTTGATCCATGACCTAAAGGGTGTACATGGGCAATTTAGGGTGTAATGTGTGTTCATATACCCCGATTTACCACTGTTCCTAGGGAGTTTCCTAATCCCCATCATCCCAGGTTGTTCACGTTTACTAAATGAGACAGAGTGCTCTGTGAGTCACGTATCACGTATGGTGGATGTGGCATGTTTACACCACCCCAGGCGCATGTGTGCTTGTATGGTGCCTCAAGCAGAGGGGATTTACCCAGAGGCTAATGAAGCTTAAGACTGAGGACTGTACACTTAACATGTCACTTCTAAGGATCTTGGCCGTGGGTGGGGGACCCTCACAATTTTTACTTGTAACCTTTCATTTGTTTTCCTAGGGAGGGCTTTCCAAAATGATAAAAACGTCAGTCTCACAAAAATAAGGAATATCTTCATTTCTTGGTTTCTTTTGAGAGGTAGGAACAAAGGGAGACCAAAATCCATTTTGGCTTGAGCCCCCCCTCACAGTGACCTTTACAGGAATAGGGAATTAAAGATATTCCCCTCTCCTGGGATGCAGAGAACATACCAGTCAGAAGCTGTGCCTTCTGCTCATGTTAGTGAGAGACAGAATCGTGGTGCTCTGCAGCCATACTTGGTTAATAGGCAAAGCAGTGGGCAATGTTGTGTTGTGATATGTGTCAGCTAGACTAGGGTAAGGGAAACCCACAGAACTGGTCAAACATTATGTCTCAGTGTGTTTATGAGGGTGTTTCTGGATGAGATTGATCAGCATTTCGGTCTGTATGCTGACTAAAGAAGTGTACCAATGCAGAGGGGTGTCATCTAATACATGAGGCCCTGAGTAGAATAAAGAGAGGGGAAGGGAGAATTTGTTCTCTGCTTGAGCTGACACATACATCTTCTCCTGCCCTAAGACCTTGGTGCTCCTGGTTCTGGGACCTTCAGGATCAGACTAGGTCTTAATACCATAGGTTCCTTTGGTTTTCAGGCCTTTGGGTTTAGACTGAAATGATACCATTGGCTTTCCTGGACTTCTAGCAGAATTGTGGACTTTTCAGACTTCTGAATCATGTAAGCCAATCACTCATAATAAATCTCTTTCTATATATCTATATATAGGCTTTTGGTTTATTTCTCTGGAGAACCCTGCTTAATATTTATGTAGATGAAGAGAGTAAAGACTTCTGTAATTTGTCCTTGGTCCTGGGATAGGAGAATGACAACACAGAGCAGGTGTAGCATACAGGCCTCAGGATATTGTGAAGAGGACCCATGGAAACAGGAAGAAACTGAGCGCTACCATGGCAAACAGATTTCTGTTTCCAACAGGCTACTTAAGCGTCTGTGTCAGTCTTTTGTGAAAGGGAATTGGCAGTTAGAATTGGAACCTCTGCACATCCTTTGGAAACTACAGTTGATGCTAACCATATAGTGTCTGTATAATAAACTAACCATATAATATAGTTTTCTACCATACAAAATATGTAGTAGAATGTAATTGCCATTTCACAGCACAAGTCATTTATGTAAAACACTTCTGCAATGAACACAAGCTCATTTAAAATACATTCAGACAATATAAGTAAAGGAAAAGTCTCTTGGCTGTCCCCCATCTCCCTATACTTACTGTGTCAATTTCAGTCATCACCTTAGGAGGGGGAACCCATGTCACCAGTTTGCGATATGTTCCTGTGTGTCGATATGTTCCTCCGTGTCTTTTTACACATAAAAAAGGCATAAAAGAAGAAGACAATATAGGGATATAATTACATTTTTAAAAAATTTGCGTTTGCAACTGCAATTAAGTGTACATATCATCTTACTGACTTTCGGGATCAGCTTTCAAAAAAGAAAGAGTCTCGGGGCGCCTGGGCGTCTCAGTGGGTTAAGCTTCCACCTTCGGCTCAGGTCATGATCCCAGGGTCCTGGGATGGAGCCCCGTATCAGGCTCTCTGCTCCGCAGGGAGCCTGCTTTCCCCTCCCCCTCTGCCTGCCTTTCTGCCTACTTGTGATCTCTCTCTCTGTCAGATAAATAAATAAAATCTAAAAAAAAAAAAAAGAAAGAAAGAAAGAGTCTCCTACAATAAGGCACAGCAACTTTTGCTTTAAACTCAAGAATATATATAAAAGGTCCTTCATATCTGTCTATATAGATACATCTCATAATTAATTATTGCATAATGCCCTGTAGCATGACCATGTCGATATTTGTTTACACCTTCCCTTATTGATAGAATTTTTGTTATTACAGTCAATGATGCAATGAATATTTTTGTGCATTTTTCTCTGTATTTGTATGTGAATTTCTTTGGGGAAGATACAAAATGGTAGAATGACTGGGTCAGTGAATTCTTACACTTCACATTTCAATGGAAGCTATCATTGTTCTCCAAGACCCTTGTTCTAGATTATGCTCCCACCATTTGTGGGGGTGCTCAGCTCCCCATCTCAAATAATACACAATATTACTCCTTTTAATTTTTTGCAATTTGATGAGTATAAAAAGTTTTCTAATTATTGGGTCATTCAATTTTTTAAAAAGATTTTATTTACTTATTTAGAGAGAGCTTGTGAGTATGGGGAGGGGCCGAGGGAAAGAATCCCAAGCAGACTCTGCACACTGAGTGCAGAGCCTGACGCAGGGCTTGATCCCACAACTCTGAGATCATGAGCAAGAGTCAGACGCTCAACTGAGCCACCCAGGCGCCCCAAGGATCATTTAATTTTTATGTCAATATTTTGTTATCTTTGTAAGTTCCTCATTAAAGAACAATCCTAAATATTTTTATACTTAGATACTTGTATTTACAGCTTGTGTATTATGGGTAAGATTCTGGAACCCAAAGTTGGCAAAACAAGGTAAGCAGTCCTTTCGAAATGCAGACATGGAAACTTGTAATTTTGGCTAGTTGAGTTGTGTATTGTATCTACCTCAGAGATGATTTCTGCTTTAATGTTCCAAGGGAAGACAGCAAAAGTCTTCACAAACTAATCTTAAATACATCTAGTAGACCTAAGTAAAGTAAGTTTACTTTTATAAACACTTACTCTGCAACTATTATATTCATAGCCCTCTGCTAGGACTAGAAAGATAAATGAGATATGATATTTACCAAGTATTTTATAGTTTAATAATGAACACAGATAGGCTAAAAAATAAATGTAATGCAAGGAATATGTTGCTAAGGGTCAAATGACATTTAAACTGGGTGCTCCAGAAACTTTAAGAAGGGAGTTCTAATTGAGGTATTAGGACTGGCTTCAGAGCTGGTGTGTGGGTAAGACCTTGAACACATAGACCTCACGTGGCAGGGAATAGAGAAGAACAGTCAAAGCTAAGAGAAAAAGGAGAAGAGCACAAAGGTGAGGCTGTACATCATCCTCTAAGGCCTAATATCTATGTGTGTGCATGTGTGTGTGTGTGTGCATGTGCGTGCGTGTATGCACGCACACATTAAGGATGGGATTTGGGAATTAATGTGGGAGATAAGCTTGGAAAGTTATTTGGGCCCAGAATGGACATTAATCTATAGGGCAGTACTTTTCAAAAGGCAGATCAACTACACCTGGACAGGTTAGCCTATTTATTTAAAATGCACATTCCCACACTCCAACTGGATTAAAATATCAGGGATTTGGGGCTTAGGAGGTCTTCATTTTCAACAATATCCCATAAAGCCTTGGTTTTTGTGTTTTTGTTTTAAGTGCATTAAATTTGAAAATAACTCTTTCAGACAAGAGTGAGCCTTTGAAAAATTTTGACTTCTTCTGGGAGGGGTCTAAGGAAGTCAGCCACTTAGAGAACATCCTGCAGGTGGTGAAGGGAAAAGAAAGGGAAATGACCCTGGGGAAAAAAATCCTACTGACTAGTGCCCTTGGGACATACTGTCTTTGGGATTGCTCTAATATCAGGATGTATATGGTCAGAGCAGCCCAGGTCAAAAGCAGAGATGCATTTAGGATCATTTAAGACCAATATTAGCCTTAATGCTCTTTGAAAGAGGCATAATTGCGAATGTAAAAGTCAGGTTACCTCTGATTAGTGAGAAACAGAGTGAAGGGTGAATCCATTAGGAGCTACTTGCAAGACATTCACACTTTAAGAACATTGCTTTGATGATTTTGAAGGCACTGCAGTGGAGGGGAAAGGCAGCTGAACCAGTTCCTACTTCAAAGACCTATTACAGTGTTTATCTTTTTAGGGCAATACCCTTAATTGTTTTGAGTGGCACTAAAAGGCTCTTTTAATTTGAATATGAATGACATGGCCATTTGCAGGTAAATTTTGGTTGACCATAAGTTTAACTCCATACTAAGATTCAACTAATATTTTTTAGATTGTTAGCATTTGCCTGGATGTATTTATGTTTTCATGTGCATAATTCCACGTGCTTGTATACACTTTGCAATTATATTACAGATGCTGGTCCTTACCACTGTGAACTATTTGGGAGAGAGATCTTTATCACCTATTCGGAAATGAGACAAAGGACAAAGGTTACGTGTTTTCCTTCATTCAGTACTGGAAACCAGGTTTTCCAAATTCTCATCAGGAGTCTTTAAACACCTTGAAGACAATTATGACGGCAATGCACTGTGACAGATAAGGAAGTCGTTCACTGTCCCCTGCCGATATAAACACCCCGGAGAAATACAACAGTCTGAGACATGGGAAGAGAGCCACACACAAAGGATTTTGAGAATCTTAGCTGTGAGGAGGTAGTTATAGTTCAACAGAAAGAGGCAAATTCCTGGACAACTGGAAGATTCTTTCTGCAGATAGATATTTGAGTTGGATCTTTGGCTGCTGCAGTAAATCCCTAGAGCAGAAGACGCTCTTCCAAAATCCTCTTCAATAGGGGTATCATCTCATGAAGGGAAGGACTGCATAAAATGGGCTTAGGGTTTTTGACTGCATCACATCCAAGTTGTAATAAAAGGAATTGGGAAACTTAACAACATTCATGTGTACCTACCAACTTCAGGCGTTATGCTATTTATACACTCGGGAATTAGAAAGACAGATAGGATCTAATAGATGTAAACTTCCAGAAGTTACCAAAACTTATGAAGTTTTCTCATTGCTGGTGCTGCCAGAGTTTCCATTAGCACACAGTACAACGGCTTTCTAAAATCAGAAAGAGATATGGGGTATAAGAACCATGGCAACAGTCACTAGAAACGGTCTATGTGGCCAGAGCAATCTATAAGAAACATGCTGTGTTGTTTTCAGCACTCCAGCCCTAAAACCCTAGTATTTTCCTTTATTGCCTTCAGCACCTTGAAACTTAAAAAATATTCTTGGGTCTTCCTTTGAAGCCTTTTCTGAGTATTCATGTAGACATCTCTTTGGGCTGTATGCTTATAAATGAAATAGGATCATTGCCTTGATGAAACTGCATGGGAGACATCCAAGAAATATCTGCTCTAGGAAATAATTTGATGATTCAACATGTTGGCACTCTTTCTTCTGAACCAGGACTGGGCCGGCTTTAGTGTCAGGGGCCACTTTTGGAAGGTTTGGCTTTCAACTGAGCTGTAACATGGAGTCTTAATCTGTCCTGGTCAGTAAAAAGTCCAGCAACTTTTTCTACCCACTTAGAGATCTTCAATCACTTGGCCAAAATCCAATTTGGGTAACCTACAAACCCAGAATTCCCTAGTAATTTCACTTGGATGACACATTACATTTTCTGTTCTCTTTGCCCCCCCAAATTTGCATCACATTACATGCTATTAAACATGTTCTACTACCAAGTTGGCTGAGGCAGTAGGTAGCACGGTAACTGTGCTTTGTACTCACTGACTCCCTTTGGAAGCCAAGTTTATAAACCACTTGTTTATTTGGCAAGAATGCAAAAGGAGTCTTTCATTTCTTCCTTCCCCATTTTCTATCTTTCAGTTGCATTTGTCCGAAAGAATTCCACAGGTAATAAATGGATTTATGTGAAAGGTTGTTCATAACAACAACTTGATGTTTTCAGTTAAAAAATATTTTTGTTAGTCTTGGGGTGCCTGGGTGGCCCAACTCTTGATTTGGGCTCAGGTCATCATCTCAGGGTCCTGAGATCGAGTTGAAGGTTAGGCTCCATGCTGAGCTGGGAGTCTGCCTCTCTTCACCTCCCTCTGTCTCTCTCCCTACTTGCACATGCATCTGTGCTTTCTCTCTCTTTCTCAAATAAGTGAATAAATCTTATTTTTTTTTTATTCCTTTCTATGTTGCTGTAACAGAGAACTTAAGACTGGAACACACGGTTGTATAGGTCAGCTCTAGTTTGCCTTGTAGATATCTATGTCTAGAACAAGCCTTGAAAATCAATAATATTAATCTCTAAAGTACTCCCCCTGAAGATTTCAGTGCATATGTAAACATATTGGACTTGTTTGCTTTCCTTATGGCCAGCATCCTTAATCCACAGCACCATCTTGAATTTTGATGAAGATAGCTAGAGAAGTTTAAGGAAGGTCCTATGCTTACCCCTAAAGCAACTCTAAAGCAAATGTGCTGTCACTGAGGAGACTCAACACACATAAAATGGTGCTAAAACAGATAGAACATGCTAAAATGTGGTGGAGAAAAATAGTATAGAAGTCACACTAACTGGATTTGAATTCTCATTCTACCACTTATTAGTTATGTGATTCTGGGCAAGTCATTTAACTGCTCTCTGCCTCATCATTCTCAGCTATAAAATGGGAATAATAACAGTTAACACATCTAAGGGTCTTAGGACAGGATATCAGTACTGGGGATATTTATAAGATATTAAATAAAAAGATGCGTGTAAACAAAGTGTGAATTTTTGAAGAGAGAGATTTCTTTGAGTCAGAATACTTAAGGGAGTTTCCATGGAAGGCTTAATGGATCAGGTTGAATTTGAGCTCTGAAATACTAGAAATTAGAAATATTTCTTTACTGTACTTAATGACTCCCTTCTGAAGCCAAGTTCATATCTTACTGACCCATCAGACAAAAATGTATCAATAGTGCATCTATTATTCCAAAGTCAGAATTTTTCAAAATTATGAAATAATATCTTTTTATAAAACATATAGAACATACACAGGTATAGAGAAGAAAATGTAGAGCTCCAGTATGCTCTGTTGATATTTTCTTGCATTTCCTTCCTGTCTTTTTTTCTATGTGTGTATTTTAACCAAAATGTGGTCATAGTACATATGTAGTTTTGTGTCCTACTTTTTCATTAAGTCCATTGGATAGCATTTCCCCTTGTTGTCACTTACTTTTAAAAACTTTTTTTTTATTATGCTATGTTAGTCACCATATAGTACATCATTAGTTTGTTTTGTTTTGTTTTTAAAGATTTTATTTATTTATTTGACAGACAGAGATCACGACTAGGTGGAGAGGTAGGCAGAGAGAGAGGGGGAAGCAGGCTCCCTGCTGAGCAGAGAGCCTGATGTGGGGCTTGATCCCAGAACCCTGAGATCATGACCTGAGCCGAAGGCAGAGGCTTTAACCCACTGAGCCACCCAGGCCCTCCCATCATTAGTTTTTGATGTAGTGTTCCTAGATTCATTGTTTATGTGTAACACCCAGTGCTCCATGCAATACATGCCCTCCTTAATACCCACTACCAGTGACATCATATACCATCATGAGAAATCTATTTATTGCTATAGTTTGGATTATTTTACAATTTGCCACTAGTATATAAAAACTGCAAGCATTTTTTTTTTTTACATAAGTTTTTGTGAGGTTCTTTGACTTTTTTTTTTTTTTTTTTTTTTTTAAGAATAGAACCCTAGAAATGAATATATTAGGTTAAAGACTGGGTTTTTAAACCTCTTAATGTTTAAAGTCAAAATTATTTCAGAAAACTTTAACTAATTTACTGTCTCCCTGGCAATGCTGAAGAGTTCATATCTCACTGAAAATTCACTATAATTATCACTTTAAAATATTCATCAGCTTAATAGATAAAGCATAGCATTTTCCTTTAAATTTGTAATTATTTGCTTACTAGCATGGTTGACCTTTCTTCATACGTTTCTCTGCTTTGGATTTCTCCATCTGTGATAGTCTGTACCCCTTGTTCATTTTCGAGGGGATGTTTTTGATGTTCCTATCTACATGTATGAGCTCTTTGTACAGTAGTGAAAGTAACTCTTGGTCACATTTGGCCAGCTTATTTCTATTTGTTTTTGATATACAGAAGTTTTACATTCTTACAAAGTCAGTTTAAGAATTTTTCATTGATTCATGATTTTGTTCATGTTTTTAAATTTAGAAAGTTTGAAATTTTGTCTTAATAAAATCTGTATAAGAAATTAAATTTCTACTAAGGAGAAGTAGAAGAGATATTTCTTTCTCATTCTGATTTCTCTTGTCCTCTTCTCCCTCCTCCTCCTTTTCCAAAAGAGTCTGTTAACCAAAGACAATTTGTGGTTAATTTTGGAAAAATACATTTTTGTCAACTTTAAGGCTTCTACTCTTGGTTCACACCAGTATCTTGGAGAGTCTGTAGTAGTTAAATAGTTAAGGAGAAAATATTTTCCCATGAGCTGTAAATAAATTGTGGGGCATTGCTTGACAAAGATTCAAACTTTGGAATAGCAATTTAAAAAAAAATCACATTTTGCTCTTGACTCTGCTCATGACTTAGTAGAATCCAGTTCTCTTTGTTGAATTTGTTGTTGTTGTTGGTTAAACCCTGCTAAGGAGATAAATCTAAAATGCACATTGTCTCATCATTTGTTTTCCTGGGGGAGACTGATTTCTACCCTCTATACTGCTTTTCAGCAGGTCTGCCATAAGTGGGGAAGTGTTGGGGGAAGTTTACACAATCATATCTCATAGGAGGTTTAATGTAAATGAGATTAAACCTTAACATTGTTTCCCAATTATTTTAAATGTCAGTGTAACAGGTTTTTAAGGTTTTGGTATTTCTTGTTTTTTGGTTTTTTGTTTTTTGTTTTGTTTTGTTTTGTTTTGTTTTGAACGGAAGTATTAACTAGGACTGCCAGGGGCAGTTAGTTTGAGAAAAGCAATACTGTGCATCTTAAATTGGGTAGAAATTTTTATGACTCAAATTCTTCATTTATTATACCCAGATGGTGGGAACAGGCTGCTGTCTCTGATGCCCTGGTGGAAATAAACCATGAAGGGATCCTTTTCTAAGATGGGAGCCTCGCTAAGAAGTTTGAACATGGTGCCAACATTGCCTTTTCTTTAACATTGTGACTGGTGGTTCACATTGCAGCATCTTTAACTTAAATATGATTCATTGACTTCCCTGAGATTTAAAGCTCTTCCTGAAAATTGCAGTTGCCTATATGTACATTGGCTAAGAAATTAACTGAAGGTGTTGCTTTACCAAGTAACTACCTGCCTGAAACCTGAAAAGATGAAGCAATCTTTTTTTCACTCAACAAATTACTTGTTTGTTACCCATAAAGTACATGATACCCTAATGTAGTCAGGAAAAGAAGTTGTTGGAAAAAAGCTCAGTATGAAAGTTGAACAAACTATTTAAAAGTACTATTTATAAATCATATCTTACTGGGAAATTCTTTTGTTTTAAGAAGACCTTTATTTAAAAATTAAGTATACTGGCAAACCATAAAAGACTTAATGATAGAGAACAAACTGAGGGTTGCTGGAGAGGAGGTTGGGGGGATGGGCTAAATGGGTGATGGGTATTAAGGAAAGCATTTGTGATGAGCACTGGGTGTTGTATGTAGGCGATGAATCACTAAATTCTACTCCTGAAACCCATACTACATTATCTGTTAACTAACTTGAATTTAAAACTTGGGAAAAAAAAATACTGGTATAATGTGGCATTGTTATTAGCTTAACATACATAGCATCTCATAATTATAAAGTATGTTTACATATGATATCTCATTTAATTTATACAACTTTGTTTGTGGTAGGTAGGGAAGAAGAAATTATCATCTTATTTTTACCCATCAATGAGTTGATAGCTAAATCTACCTGCTAATAAGAGATCGAATCAAGAATCAGAAGTAGGTCTTCTGAGTCTTAGACTGGCTCATTTCTTCTCTATTATAATGCTGAAGGAGAAAATAATGAGTGGCTACATTTGCATGTGTGACACCTTAAAATTTAGGCCAGCATTTTCTTGGTAATTGCTGTCATAGTTTTTTCCTTTTAAAAATGAGTGTAAACTAAGGTATTGCTAGGATTTTTATCTCTTACTATAGATGGACAAGTAGCTATGGTTTAACTATAGTAAGACTGTGGGGGAAAAAAAGTCATAATGCTTCAAGTTTAAATATGGAACATTTATTTTGCAATTATTTTAGGAAGGAAAATCCCAGGTTTTGTTTTATCTAAACATTGTGTCAGGATTTCCTTTGTTGTTTTTTTCTATCTCATTTGATAATAAGTTTATCAGGAGATGCAACGTTGAACTGGCAAATAAGTGTAGCCAGAGTCACCTAATCTGCCTGCTCCTTAGGTGGAGAGATTTCCTCTCTGAGGGTAGTGTGGGTAGACGATGACAGGCTGGTTTGTATGCTGCTGAAACCACTATTTTATGTTGGAAGAATGAACCACAGATAGAGAATTTTGATTGTTTGACTTATTATGGATTTCTGCTAAACCCAAAGCTTAGTGTGGATTTCTTCCAAACCCAAATTCTAGTCATGGTGCCCCTTCTCAGCAGAAAACAGATGGGAAGAGGACTGCCATCATTTATGCTTGGGATATAGTGCAACATGGATGCAGACCTGGAAGATAATTGCTTAAAGGTCAGAAAACCAAGGAACTAGAACATAATCAGTTAAATTCAACAAACGTTTATCAAGTGTCTCTTCTGGGTCAGGCATAGTTCTGCGACCTAGGGCTATGGCAGAAAGAAAGTGATATGGTCAGTGCACTCACTGAACCAGAGATGAGGGGAATTACTAATATTAAACATGTGGTTAATTACAAGGATGAGGAATGTTACGGATAAAATGGATAGGGGACTATAGGAATGAAGAATAAGGGTATTGAATCTAGTCTAGGGATTGAGGGAAGACTTTAATTTTTTAAACTTTAAAACATTCTTAGAAAAAAAAAGCAGAAGAATTTAGAAAACCCAAAGTATGGTGGTTAAGTTTATGTTCAACTTGATGGGCTGGTGAGATGCCCACATAGTTGGTCAACATGGCCTGGGTGTGTTTGTGAGGATGTTTCTAGGTAGGATTAACACAAGACTGAATAAAAGAGATTGCCTTCCCTAATGTAGGTGGCCTTCATCCAACCAGTTGCAATTGGGCCTTACCTTAGAATTAATACGATTCATCAAAGGCATGGAGTTACTTAACATTAACAAAAACTTAAAACAATTACTGAATTTTAACGACAATGATTTCATGTTGCCACTCAACTGATAGGGAAAATCTAACAATGATACATATATTCATATGTAACTATACAACTGTATATATATATGAATCTATCAACTATATATTACCATGGCTTGGGCAAAAACTGGATACTGTAGAAAGGATGAATCCTGAAGATAAATACAGTTGTCCAGGAAGAGTATGAGTTATCAGCCAGAAAGTATTTATAATATTGTGTGATTTAGTATTTACCATGATTTATAATATTAGGAACGGCAAATTTGTGGTGAAAACAGAAGAAATAGAAAATGTGGTGCATTTCCACAGAAAGCTTATGAGATAATCCTGATCCAGATCAAGTATCTTAATTACACCACTAAAAGACTTTGAGTCTAGCAGAAATTTTGTCTGTGCAACAGAAACTCACATGGGAAGTGACATGGAGCAGGAGTGCACAGAGGCGGGAGCGGTTAATCCATTGAAGACATTTTTATTAAGAGCAAACCAGATTGAGGCATTCTTGTTAGCAATGAGGATTCAGCAGTGAGCAAGAGACACAGACCCTGTTGGAGTTTAGGCTTATGACACAACTAGGAGCTAGTGAACAAATAGTCTTCCCCAAATTATTCAGTGATGCTTGTGCTAAGTGTCACAAGGAATTTTGGGTGCTACGAGGGTGTAGGAGGAAGGTTAGGAAAGGCTTTTCAGAAGAAGTGATATTTTAGCTTTGACAAGAAGAAAGAACAAGAATCAATCCAATTGAGGGAGAAGGGGAGAGCCTTGTTATCAACAGAGGGAAGACCTGCATGTGGAAAGGAGAACAACAGCTTTGAAAAATTGAAAGGGTGGTGCATGATGAGCTAGAGAGAGTGTAACAGGATATGCTAGATTATGTGGGCCTTCAGGATCTTAACAACATTAGAAGACTGTGACAAGTCTTCAGGCAAAAAAGTGACATGATCAGATGTTCATTTTTTTTCTTTCTTAAAGATTTTATTTATTAGTCAGAGCGAGAGAGAGGGAAAGAGAGAACACAAGCAGGGGGAGCAGCAGGTAGAGGGAGAAGAAATCTCCCCACTGAGCAGGAAGCCTGATGTGGGACTCGATCCCAGTGGGATCATGACCTGAGCTGATGGCAGACACTTACCAGACTGAGCCACCCACGTATTTCCAGATGTTCATTTTAAGAAGATAGTTCTATCCCCTGGCGAATGGACTGTAGGAGATGAAGAGTAGAAAGGTGAAAAGTGTTACAGTCGGCACAGGCCTCAGGGAACAGTGGACTAACCCAGAGTGTTAGTGATGCACATGGAGAGAAGAGGATGGATAAATACATTTGTTGTGGAGGTAGAATGAACAGAGTTATTAAATGCGAGGGACTATGGTAAGGAAGAAACCAGAGTGACTCCAGAGTTTGGGCACAAGTGTCTGGAAAGGTGGTAGAGTCATGTTATTAATCTGTGGAGGAAGATAGAGAGATTAGTTTTGAGGACAGCTTACAGGTTAAACCACAGATATGTCTTGCAGGAGATCAGAAATGAGAAAGTACTCCACAAATACCAGAAGGAAATGCTATAGAAGGGCATGAAGGCAGAAAGAAGGCCATCAATGAATGTGTCTGCTTATAGAAGAGTGAATAGAAGGGAGGAATCTGTTGTAGTGAAGAAAAGGGGAAGACAACCTCAAAGGAAAGGCAAATATATTTGGATTCAGCCTGTTGAGACTACAAAGATGGTACAGAAGTCCACTGCTTAGAAGTTAGGTTAAAGATGATCTCAATACTGGGGGCGCCTGGATGGCTCAGTTGGTGGAGCAGGTGACTATTTATTTATTTATTTAAAGATTTTATTTATTTGACAGACAGAGAGAGAGGACAAGTAGGCAGACCAGCAGGCAGAGGGAGACGGAAAAGCAGACTCTTTGCTGAGCAGGGAGCCGGATGCGGGGCTTGATCCCCGGACCTCTGGAATCATGACCTGTGCCAAAGGCAGTCACTTAAACAACTGAGCCAGCACGTGACTCTTGATCTTAGGGTTGTGGGTTCGAACCCCATGTTGAGTGTAGAGATTACCTTTAAAAAATCTTGAAAATAAACAAACAAACAAAACCTTGATTATCCCAATGTCTTTCCTCAAGATGGATCACGTAGGCAAAGAGGAAGGAGGCACCCTTATTTAATTGACACCCTGAAAAGATCCAGTAATGACCAAAAACTAAATAGAACCAAATCCTTTTCCTGGATATTCAGTCCTATGCAAATATTAGTATGGTGAAAGGGGTTGTAAATAGTGGAGAGAGGGACTGTAGATCTCAGAAATCCTATAGGAGCTGCTTTGAAAACAAGGACAAAAGCAACGGTAATAGCAACAAATACTACTGCTATTCATGGTGCTTCCAACATGGGATCACTAAGCACTTACCATATTTGATCCCATTTCATTTGTCCATCCACTTTATAAGTATATCTTTAAATCTCCATTTGAAGTTAGAAAACAGAGCTCAGAGATATAGTTAACTTGCCAAGCATTAAGCAACTAAGAAGTGGCAGAGGCAAGATACAGGTCTAAATTTGATTAACTCTCAAGTCCTTATGTTTTACCACTAATCTCTCCACATCATTTCTGTCCTCAAGAAACATCAGGAGACCCACAGTTGATATTTTCTCTAGGAGGAATCCAGAAATGGCTCTGAATGCTCCATTTATACCAAGCTTCTAGACCCATCTAGGTCCCACTGCTGTGGAAGCAGCTGCTTAGGATTGAAGAGTTCCCAAAAGGGTCGAACATAAGAATAGGGAAGGAACTGAAGTCTCTCCATTTCCTCACCTGCAATACTGCCAACCATCTAGACTTAAACTCTATGCATTGATAGCTATTCTAGTTTCATTTTCTGAATCTCTAGGGTAAGAAAGGGTCTTTGTCCAGACAACGCTTGCCCACCACCATGTGCCTTTCAAGAAGTGATTGTGCTGGGATTTGAACCCAAGTCTAGTAGCATTCCAGTGTGCATGGGCTTCCTCATGCAACACACTGGCCCTTTGTGAGACTGGGGGAGGTCGAAGAGGACAAAGACAAGGACTGTCCAGGAGCCTTTTAGTTTGAACAGTTGGGAGACAAGAACTTCCATGGAGGATTGTGACTAGGAGCTAGAAAGTCTAGAATTTAAACTGTACTCCACTGGCCACAGATAATAAATGGCCTCAGCTCCTTTCTCCTTTATGGAAATCCAGCTTATGGTACATATCATAGGAATGTCCAGAATGAGTTTTGTGGCCTCAGAAATTTCATTGTTAAAAGTCATGCGCCAAAGTATAGGATAGTAATTATAGGAGAGAAAACAGATTTTTACCAAGTTTAACTCAATTTAACATGGTGTCTTAACAAATCTTGAGTTCCAAACCAATTCCACTCATTGGGGATTCAAGTTCACATGTCTTTGCAACACACAGTTTCCTGCTGCTACGAAAAAAGGGCTTTAGAAGACTTACAAGGCTTCATAGATGTCAAATAAGTCTTATGAAACATGTTCACGTGTTAAGTGTAAATGAGTCAGAAACATAAGGATTAAATTTCCCTTAAAATTCACAGGGGTTTGAAAATGAAGGGAAAAATGCTGAGGGCAAAACGTGTTTTGGATTTTGGCAAACCCAAAACATTTGAAAAAAAATGGTTTGATGTTTGATGAACCCTAAATACAGCAGAGTTTGCTCATCTCTCATTATGATGAAGACCAATAAACCATTTTTGTGTGAAAACAGAATCCCACTGGAACCGCCTGTGGACCCCTCACTACTGTAGAATTTGACTGATTTTTTATTTCATTGATTTGCAAACTTCCTAACTCACACAGTGGTTGGTGGTCTCCCCTGCAGGAGTTCTCAGCAAAGCCATAATAAGAGAATACTGGAGAAGATGTCTGGGATTACTAAGACTTCATTTGTCTTATAAAATGTACTTCGGGGCATAACCACTGTACAATAAAACATTAACATAAATCATTAAAATGGAACCATGCCTTGTCGAGATAAATAAGAGGAGTGTGTTTCATGTGGTACCGTCCTTATGTCTTTAAATTGGTTTGTTCACTTGCTAATTTGCAAACCTGAACAATCAGACATTCTGTGGTTTAAATTATGGCAGTGAGACTTCTCCATTCATAGATTTCCCATGACTACCTCTGATTTTTCATTGAAGTTTCTAAAGTAGTGGTAAAGATGGGAACAGGGTCTGGTGGGTGCTTTTGGAGCCATGGCAGTAGTAGGAGGTGAAAACAGAGATAATACTTTTTCTTCCTGCAGTACTTTATGAGGCCCTATGTGAGATCAGAATTAGAAATATCATTTTTGTTCCTTCAGTCTTAGATCTCTTAAGCAAACAGTGGCTTCTTCGTTAAAACTATTCTGTCTGAATATGGGTTGGCCTTTAATTTGAGCTAAAATTACTTTATCCTTGTGAGGTTCTGGTAGTTGGATTCATGTGATAAGCCACTCACTTTACTAAAATATTTTCATAATGTGTATCAAGAAAAGCGTCAAAGACAGATAGAAAAATGACAAGAGGTACCAAGGATTGAGTGAGTGCCATGTGCCAGTCCTTATGCTAAGCTCATTGCATACGTCACACTGTTCAAAGTTCTCTGAGTGAAACATAATTATCTCCATTCTGAAGATGAGGAAACAGAGGTTCACTGAACTACAACACATTGGTAGAGTTGGTATTTCAGCCATTCATTTATTTGAATGGCTATTAAACAATTGATTTGTGTCAGGCATTATTCCAGGTTTTGGGGATGTAATGATGAATTAGATATATCTCCTGCCCTCACAGACTTTACATTCTAGATGGAAGAAGACCTTTTTGATCTCAGAATCTCATTCTTTTTTTTTTTTTTTTTAGGATTTTATTTATTTATTTGACAGACAGAGATCACAAGTAGGCAGAGAGGCAGGCAGAGAGAGCAGAAAGGAAGCAGGCTCCCTGCTGAGCAGAGAGCCCAATGTGGGGCTCCATCCCAGGACTCTGCGATCATGACCTGAGCCGAAGGCAGAGGCTTTAGCCCACTGAGCCACCCAGGCACCCCTGAGAATCTCATTCTTGACCATTGTATACATTCTTCACGGATTTTTAAGATTTTTAAGTATAATGATAAAGACATCATTTGATTGATTTTGGATTTATCTTGGATTACATGAAAGTATTGCAGGAAAAAGGCTGTTGGTGGGGTATCATTGTTCAGGTAGAGAAGAGTTGCCAAAGCAGAAAAGAAAACCCCTTATGTGAGAAGTTACTCTTCTCTATTTTGCAAATTAGATTACTCTAAATTTAAAATCATATCTAATGGACTTGAACCTTGAATTTTTAGGAATTGTAGGTCTGGAGGATGGTCTCTCTGTCTCTACATGTTCAGCTGAAAAAGAGTTTTGCTTTATATCTCTCTTGGCAAGTACTTGCTTGCATCTTTGTGATTTTCCTGAATGACTTATTTGAGGTTTTATTGATTTGAGGGTAAATCGTCAGTGAAAAAATTTTTTTAACTCAGAAAGCTTTGGGTTGAAAACTTGAGCTGCTTATTTTTAATTTTCCAGGGTATAAGAATTTTTGCATGGAAAAGGATCTACACCAAACTTCTGATTGTATAGAAACCGGGAAACTAAGGATAGAGATTTGAAATACACACAGTCCTCATGAGGGCAGGCCTGGTCTAAATCTGTAAAAGAAGGAATACTGATCTTCCTTAAACTAAGTTTTACTGATTACTCGTATGTCCTTTGGAGTCATTCTTGCCCTTAAGATTTACATAGTATTATTTAGAAATTCCGTTCCATGTTTGTAGGAAGTCGAGTATGTTCCCAAAGTTTTCTACAAATTTCTAAGTGCTGACAGTCCCATGCCCGCCTCCACTCCATACTCCAGAGGCTCCTGTGTTAGCTTGGTTTATAGAGGGATCATCTGTCATATTATATTCCCATTCCATGATGTGTTGACCTACACTTGGAACTCAGAGCTTTTACTTGATTTCACACTCTCTTTCACACAGGGAAAGAGCCAGACAAACAAACAAACAAACATTTATACAAAGTCTTTATGTATCTATCAGACTTTGCTGAGGTTGTGGTAACACAGAAAGGGTTTAATGTTACAGCATCTTAACACTGAACACTAGGTATCCTTAATCTTAAAATTATGCTTGTCCCTGTCAGCAAGTAAGGCTCAGTCTCTAGCCATGTTGCCCTAGGGGCTATTTCTTCCTCTTCCTGCTGCTGCTTCCTTTTCTTTCTCCTTCTCCAGAACAAAAGCCAAGTTCTTGTATGTTCTATGTTATTTTAAAATTGAGATATAATTCACATTGAGCTATAATTCCAAACCATCAAGTACATCAGTATTTTAAAGTGAAAAATTCCAAGTTTTTTTAGTATGTTCACAAAGTCATGCAATAATCATCATTGCTCAATTTTAAAAGATTTTCATAGCCCCAGATGAAGACCTATATTTGTTAAGCAATTCTCATTCCTCTACCCCTAACCTCCAGGCCCTGGCAACCATTAATCTATTATTTTGTCCTTATGGATTATCTATTCTGGGCATTTCATATAAATGGAATCACACAACATATGGTCTTATAGTCTGGCTTCTTTCATGTAGCACGATGTTTTCAGTCCATGCTGTAGTATGCATCTGTAGGTCTTTCCTTTTTATGATTGAATAATATTCCATTGTATGGCTAGGCCTATTGGTTTGCCCATTCACCGGCTGATGAATATTAGGTTTGTTTTCAATGTTTGACTGTTGTGAATGCTATGAGCATTTGTGCAAAAGTTTTTGTATGAATATACATTTTTTTTTAAAGATTTTATTTATTTATTTGACAGACAGAGATCACAAGTAGGCAGAGAGGCAGGCAGAGAGAGAGGAAGGGAAGCAGGCTCCCTGCTGAGCAGAGAGCCCGATGTGGGACTCGATCCCAGGACCCTGGGATCATGACCTGAGCTGAAGGCAGCGGCTTAACCCACTGAGCCACCCAGGTGCCCCTGAATATACATTTTTAATCTCTTGGGTATATCCCTAGAAATGGAATTTCTGGGTTAAAGGACAAGTCTATGTTTAACTTTTTTTTTTTTTAAGACTTTATTTATTTATTTGACAGACAGAGATCACAAGTAGGCGGGGTGGCGGGGGAAGCAGGCTCCCTGCTGAGCAGAGAGCCCCATGCGGGGCTTGATCCCAGGACCCTGAGATCATGACCTGAGCTGAAGGCAGAGGCTTAACCCACTGAGCCACCCAGATGCCCCACTTTTTTTTTTTTTTAAATATTTTATTTATTTATTTGACAGACAGAGATCACAAGCAAGCAGAGAGGCAGAGGGGGAAGCAGGCTCCCGGCTGAGCAGAGAGCCCGACTCAGGGCTTGATCCCAGGACTCCGAGATCATGACCCAAGCTGAAGGCAGAGGCTCAACCCACTGAGCCACCCAGGCGCCCTATGTTTAATTTTTTGAGAAAGTGCTAAACTGTTTTCCAAAGTGGTCATACCATTTTACATTCCCACGGGCAAGGTATGAAAGTTTCAACCTTTCCACATTATTACCACACATTTTGTTTTGACATGTTACTTTTACTATTACAGTCATCCTAGTACATGTGAAGTGATACCCATTAAGGTTTTGATTTCCATTTGCCTAATGACTAGTAATGTAGAGTATATTTTCGGGTGCTTATTGGAATTTGTATGTCCTCTTTGAAAAATATCTATTTAAATCTTTCACCCATTTAAAAAATCGTACTGTCTTTTTACTGTCAAGTTATAATAGTACTTATATTAGATCTTTATCAGAAATGCGATTTACAAATATTTTCTTCTGCTTTATGGGTTCTCATTTCCCCTCCTTGATAGTGTCCTTTGAAGCCCCAAAGTGTTTTTTTTGAAGCCCCAAAGTTTTTAATTTTCTTAAAGCCCAATTTATTTTGTTTTTCTTTGTTTGCTTTGATTTTAGTGTCATTCCTAAGAAACCATTGCTGAATCCAAGCTTATGAAGACTTATACCTATGTTTTCTTCTAAGAATTTTATAGTTTTAGCTCTTTTATTTAAGTCCTTGATCCATTTTGAGTTAACTTTTGTATATAGCATGAGATAAGGGTCTAACTATTCTTTTGCATGTAAATATTCAGTCGTCCAGCACCATTTGTTGGGTAAACGATGCTTTCCCTATTGAATTGTCTTGGCATGTTTGTCAGAAAACTTCCTGACTGTTAAATGTATGGGTTTACCTCTATGTTCTCGAGCAGAGTAATTCTTTAGTCTCCAGCCCTCACCTCCAAATTTAGCTCTGGATGCTCCTTTGCACATTAAAGGAGGTAACTGAAGTATGAATATACTGCTTCCAAATGTGCCTCTGAGTAAGGTCTTAGACAAGAATTAATCTCTTACATAGTGGGAATGCGGAATGAAGAGGAAGGAAGGTTTGTTCCTCTGGTCACACAAGAATCAACAATATTGTATTGTAGCCAAGAGTATGATCAGACAGTTGCACTAGCTATGTGATTTGGGGCAATAACTTAACTGCTTTGAGCCTCAGTTTTACTTTCTGTAGTGTATATCTTATAGTAGTATCTCCATGTGGGAATTCCTTCCCAGAATTTCCCAGGGAATATATGTTTTCTTGAATCTTACAACCCACAAAAAATCAGTTGAGAAATTGGGAAATAGTACAAACTATTATAATTCTTTTATGAAAATTAAGCTTAATAATAAAAAACATAGAAATGTTATAGGCTTTAAGATAGTCAGTGATAGGGGCGCCTGGGTGGCTCAGTGGGTTAAAGCCTCTGCCTTCGGCTCAGGTCATGATCCCAGAGTTCTGGGATCGAGCCCCACATCAGGCTCTTTGCTCGGCGGGGAGCCTGCTTCCCTCTCTCTCTCTGCCTGTCTCTCTGCCTACTTGTGATCTCTGTCTGTCAAATAAAAAAAAAAAAAAAAAAAAAGATAGTCAGTGATATCACATTGAGAGCAAGAGCCAGAACTGCTATCACAATGAAAGTCAAGTTAGACATTTCCAGAACAGGGCAGAACCATGTAGGAGAAAATCAACCATAATCGAATTCTGCTCAGTCCAGTACAGCATATATGGCTATTGAGTACTTGAACTGAGATTAGTCTGCAGTGAGATATGCTGTAAGTATAAAATACAAATCAGATTTTAAAGACTTAATATGGAAAAAAGAATGTGAAATATCTCAATAATTCTTATTTAGATTACATACTGAAATGATAATATTTTGAATATATTGGGTTAAACATATTACTAACATTAATTTGTCCTAGTCTCATTTCCATTTTTGATGTGGCTACTAGAAAATTCAATGACATAGGTGGTCAGCATAGAGATCCTGTGGCTATGATCAGGTGTGGTGGGCAAAATTCTTATATAGCTCCCAAGTTTCCAGGTCTCTGGTATATACACACCTTCTCCCAGTGATTCAGACACTAATCTAAGTGCTATTGTGAGGGGATTTTGGAGATGTAAGTAGGGCCTTAAATGTGTTGACTTTAGACAGGGAGATTATCCACTTGGATCTTACCTGATCACGCGAGTGCTTTAAAAGCACAGAGTTTTCTCTGGCTGGTCACAGAAGAAGAAAGCAGAGATAGCATTCCAGCTGGACTGGGAGAAAGAAAAACATCCAGGTTTCAAATTGCCCCTGGGGCCACAGACAAGGAATGGTGGGTGGTCTCTAGTAGCTGAGAGTGGTCTCTAGCTGACAGCCAGCAGGAAAATGGGGACATCAGTCCTAAAACCACAAGGAAATAAATTCTTTCAACAACCAGTGAGCTTCGAGAGGACATTGAGTCCCCTGATGAGAACTGTGGCTTTCGATTTGAGCCCCAGGGACCTAACCTACAGATACTATGAGATAAATAGAAATTTGTGTTGTTAAATCTGTGGAGATTTGTTACACAGAAATAGAAATCTAATGAAGCATGTTATAAGAGCTTGTTTGTGGCCTTCTTTGTGACTAACAATCAGTCATTCTTGTGAATAAAATAATTATCAACAAATTTGTATACTTCATACAAATCCTAAGTATTTCAGGAAAGAATACATTTGGAAGCAAAATAAGTCCTTAAATCAGCTTTTTTCACATATGTTTCTGTGTAGTGCTATTAATTTTGCTAGAAGATCTGAATGTTAGGTTTTTCCATCATCACCCAGTAATTTTTGCTGGCATTTTCTGGTTTCTGAATATTCACTATAGTGTATAGTTCTTTATAAGTTTGTCAAAACTACTAAGACAAAGGAAAATAGAAACCACTACTAAAAACTTTTTCTTGGTAAGTACCACTAAAATATAGAATAATTAATGATGTCAGGAATTCACAAAAATTTCTGGGAATTCTGATTTCTTGTTTCCTAAAGATTAATATCCATTGGGAATTTGGAAAGACTGTTTAGTGTTGCTATAAGGATTAAATGAATTAACGAATGTAAGGTGCTTAGGCCAGGGCCTGGAGAGTGTAAAGTGCCCAATACATGGTATTCGTTATTAATCTGTAGTCTTGGACACATAAATAACGGGAACATCAAATTGAATATGAGCATTTATGGAAGTAACTGATTGAATTTTAAGCAATTGGTTAAGAAGAAAGCCAAAGGGATTAGCCTTGATTGAAGGTGGATCAGCAATCTGAAGATTTTTTGACTTGTGAGGTGTTTTGATATATTAAAGAGTTTATTGAAAAAATCATCATGATGACTATTGAAAGCACTTTCTAGAGATCAAAGAAAGATGAGATAATAAGAAAGAGAATGATTACCTCCCCCCCACCCCGAAACCCATGTCTATCTTCTTACCATTATAAAAGAGTGTGAATTGAGTTTGGAGAGTTTGATCTGATTTGATTTGCTTGTTGCTAACAACAACAACAAAATGCTTTACAGTATCTTACAAACAACATGGTCTTTATTTATTATTATTATTTTTTAAATTTGAGTATGGTCGACACAATATTACATTAGTTTCAAGTGTACAACTTAAGAGATTTGGTGTTTATACATTGTGTTATGTTCACCACAAGCATAGCTATCATCTGTCCCATTATATCGTATTACAATATAATTGACTATATTCAGTATGCTCTCCTTTTTATTTCCATGATTTACTCATTCCATAACTGGAGGTCTCTATCTCCCTCTCCCATTCACCCATTTTGCCCAACCTCCCCTCTGGTAACCATTAGTTCTCTGTATTTTTGGTTCTGATTCTGCTTTTTGTTTATTTTTAAAGTCCATTTATGAGTAGAATCTTATGGTATTTGTCTTTCTCAGTCTGACTTATTTCACTTAGTATAACACCCTCTAGGTCCATCTCTGTTGTCCCAAAGGGGACAGTCTATTCCTTTTTTTGACTGTGTAATATTCCATTGTGTTTATATAGCAGAGTGTCCTTATCCATTTATCTATTGATGGATACTTATGTTGCTTCCATGTCTTGGTTATTGTAAATGATGTTGCAGTAAACATAGGGGTGCATATATCTTTTCAAGTTAGTGTTTTTGTTTTCCCTAGGTAAATATCCAATGGCAGAATTATTGGATCATATGACATTTCTATTTTTAATTTTTCCAGGAACCTCCATATTGTTTTCCACAGGGCTGTACCAATTTACATTCCTACTAATTGTGCATGAGGGCTCCTTTTGCTAACTCTCGTTGTTTCTCTTGATTTTAGCCATTCTAACAGGCATCTCATTGTGGTTTTGATTTGCATTTCCCTGATGATTAGTGATGTTGAGTATCTCTTCATGTTTCTGTTGGCTAACTGTATGTCTTCTTTGGAAAAATACCTATTCAGGTCCTCTGCCCATTTTTTAATCAGATTGTTTGTTTTTTTGGTGTTGAGGTATATAAGTTCTTTAAATATTTTTATATTTACCCTTTATTGGGTATATCATTTGCAAATATCTTCTATTCAGTAGGTTGTCTTTTTCTTTTATTGTTGATTCCTTATTATGCAAAAGCTGTGTGTGTGTGTGTGTGTGTGTGTGTGTGTGTGTGTGTGTGTAAGCTCTATGCCCAATGTGGGGCTTGAACTCATGACCCCAAGATCAAGAGTCATATGCTCTATCAAGTGAGCAAGCCAGGCACCCCTGTTCAAAAGCTTTTTATTTTGATGTAGTCAATGCCAATAGTTTATTTTTGCTTTTGTTTCCTTGCCTTAGAAGACATATCTTGATGCTATGACTGATGTCAGAGAAATTACTGCCTATGTATTCTTCTAGGATTTTTATGGTTTTGGGTCTCACATTTAGGTCTGTAATCTATTTTGATTTATTTATGTGTATGGTGTTAGAAAGCAGGCCAGATTCATTCTTTTACAGGTAGCTGTCCAGTTTTCCCAGCACCATTTATTGAAAAGACTGTCTTTTCCCCATTGTATATTCTTGCCTCCTTTGTCATAGATTAACTGACCATGTACATATGGGTTTACTTCTGAGGTCTCTATCCTGTTCTCTTAATCTATGGGTCTATTTTTGTGCCAGTATGATACTGTTTTTACAGCTTTGTAGTATGTCTTGAAATCTGGAATTCTGAGACCTCCAGCTTCATTCTTCTTTCTGAGGACTGCCTTTGCTATTCAGGATCTTCTGTGGGTTCCATACAAGTTTTAGGATTATTTATTCTAGTTTTGTGAAAAATGTTGGTATTTTGATAGGAATTGCATTGAATCTGTAGATTGCTTTGGGTAATATGGATATTTTGACAATATTAATCCTTCCAATTCATGAACATGGAACATCTTCCCATTTGTTTGTATCATCTTCAATTTCATTCATCAGTGTGTTATGGTTTTCAGAGTACAGGTCTTTTGCTTCTTGGTTATTCTCAGGTATTTTATTCTTTTTGGTGCAATTATAAATAGTGTTGTTTTTTAAATTTCTTTTTCTGCAACTTACTGTTGGTGCACTGTTAGTGCATAGAAATGCTCTTGATTTAATTTTGTATCCTGCCATTTTACTGAATTCATTTATTACTTCTAGGAGGTTTTTTTGTGGAATCTTTACAATTTTCTATGTGTGGTACCATGTTATCTACAAATATTGACAGTTTAACTTCTTTTTTCCCAATATGGATGCCTATTTCTTTTTCTTATTTGATTGCTGTGGACTTCTAGTAATATGTTGAATAAAAGTGGCAAGGATAGACATCCTTGTCTTGATCTTAGAGAAAGTTCTGTTTTTCATCATTGAGGATAATGTTAGCTCTGAGTTTTTTGTTTTTTTTTTTTTTAATGTGGGCTTTATTGTGTTATGTTCCTTCTAACCCCACTTTGTTGAGAATTTTTATCATGAAGGGATGTTGAATCTTGTCAATTCTTTTCCTGTATCTGTTGAGATGATCATATGATTTTTATCCTTTGTTTTGTTGATGTGCTGTATGATGTTGATTGATTTGCAAATATTGAACTACACTTGCATCCTAGAAGTGAATCCCACGTGATCATGGTAAATGGTCTTTTTAATGTATTGTTGTATGCCGTTTGTTAATATTTTGTTGAGGATTTTGCAAGGATATTGACCTATAGTTTTCTTTTTCTGTGGTGTCTTTGTCTGGTTTTGGTATTAGGGTAATGCTAACCTTGTAGAATGTATTTGGAAGCTCTTCTTCTTCTTCTTCTTCTTTTTCTTCTTCTTCTTCTTCTTCTTTTTCTTCTTCTTCTTCTTCGGCTTCTTCTTCTTCTTCTTCTATTTTTTAGAATATTTTGAGAAGCATAGATATTAACTCTTTGTTAAATGTCTAGTAGAATTTGCTTGTGAATCCATCTGGTCCTGGACTTTTACTTCTTGATAGTTTTTGATTACTTAATTCAGTTTCATTATTTGCAATCAGCCTATTCAGATTTTCCATTTCTTTCTGGTTCAGTTTTGGAATACTGTATGTTTCTAGGAATTTATCCATTTCTTCTAGGTTGTCCAGTTTGTTGCCATATAATTTTTCATGATATTCTCTTGTGGCCTTTTGCATTTCTGTAGTGTCAATTTTTACTTCTTCTCTCTCCTTTCTGATTTTATTTATTTGTATCCTTTCTCATTTTTTCTGGATGAGTCTGGCTAGGGGTTTGTCAATTTTGTTCATCTTTTAAAAGAACCAGCTCTTGGTTTCGTTGATTTTTTTTTCCTTCCTTCCTTCCTTCCTCTATCTCTCCTGCCCCCATCCCTCCCTCTCTTTCTCTCTTTCTTTCTTGTCATTTTTTTTCTGCTCCAAACTTTATTATTTCCTTTCTTCTATTCATTTTAGGTTTTGTTTGTTCTCCATTTTATAGTTCCTTTAAGTATATGGTTAAGTTGTTTGTTTGAGTTTTTTCTTATTTCTTGAGGTAGGCCTGTATTGCTATAAACTTCCCTCTTAGAACTGCTTTCACTGTGTTCCAGAGATTTTGGACAATTGTGCTTTCATTTTCATTTGTCTCCATGTATTTTTTTATTTCTTCTTTGATTGCTTCGTTGACCCTTTGGTTTTTTAGTATCATGTTGTTTAGTCTCCAGATGTTTGTGGGTTTTCTAGATTTTTTTTCTTGTGATCTATTTCTAGTTTCATACTGTTGTGGTCAGAAAAGATGCATGATTTGATTTCAATCTTCCTAAATTTAATGAGGCTTGTTTTATGGTCTAATATGTGATCTATTCTGGAGAATGTTCCATGTACACTTGAAAAGAATGTGTGTTATGTTGTTTTTGAATGGAATGTTTTGTGTATCTGTTATGTCCCTCAGGTCCAATGTGCCATTCAAAGCCACTGTTTGACTTGATTTTCTGTCGCGATGATCTATCAATTGGTGTTAAGTGGAGTGTGCCCTCCTATTATTGCATTACCATCAGTTTCTCTCTTTATGTCTGTTAATATCTGCTTTGTATATTTTGGTGCTCCAATGTTGGGTGTGTTGGTACATAGATATTTATTACTGTTCTAGACTCTTGTTGTATTGATTCCTTTATCATTATGTAATGCTCTTTTTTGTCTCTTGTTACAGTTTTTGTTTTGAGGTCTATTTTGTCTGATAAAAATATTTCTACCCTGGCATTTTTCCCCACTTCCATTTGTACCATTTGTATAGTGAATATTTTTCCATTATTTCACTTTCATTCCATATGCATCTTTAGGTCTGAAGTTAGTCTCTTATAGGGAGCATATAGATGGGTCTTGTTTTTTGTTTTTTTGTTTTTTAATCTCTTCCACCATTCTATGTCTTCTGATTGGAGCATTTAAGCCATTTTCACATAAAATAATTATTGATAGGTACACACTTATTGCCATTAAAAAAAAATGCCTTCTGGCCTTTTTTGTCATTTTTTTTTCCTTTCTTCTTCTCTTGCTCTCTTTCTTTATAATTGATGAGTGTATATAGTGATTCGTTTGGCTTTCTTTCTCTTTATTTTTTGTGTATCTATCTAGGTTTTGGGTTTGTGGTTACCTTGAGATTCATATACAACATCTCAAGTAGATAGCAATCTGTTTTAATTTGTTGGTCATTTAGGTTCGCATACATTCTTTAAAAAAAAAAGAAAAAGAAAAATCGGGGCACCTGGGTGGCTCAGTGGGTTAAAGCCTCTGCCTTTGGCTCAGGTCATGATCTCAGGGTCCTGGGATTGAGCCCCGCATTGGGCTCTCTGCTCAGCGGGGAGCCTGCTTCCCCCTCTCTTTCTGCCTGCCTCTCTGCTTACTTGTGATCTCTGTCAAATAAATAAATAAAATCTTTAAAAAAATACTTTCTAAAAAAAGGAAAAAGAAAAATCTCTTTTTCTTTTTCTTTTTCTCCTCTTCCCTTTTTACTCTTTCTCCACATTTTATGTATATGTTGTCATATTTTACATCTTTTTATTAATATTTTTCCTATGTCTAATTATTATTAATTTCCATTTCTTTTCCACTTGAAGAGGTCTCTTTAACATTACTCTTAAGGCTGGTTTAGTGGTGATAAATTCCTTTCTTTTCTGTTTGGGAAGCTCTTTATCTCTCCTTCAAATCTGAATGATAATCTTGCCAGTTAGAGTGTTCTTGGTTGTAGGTTTTTTTCCTTTCGGCACTTTGAATGTATCATGCCACTTCTGGACTGCAAATTTTCTGCTGAAAAACCAGCTGATCATCTTACATATTTTTCCCTTATAGATAACTTTTTGTTTCTTGCTGCTTTTAGGAGTCTCTCTTTATCTTTAATCTTTGACATTTTAATTATTACATGTTGTGATATAGAGCTCCTTGGTTTCATTTTGTTTGGAACTTTGTGCTTCTTGGACAAGGCTGTCTATTTCCTTAGGTTAGTGAAGTTTTCAGTTATTATTTCTTCAAATTAGTTTTCTACAGTTTTTTCTTTCTCTTCTTTTGGAATCCCCTTTAATGTGTCTTTGTTTGTTTGATGTTGTCCAAGAGATCTTTTAATTTGCCCTAATTTTTAAAAATTCTTTCTCTTTTTGGTGTTCAGCTGTTTCCTTTCCATTACCCTGTCTTCCAGATCACTGATATGTTCTTCTGCATCCTCTAATCTACTGTTGATTTCCTCTAGTTGGTTTTTTATTTCAGTTGTTGTATTCTTCAGCTCTGATTGGTTCTTTTTAATATTTTCTATCTTGTTATTGAAGGTATCACTGAGTTCTTCCATTCTTTTCTCCAGCCCAGATTATCTTTACAATCATTACTTTAAATTCTTTGTCAGGCACATTGCTTATCTCTGTTTCATTTACTTCTTTTATTGAGGTCTTGTCTTGTTCTCCTTTTGGAACATATTCCTCTATCTTCATATTTTGCTTGACTTTCTGTGTTTGTTTCTATGGATCAGGAGAAACTAGTACTTCTAAAGTTGAAGGAGTGGACTTGCGTATAGTGGCCTCTGTGTAGACTGTATGGTTGGTGACTTTTGCTGCTGGCTGGCTGGAAAGTGACAGTGTATGCTAGTTACTCTTTTGAACTGTGGCTTTTTACAGAGAGAATAAAGAAAAAAATGATAGTAAAATAAAAAAGAAAAACAATATAAAAGAAGAAAAGAGGGAAGAGAAAAAAGAATTTAAAAAAAGAAGGAAAGAACAGAACAAAAAATAAAAAAAAAACAGGCAAATTCTAAAAAGTTTTTTTAAAAGTAAAATAGAACAGTACCAGTTAAAGAATATAAAAGGGGAAAAAAACCTCACAGTTGTTTTCTGTTCCTCAGCACCACAGGGTGGCTGGTGTGGGCTTGTGGACTTTGCACTTGCTGAGGTCCCAAGCTCACCATGAACCCTGTCCTGCTCTGGACCCTTGAAGTGGAGGGAGAGAGAGCATTCCCACAGTTTCTCAGCTCCTCTAAACCACAGCTTTTCTTTGTGTCCCACTGTATCTAGGGCTGGTGTGGACCTGTGGACCCTGGGCTTGCTAAAGTCACAAGCCCACCCAGAAAACAGGACTGGCCTGCATTCTTGTCCAGGCTTCCAAGGGTGGGTGGGAATATTAACCTTGTTGTTCTCCAGTCCCTCTGACCTGGAGAACTTTCCCACAGCTCCTCTGCTACTTAGCAGTGTTTTAGTGTTGTCTCTTTTATATGCTAGTTGCTCTTTTAAATTATAAGGTTTTTTGTTTTTTTTGTTTGTTTGTTTGTTTTTGTTTTTCTGTGCCCAAGGACAGAGGGATCTGTTCCTGGCCCCTCAGTGCTATCCCTCCTTACTTCTTTTTCCAGTGTGTGTGTTGGGGGAGGCGTGGGGCTTTCTTTGTTACTATGTCTCCATCTCTCTTACTATTCTCTTGCCATTCTCTCTGTCTTTGGTTGTTCAGTAGTTTTTGAATCAGCCCTCAATTATTCTTCAGGAGAAATTATTCTATAAATAGGTATAATTTGGTGTCGTTCATGGAGGTGAGCTGAGAGTCTTCCTACAAAACCATCTTGAACTGGTCTTTATAACTTAACCATAGAAGTGATATCTACTCTTCTTTTATGTTAGGAGGAGAAGATTGGGTTGCATAAGTTTGAAGGAAAAGAACAATAAAATGGATTGTGCTTCAAGTTACTCATTTTTGCTGAAATACCTTTCCTTCTCCTATCCATCCAGCCATGTTATCCTCTCAAATTTTCCCCAAACCTCAAGTCTCCTTGGAAAAGTTATCCCTGACTGACCTTAGTTGTTCTTATTGATTTCCACTTGCCTTCAGGGACTTTGTCCCTCTGTTGTGTGTTTTCATTCGGAATGGTCATCTCTGAGAGCTTGTGTGTTCTTAGATCTGTGTGAGCTATTTCTCTCCACTAGATTATGAGGCCCTGTGACAGAATAAGAAGTCAAGTTTTTTGTTTCTTTGTCTTTAATGCCTAGTATTCTAAACACAGGTATCATTTCATCAAACGGTATCTAGTAACTATAAGTTATCTCAAATAAGAGTTAATGATACATGGTGAGATATTAGTTTAACAAGGAGAGAACTTTCCTTATCTGTTAGGTACCAATTATTATGATATGAAGATCCCACTTTTTGTGTAGTTTTGAGTAAGATGTTTTTCCTCTGCAGTCATTAAATCTTAGCTGTTCTCAGACTCTCAAGCTCTCCCATCACCCATTTTAATCCTACTACAAATGAGAGCTGGAGGAGCACATAAATTAATAGATTGGAGATATTCCAACATTATTTCAACCCTTGTTTTTAGAAATAACATAGTTGTCATATTTCATTGAACAAGTGATGGTATTAGAATCCCCAAAGATCTCTTTCATAACTAAGTCTATCTTTGGAATTTGGAGTTTTCTAGCTCCTGCTGAAACTGAATGAATTTGGTGGCATTTCACCACTTTAGGAGTTTTGGGTTCCAGAGTTCATTATTCCATCTCTGTCACTTGTATGTCCTCAACGTGGGATACAGAGTGTACATATTAGCAGGTGTCAGCAAATCCAACACATGCAGTTTCTTCCCTCTACCCTTAACCCAGACAAAAAGTATTTCCATTCATTTTAATTTAGCCTTAAACTTATTTTAGGAGCAACTGGAAAAAGCCTCATTTATCTTTGTCATTGTGCAACTGGCTAAGAATTAAGGAAATAATGTGGTTAGATAATTGCTGAAAAGACGCAGCTTGTTAAAGATGGGCAAACTTTGGAAGGGTTGTCTAAGTTCTGAGAGGACCCCTGAAGTGTGGCTACTTTTCTAAAAAGCTATCAAATTAATAACCTGGGCATAGTAATACTAAGGAGTTCTCAGAAAGTTACTGCCTTATGAGGTTATCATCCTTTGGCATGTAATTGTCTTTCCCAGTGAAGGCTCCATCATGGGAGAACTCAGGCTAATAGCATTATGCTATGACTTCAGGCGGTCTCCTTCCCCACACCCATCCCGCCTTTCCTTTCTCAGAAACGGTGGACCCTTTGTCTGAACAATAGCAGAAAATTCAGAATAAGAAAAATCCCACAGGACCATATTTTTACTGCTATATTATAGGGATGGTCCTATGCTGAGCTGGTATCAATAAAATATGCTGCTGCTCTTGAGAATATCTCTGAAGAAAACCATCCGGGTGCCTTTTAGAACAAAGAATTAGACATGGTCTCCAGTGAGTGGATTTTCTAGGCCTATGGCTGTAGTAACTTCAAAGCGAGGTCTGTGCACAAAGGGAGGCACTGAGAATATTGGAGACCAAAGTGTTATATGACCTCAGATGTTTTGCTTGCTTGCTTGCTTTCTCTTTTGAGTCTAACGAATAGTCTCTGGAGGGCCAGTTCTGTTAAGGAAGTTCAAGAACCAATGAGCTTTCCTTTTACTAAAACACTATCTTTCAATGTTATTTACAGCCTTTTGTTTCACTACAGTAAAAGGAGTCCAGGGTGGGAAGAGGACAGGATGGGAGATAGGACACCAAATAAGCCTGCTGGGTTTGTACGTCCTTGTCCAGATCTCAATGTGCTATCATCATGTAGAACTAGAGATATTTCCATACTCTCATAAATGTCAGTGCTAGAAATCAAGGGACTTTCTTTTAGATGTAATTGTCTTCTAGTTTCCTGGTAAGCTTTATTTAAAATTTATTTGTTTGGGTCTTCAAATGTGTCACCATTTGGGGCTATGAAATTTCATATCTAATTATTTTGAAATTTCGTACCCTTTTATACAAAAGAAATTAAAACAAAAACAATGAAAACATTGTCCAATTCTATGCACAATAAAAATATCCTTCAGTCATTTGATTTGCAGGAAATGAAAAGTATTATCAACAGAATATGCTTTTCAAAAATTTATAATCCTTTAAACGGGCAAATCCTTTCTCCGGGATTAGTAGCATGGTTTGTGTCCTAGGAGCCAAATCCTATTCTCTGATTCAATCCTCAAATCCTTTCTAACAGTGCCTATATTGATTTCAGACCCAGTTTTGCTTAAGAATCTGAGGACAGAATTTGGTGCTCTGTTTAGAAGTCCTTAAATAAAAGATCAGAGCAGAAATAAATGAAATAGAAACCAAAAAAACAATAGAACAAATCAATGAAACTAGGAGCTGGTTCTTTGAAAGAATTAATAAGATCGATAAACCCCTGGCCAGACTTATCAAAAAGAAAAGAGAAAGGACCCAAATAAATAAAATCATGAATGAAAGAGGAGAGATCACAACTAACACCAAAGAAATACAGACAATTATAAGAACATACTATGAGCAACTCTACGCCAACAAATTTGACAATCTGGAAGAAATGGATGCATTCCTAGAGACATATAAACTACCACAACTGAACCAGGAAGAAATAGAAAGCCTGAACAGACCCATAACCAGTAAGGAGATTGAAACAGTCATGAAAAATCTCCAAACAAACAAAAGCCCAGGGCCAGACGGCTTCCCGGGGGAATTCTACCAAACATTTAAAGAAGAACTAATTCCTATTCTCCTGAAACTGTTCCAAAAAATAGAAATGGAAGGAAAACTTCCAAACTCATTTTATGAGGCCAGCATCACCTTGATCCCAAAACTAGAAGTCCTTAAATAAGGATTTATTTTTTACTTTTTAAAAAAATTTTATTTTATTTTATTTTATTTTATTTTATTTTATTTATTTCTTTTCAATGTTCCAGAATTCATTGTTCATGCACCACACCCAGTGCTCCATGCAATACGTGCCCTCCTTAATACCCACCACCAGGCTCACCCAACCTCCCACACCCCCCTCTAAAACCCTCAGTTTGTTTCTCAGAGTCCACAGTCTCTCATGGTTTGTCTCCCCCTCCAATTTCCCCCAACTCACTTCTCCTCTCCATCTCCCAATATCCTCCATGTTACTCCTTATGCTCCACAAGTAAGTGAAACCATATGATAATTGACTCTCTCTGCTTGACTTATTTTACTCAGCATAATCTCCAGTACCATCCACGTTGATACAAAAGTTGGGTATTCATCCTTTCTGATGGAGGCATAATACTCCATAGTGTATATGGACCACATCTTCTTTATCCATTTGTCCTTTGAAGGGCATCTCAGCTCTTTCCACAGATTGGCGACTGTGGCCATTGCTGCTATGAACATTGGGGTACAGATGGCCCTTCTTTTCACTACATCTGTATCTTTGGAGTAAATACCCAGTAGCGCAATTGCAGGGTCATAGAGAAGCTCTGTTTTTAATTTCTTAAGGAATCTCCACACTGTTTTCCAATGGAGTTTAAAACAGCCTCTAGTTCTCAAAGTGAAATTCTGATATATCAATGAGCATAATAGATGTGCTTAATTTTTAGGCTGTCCTTTGTTTTCACCATGCCTAGCTGAATTCATACTTCTCTGATCTGGAGGAACAACCTAGAAGGTTGATGCTGAACTCCAAAAGTTTTTGGTGACTCTGGGTGTTTCCTTAATCCCAAATATTGATCCTGAATGTGCATTGGTTGATCTCCCTGTCATAATTTTAGTGTTCTTGGAACTTGGTCTTTTTAAATACAATGTACATGTAAGTGTTGATTATACATATTTATATTCACAGAGGTCGGATGCTCTGTTACAAGGAGGGTAACTGGTATTCTGCTTATCTATACGAAGATGAAAATAAATGCTGATAATTATGATGTGTAGATAATGAAGACCATAAAAATCCTAAATTGACTTTTTTAATCACTAAACAGTGTTTACAATATGAGGAGGGCAGTTTTAGGTAATGTGTTATATTATTTTATATTATTATGTTCTAATTATACAAATGATTATCCACATATGGTACATATAATAGTGCACTGTAAAGCCAACTATTTGTCTTATCAGGACACATTATTCCCTACTTAGAGTGGATAACAGATTTTGTTGTACAGTCTCACAAATTCTTGTCTGAGAAAAAGAACTGGAATATACAAATGTGCTCTGAAATAGACGACATTAATTCAAGAAACCAGAGAGCAGAGAGGTAGTAAGAGGATCCCCAAAACACGGCTGCATCATGAATGCCTACGTAGAAGACAAGTTTACAAAGAAACTTGGCAGATTACAGTACAATCAACCATGCAATCTGAGCAATAAAAACATTTTTGAATGGGCACTATGAGCCAGGTCCTGAACAAAACTCTTTATAGGGATTGTGTTTGATTCTCAGAACAACCCTGTAAGATAGGTACTATTATCCTTTTCCATTTAAGGAAAATAAAGCTTAGTTAATATGGAATAACTTGTCCAAGATCACACAACGAAGTGACTCAGCCTGGATTTGAACTCATTTGTGCCAAACTCCAATCCCCAAGACCTGGATCCCACCTTTTGTGTTTCCTTTTTTTCTTCCCAGTCCTTTCTCCCAGCAATGTGCTCTACACATCGCACCTATCTGCTCTGCCATCTCTTAATGCACAAATCTGATGATAACTTCCTGGTCTCAGTCCTTGAATTCTATGTTAATTGCCCTGAAATGTACTAGAGATCAACCATGTGCATGATAGTATATTTGCAAAGTGATTACAATAATATAGAAACTGCTTCTGACATAATGTTTAGTTATTAAAGTAGAAAGCTGGTCAGAGTCAGGGTTAGGAGCTCATGTAGTATGACCTTGGATAAGTGGTTTTGCACAGCTATGTCTCATTTTCCTCAGCTGTAAAGTGTCCATGATGATAATACTTGCCTCTGTAGGTTGCTGAGAAAATTTAGTAGGACAATGCCTATAAAACTGTTAGCACTGTGCTTAGCTCATAACTAGCATTTAATAATCATTATTAGCTGGCATTACATATTCATTAGAGTTATTATGTATAAGTATATGGTATAAATCTTCTTTCTACTTGAAATTTTCTTCCTTTTTGATTTCCATAACATGGTCATGTTCTGTTTTTCTGTCTCTCTCTGGCTATTCTCTCTTCTTTACTAGCTTCCCTTCTTCCTGTCCCTTTGCACATTTTTCAAGGCTTGATTCTTGGCCCTCTTCTCTCTGCCACCTCCAGGATCTTATGTTCCTTGAATGCCTTTCTGATAATCTACCTCATGCACATGAAGCAACTCCTTGTCCTCAGTAGACCCTCCAGTTCCAAAACCTGTACTTCTTACCCATTTCTCTCTTCACTTCATTGTTTCTAGCCAGGGGCAACCAGGCAAGATACTTCCATGAGAATATCTGCCCCCTATGGACTTGGTTCTTCCAAGTCTATGATCTCCACATGCCCTTTCACCATTCTGGAAAATGGGTTATTATTGGAGGGGGTGCTTGGCTTCCCCACAGATCCCTACTATGGCATCTCAGTTGGGTGTTCAGGGTTAACTGGATAACATTGTATTCATGTCCAGTTAATGGCATATCATATTCTTCATAGTAGCAGTTCTAAACTTTTCAATTTTCCTTAAGTCCCCAGAGAGACTGCTATACTCTCACTATTTCTTTACCAGGAAAATCAAGGACATCTGACTTGAGCTTCCTCACATTCACTTTCCACCTAACAATTGTCTGTCAGTGTTCTTAGCCTCATTCCCTTTCAGTGTCCTCTGGAATCTTCTTCATCAGTTATACTTTACTTTCTATACATTTTCAAGACTGCTTCTCTGGTAACTTTTTTCTAATCATGTGGGTTTCCCATATATTAAGGACTTTTTTTTAAACCCTGCTAGTATCTCCAGGTGCCATACTCCATATTTTCTTACTTTTGCCTTTAGTGTTCCCCAGAGAACACTCTCCTTAACTTCTGGTAATCTGGATTCCCCAAAACTTCTGCTGAAACTGAAGGGCACCTGGGTCTCCCAATCCATTGAATTATTGTCCGTTTCTTAGCTTGTATCCTTAACTTTGCTGAAATGCATGATATAATCATGTGCTTTTCTTCTAGACTTTTTCTTCCACTAGCCTCCATGGTACCACATGGTTCCATCTTTCACACTGGTTCCTCTTCTGTTCAATCTAATTTAATTCAATCTGCATGTATTCATCTTTCACTTATTTCAGCTGAGGTTGATGAAGAAGCAAGATACTTTTGGATAATCTGGCTCATAGCAGTGTTACTGCCAAATAATTAAGCTTTCCTTTTCTCTAAAACTAATTAACAGGTATAATAAATTATGTCTTCTTCAACTCCTCAACCTGAAAGTTTGGTTGATGATAATCATGTAATTTATTTGAGATAATCTTGAAAAGGGTGTCTTATTTACTAGCCATGGTTATGCCTGGTACATCTCATTTTAACTCAACAAGTACTACATCATGTTTGTTATCTGGTACTATTCCCAGTGCTTTATAAATATTAACTCACTGACTATTCAAGACAAGTGGGTTATACTGTCCTACAGACAATGAGTGGAGTGTGCCCTTTGAATTAAATCCCAAATTGTTCATTGATTTCCTGATCGAATCTATTTTTAGTTGGATAGTCTTTACTACATTGTATTTGATTTCTCTTCTACTTAATGGTGGATATTCTTTCTTTCTCTCTGTTTTTTTTTTAATGTTCTTTAAATAAAATTCAAAAAGCCAAAAAAAAAAAAAAGAGTGGGTGTTATGATTAATCCCATTAGATAGTTGAGGAAACTGAGAGACATTTAAATAACTAACTCAAGGTCATACAGCCAACAAGTGAGCCAGCTGGGATTTGAACCCATGTAGTATGGTTCCAGATTTGGTGCTGCAGAGGTACTCAATAAATAATTATTGAATGAAAAAAAATACTTGAAGAGCTAAATTTCTGACCATTTTGAAAGCAAATTTAAGATTTTTCACTTACATTTAAATTGTTTATTTCTAGAATTTTGCATGTTCTTGCTGCTTTCTCTCATCATTTGAGAAAAAAAAATGTCTTTAAAATTTGGATATAGAAATGTGTCAGTGGGACAAGGTAATTTGATCTCCAGATAACAAGATCTTTTCAGAATCTCCTTCTGGATTTCTGTTCTCACTTTCAGTACACCCTGGTGTGAAATGATGGGGAATTTTTGAAAAATGCACTGAACAGTTATTGCCTTCTCCGGGTTCCTTCGTATCTGCTACCTCTTCAGCAGGCTTCCTCACACAAACTCCTTTCCTGCAGTTGACCCTGGTGGCCGTAAGTCCTGCTGTGTTGGCACTGCTATCTGTAAAGGGTTAAGACTTTTTCAAAAAGTTTTTAAAAAAAAATCCATTAGCTGCTGTTCCATCTTGTTTGTATACCTTGCATAAGTACCATGTTGTTCTCAAATCTCTTTTGAGTCAAGGGGTTTGTCTGTGGCTACAGAGGATTGATCACCATGGCTCACCATCTTTCTGCTGGTCCCTGGTTATTCTGTTCTATTATTCTGAGCTAGAATTACTTTCTGAATGTGCATATGAATAGTGTAAATCATCCATGGCCTCTTTCTATTTTTTTCCTTGAAAATGATCATTACATGATAACTTTCTGTCCTGATTTTCCCCTTCTATAAATATTTCTTCAGTTAAGTTCATTTGATCACTGTTTAAGATTCAGAGATCCTTCAGAAAACTGGTAAAGCAGAAACCTAGTTGAATTTATCATTCATCCTAAATGCTGTCAAATTAAAAAATAAGATTTCTGTTAGTTTCTGCTCATCTAAATATCTGCTGTATGAGATACAAATTCAGCATATTTAATAGCATTACTAACTTTTTGTGAAGAGCAAAATATAATTTAAGAAAAAAAATTTCAGCAGGACTGTAAACAACTACATAAAGGATAGGATTATAATAAACCTAATCACCATTATTTTGTCTTGTATTATCATTTAAATTTTTATAAATGTGTGCATTTGAAAAAGATAACATTCTTCCTAGTTTATCTAGCAAATGTATTTTCTCTTAACATTTGTGTTAGCTGTGAAACTGTTATTTTATAGGCACCTATTAGAAAGTTATTAATTTTTAAAATAAATTAGTAGCTGTTATAATCATGATTATTCAGTAAAGCATTTTACTTTTACAATAACACATATATTTTTGTATTTCAGCTGACTGGTACTATATTAGCACATAAAACAAATAAGGTAATTTGTTTGTTACTTTAATAATAATTTAGAATATAGACCCATAATTGAAAGTTATTATTGAGATATTAAGATTGTCTGATTGTATCTTATTTACTTTTTTGGTGTTACAATATCCTTTTATGAAATGATAGTGTTGTTCTTCCTAACGTACTTAGCAAAATAAGAAGTTGGCAACTCGATCAAAAAAATTAAACCAAAATGTCATTTTTCAGTTATTCCTAGTGTTGCTATGCTCATGAGATATAATTGTAATCACAGGATCGCTGATCATTTACAATCACAATCACAGGATCGCTGATCATTTACAAATTCTGGAATATTAAAAAATGATACTGAAGTAGACATTCAGCTAGTTGGCCTTCTAGAAGTCAAGGCTGAAACTGATGCCAAATATTAATCTGATTCTGAAATTCAATATATATCTAACATTTCTATTTTTCTTCCCAATCCATTACTTCTATCTTATTTTAGGTTTAATTCTCTTGGTGTCTTCATTTCTAGGTGATCTATGTCTTTTCGGAACTCTTAGATCTTATGAGGTCCTCCTCATTTGACATTTAATCATTATATTTCTTTGTAGCCTTTCTGGATCCAGGGTTTGCATGGCCATTTAGTTTTTGTGTGCATCCTTCTATTATCCCCAGCTCAATAAAAAACTACTTAAAGTTAGGCATAGACATTATTTTCTTTAGATCCCCTACAGCTCTTAGCTCTGTGTGCCTGAGAGTTCGAACATGAGAACATGAGCTTTGTGAATGAATAAATGACATAATTCAACCTTTATTGGGCATTTAGACAAGAAGGGTTGGTGGGTTTATCTTGTAGAGGGGAAGTTCTAGTGCTAGAAAGATTTGGCCAAGCTTGCTGTCCCATGAACTAGAGTCGTATGAACAGGCTGGCCTAGAGCTGAGTAACCCGTGACTTATCCATGTTTTTAGATCCTGTGACATAGGAAGTCAACAAACACTGGATCACAAATACAACTTAGTGAGTGCTGGGTCTACGCATGTGTCAATACTCTGTTTCAGAACTCTCTTGATAAAGAAACTCCTTATGGGTTTATATGCCTCAATTAAGTGGAATAAAGAAAAATGACGGAGCCAGGACTTGAATTTAAGCAGTTCAGCTCCAAAGCTCCAGTTTTTAATTGCTCCACTACACTGCGGCTTCATGACACAACGCTACATAGAATCAGAGTGATGAACATCTAACCTTCATGGACCCTCATGGTAGAAAGATCAGCCGAAAGTCCCAGGTAGTGCTACAACCCCCGTTTGAGGAGCCAGATGCTAGACCACGAAAACAGAGGGAGGACAATGTGTAGCAAGTTAAGGTGTCCTAAGGGAGTTCAGAGTCAGTCTGAAAGGATAGTAGGAAGTCAGCCTGCCCTATCAGTAGGGTGATCATATAATTTACTATCCAAACCAAAATACTTTTGAGAGCAAAAGGAAACACTGTAATAATTATGTGGAAACTACAAATGTAAACTGACTATGTCAGGCCATCTTCCCTGGCTGAGTCTGTCAAAACTTCCCAGGAAAGGGAGAGAAAAATGTAAGTAAACTTGGTAAATGTGGGAAGCCAATTATCTGAAAGAGGATAAAGTTGGGATGAGGGCCCTAAACCTAGGGACAGAAGTCAGGTGCAGTTAAGGATGTTTAAAAAAGAACTGGGTGGGGTGCCTGGGTGGTTCAGTTGTTTAAGTGTCTGCCTTCAGCTCAGGTCATGATCCCAGAGTCCTGGGATTGAGCTCTATGTTGGGCCCCCTGCTCAGTGGCGAGTCTGCTTCTCCCTCTGCTCCTATCCTCACTTGTGCTTTTTCTCTCGCTTGCTCAAATAATTAAATAAATCTTAAAAAAAAAAAAAAGAATTGGGTACATACTTATAACAAAAAGAGGCAAAAAAATATATCTAGACACGCAGAACAATATGGTGGTTTGTGTATGTGTGAAAATAAGTCAGAGGAATAAGAGAAGCTGAGAATGGATTCCAACAACTTATTGGGAGTTGAAGACCAGACTGATACTAATATGGGGTGAGTACATCATGGCAGGGACAGTGAAACAAATCCTGGTCATCAAAGGCTCACTGTGAACTTAAGAGGGAGTCCTTGTCACATCAGTATCTTCTTGGAACCAGGATATTTTTGTCAGGTGTTGTGTAGCCCTCTCTTCTCAGCTGGCTGATTTTTCTGAGAATTCCAGTGACAGAATTATAAATGTAAATAAACTTAGGAAATTTGGGAGGCCAACAGAAAGAGGATAAGGTTGGGACCTTACTCATGCACCTGGGAACAACAACAACAACAAAACACAGGCAATGGTGTTAAGGAAAGGACTGGGTGAGTATAGGTGACAAGAAGAAACCTGAGCTCCAGATGCAAGCTGAATATGATTCAGCAGTATATTTCCAGATCAAAATGACAGAAATTCGACATCACAAGTTGGAAAGAAATCTTTCCTTGCTCCAAGATTTGCCAAGGACCTCATGAGATCAATATGTGCAATTCTGACTTCTGCATTTTTAAAAATGATGCAAAGAATTAAGTCTAGAAAAGAATTACCAGACATATTATTGTGGTAGGAACATGGCCTTTCATGAAATTTAGTAGAAAGAGAGAAAGCTAAGGGTTGATTTCACTGTTTTCAAAAATCATGAAGAATATGGATACTCATTATTTTGCTTCTCCACAGTAGGTTTGAAACAAAGAAATGAGCTGACACTGCAGCAAGAGATATGTTAGTAATTCTAAGGAAGATCTTCTTGACGAAATGCTGGGGCAAGGAAGAGCTGAGATGTCTGACCCTGTAATCTTTTTATGATAGGATAGAAAATCACTATCCCTGAGTTGTCATTACACATGATATTTGAGGTAGGAGGTCCCAAGGAGTGAGTGGAGGAAGCTAAGTGCAAGGCTGTCTCCTGACAGACCCGGAAGTTCTGAAACTTGTCGGTGAGAAGAAGGAGACGTCAAAGGCAATCAACCATAAAAACGATCGTGTGGACTCTATCCCTGGGTCATGGGTGTGTTGAGATGATTCTTCACACACAGGGCCCAGCCCCTACTTCTGAAATCCAGGTAGCAACACTGCCATTGCCCTGTGACTTCACTGGTGTTAGTCCTCTTCATTCTACTTTAGCCCAGGTGATTCACCTGGGTGGGGACCCTGCCTCCAGCTGTGAGTTGAGCATCACTTCTCCCTTTTGAGTGGGAAGGAGCAGCTTCTCCAGCTGTCCCTCCCAGAAACTCCATGGCTTCCTTAAACCTCAGAGGATTTTCTCTGTCTGGTCAGAGATCCAAGATAGATTACTCACTATGTCTGGCTTGGTACCTGGTTCTTCTATTAGGAGAGAAGGCATACCCTTGCATAGGGGAGCAGCTAGCATCGAATTGGCTTCAGTTGAGACCTTTCTTGCCACTGCAGAGTGGCATTTAGGGCTCAGCATCCAGGTTGTCTGAGTCTCACTGGCCACTGGTCTTGGCCTCTCTCCCTCAGATCCCAAAGCCCCCCATCTGCAGAACCAGAGCTGCTCAGATGTCCTCAGGTGGATATGCTATTTACTGCTTGTGAGGCAGGTAATATAACTGCACAGGATGTCCTTGAATCATGCTTGTCTCTGAGAGGTAGAAGGCTGGTAGGAGAAAAAGGATGTGGATCTGTGCATGGTCACCCAGACCTTTGCTCTGAAATCACTGAACTGGGTAAGAAAGGGGAAGTAAGTGTAGCATTACCTCTATTGCAAACCCTAGACTTGCTGGGTATGTGGCTACTGTGCTCTCATGCAGGCAATGGAGATACAATGACAAGTAAGACAGATAATGTCTCACTCTCACAAGGGTTTATTCCTAGTGAGAGGAGAAAGACTATAAACAAAGAAGCAAATAAATAAACAAGAAAATATCAGATGGTGACAGGTGATAGTAAATCAGAGTGATTGATGGGAAGTTAGTGTTGGGTTTGGGAACAGTTTAGGCTGAAATGTTGGGGACTGGTTCGCTGAAGAGTTTAATCAGTAACTTGCATGACAAAAAAGAGTCAACCAGACAATGCAGGGAAAGAGCTTCGAGGAACAGGAACTACTCGTGGAAAGGCTCTAAGCTGGGAAGGAGCTCAGTGTTTTGGGAACAAAAAAGGGAGGCCCATGGACCTGGAGCTGAATGAGGCTAGGATATGAGATGGAAAAGTTTGGAAAGTTTGTCAGACATCAGATCATGAGGAGCCATGGAGGTCAGGAGGGGGCCAGGAGGAGAGTGTATTAAAAATGGTCCTAGAATTGTATTAGACACAGGTCATCTCGCTTGCGCTTCTTACTTCAAAACGAGGAAGCAGAGCCTAGGGAGGTGTGATTTTATCACTGCATCTCTTCCAGCCAAACTTGGTCATGCTATGATGTGGAAGCAAGATCTTCTGTCCCACGATCCTTGCCACTTTATACCAATTTCTTCCTGAATTCTCAAGTGGGATTCCTGAATGTCTCCCTTTATTTTTTTAATTTTTTTTTTAATTTTTATTTATTTATTTATTCATTTGAGAAAGAGAAAGAGGAGGAGGAGGAGAGAGAAAGAGCCTGAGCAGAGGGGAAGGTATAGGGAGAGAAAAAAGCAGACTCCCTGCCGAGCAGGCAGACCAACACTGGGCTCTGTCCCAGGACCCCAGGATCATGACCTGAGCCAAAGGCAGACGCCTGAGTCACCCAGGTGCTCTCTGAATGTCCCACTTTAATAGGGAATTAATTAAACTAGTATCTGTAAAAACATTTAGAGTAATATTCATTACTTTTTGCTTGTTACATAATAAACACTATATAAATGTTTCAAAGATTAAAAAAGTCATAAAAATGTGGAATTATTCTTCATTCACCTTGTAAAAAAAATGGGGCTTATAAACATCTGTGTAACCTAGTTATGCGTTTTCTCAATAGCAAGTAGTTAGTTTGACTATTTAATGCCATAAACCAAATGCAACCCATTTATTCTAAGATTGGGACACATTCCCACTATAGGGACATATGGTACAGTGTCTATATCCAGGAAGAGTTAGCATTCCACTGTACACACAAACATTCAGAATCAGAAAATTGTACTGTAAGTTATGTGCACACAGAACACATGTGTGTATATACATCTCGGTTTTTCAAATAGCAATGACATTGCCTAAGGGAGCAATAGCTTTCACATCCTCCTCTGTGTTGAAAAGAAGGCTTTACTGAAGAGGACATATGGATGGAAATTCATTTTGGAATAGTCAAGATCTTCAATTCTAAAAGGATTTGAGGGTGGCTTGATTAAGCACAAACCCACAGCGAGAGATGTGGTGGTAGAATAGAAGCTTGTTGTCACTACTCTGGCCCTCATTCAGGATTTATAGCCCAAAGATCTGCCACCAGCTAGCTGTAATGGCAAATTACACTCTCATTCTCTGGCTTGAGTCTCTATCATCCTACTGCCTTCTAGACTTCCTCCTGAATCTCTCCCTCTAACTAACTGGTAGACTCTGACAGACTTTCTATTTTCTCTCTCTTTATTCCTACTTTATCTCTATACTTGATGGAGAATATAACAGAGAGAAGTCTCACTCTTTCCTCCAGATCTTGAAGAGACAGGAATGTTCTCCCTGACTTTGTCTAGGGTAGATGAAAGTATACATGAGATGATGGCTTTGAATCAAAGATGATAGGGCAGGAAGAAACTTCAGAGTCCATGGGAATCTCTTTACTGTTCAGTTTTATGGCACATGTAGAAGCAGGTAATGTTTGTATTGGGCACTAAGGTAAATGGAGGAGCTTACTTAAGAGCTGAGGTGTCCAGCCTGGACACTCCAGATACTCTAGACTCTCCAGATACCCTGAGGGTGGAAGGGAGTCCAAGCTTGACAGAGGCTCTGTAAACTTCCAGGTCAACCCTAGGTATCAGTATCCAGCTGAAGACAAGGGAAAAGAAAGCATGGAGGATCATCTACAAGGATTATGATCCAGGTCTAATTGCACACCTTGGTGGACATACCATTGGCTGGAGCCTGTCATGGGGGGCACATCTAGCTATGAGGAAGGCTAGAACCTGGGTTTAGCTGTGTGTCCAAAAGGAAAAGGACCAGGTTTGGTGACTAGGTAGTGAGTCTCTGCCATAGGAAGGATATGACCAGTGGTATTCCACAGACAGTGACAGAGTTGAAACTAAGACTCACATTAACTTAACCCATAGCACAGGTCTCTCCTCGCCAAACCACACTCTGACATATTTTTCATATATCTCCTATCTTAAAAAAAGAAAAAAAAAAGCTTCCCATAAAAGGTAGCAAAAGGAAACCAAGAAGAAAGTGGTTGGTCCCTTCCCTGAGGAAGATTGGTAGGATGGAAAAGCACCAGTTGTGTTTGATATAGCAGACACGGAAAAATGCTAGTCTCAAGGCCTCAAGAAATCAAAATTTCATCTGACTGCCTCAGGTTCAAAAAGTGAGGCCTGTTGCTCTGCAGAATGATGAAACTGCATTAGAAAATCCAAACTAACCACAGAGGGTATTCAAGTGAAAACTGCCTGCCCAACTTTTATGACGTGGATCTTACCCATGAAAAATGTGCTCCGTGGTAAAAAAAAAAGGCAGATCATGACTGAAGCTCATGTTGATATCAAGACTACTGGAAGTTATATGCTTCATTCTGTGTTGGTTTTACTGGGGAAAAAAAAACAAAAACTGCTCAGATTTGGAAGCCTCTCACACCCGGCATCTACAGGTCCACCAAATCCAGAAGATGATGGAAATCATTACCCAAGACATACAGACAAATGACTTTAAAGATGTTGTCCATAAACTGATTCCAGTCAGCACTGGGAAAGACATAAAAAAGACTGGGTTCATGATGGGTTCATTAGAAAAGTGAAAAATGCTGAAGAAGCCCAAGTTTGAAATGGGAAAACTCATGTTGCTTCATGGTGAAGGCAATAGGTCTGGAAAAACTTCTGGGATGAGACAGGGGTACAGTTAAAAGAGCTGATGGATATGAGCCACTAGTCCAAGAATCCGCTTAAAATTCAGACTTTTAATGGTGACAAATATAAAGTCTTATTTGTGGAGGAAAAAAAAAAAGACACATATAGCCTGGTAAATGCAATTCTGGCATACTTTCAGTCAAAATCTACTCACAGGAAAGGCCCTGGTGAAACCTGTGGGAATCTCACAAAGAAGGGTCACATTTGCCTCCTTAGAAGAGAGAGAATTCCCACCGCTACCATGAACTCTGTAAGGAAACCAGCCTCCGAATCCTAAGCCTTGCTTTTTCTTACTTCTTTAGGTCCTTCCCCACTTGGCTGCTTCCTGAGGACCTGGGGAGGGAGGCAAGATGAGGGTTATTGCGCGGTTCACTGCAAACACCTGTCTCTTGGTTTTTACCTCAACCTTTGATTCAGATGTTTTCACTTCCTCCCCTTTTTACACTTGGCCCTTTGGTCTCTGTCCCCTGAGCTGACTTTCATCATCCAATTAGAAATAACACCCTCTCCTCGCTACCAGCTTTTCTGGGAACCGTAGGGAGTAAACCCCAAGCCTCCCTCACAGCCCGTGGGGCCAGCCGTGCTTCAAAGGAGCGTGGTGGCGACACCAGCTCATGGCTGGGCTTCTTTTCTGTTTGAACAGCTTCTATTGCTCACTGCTGATCAGTAACTCAATGATTCATTAAACACACAAACAATGAGTGAATCTGTTCCATTAGCAAGGCCACCTGTTGATCTCAGACATCCTCAGCTGAACTCTGCGAACGTGAACAACAGAATGCCCGCATCAGTGGAGGGCCCCATCCGCATTTGATGGCATGTTACAGCAGGAAAAGCAGAGTTCCAGCCTTGCTGGTGCTTTTATGCTTTTCCTTTCATCTGGTAGCAGGGCTGCAAGAATATACCAGGGAGTACAATGCTCTTCTCTATAATCAACTGGAAAACTCCAAGAGCTTGGTCGTTATTGCTTCCTTAGGCTGATGGAATTAGACAAAGGGGAGAATGGGAATATCCTGTACCCTTTTGCCTGCAGGTGCCACGGCAAAAGAATTAGCAGAGTGCTAAATAAAAACAAAGAAGAAAATGAAAAAAAAAAAAAAAGCAAACGCCATGTAAAAGCCATCTTATTTATCGTGAAGATCCCTTCTCTCCCCTGGAAATAATATGGTCTCTTTGCTACTTAGCCCCTAATCCCCAGAGCTCCTCCAGGCTTTTAGATACTGGTCTGCTAGTGTTCATCCGTTTATTATAAATCAAGACTACTAAAAATCCTATAAAGCTGACTGTGTGAAGCTTTTGATGCAGGTATCACAGTCAGCAAAGTTGATATTTTGTTATTTAAAAAAGTAGTACTCTCTCTTCCCTTCCGTTTAACCCCTCTAAGCGTTGTAATAAAGAGAAGATCTTTCGTAAGGTCAGCAGTGTTTGTTTACAGCCTGGAAACTGTATCATCTCAAGAATGAATTGCCTCTTGGGGGGAACTGAATATGAAATTTTTCAGGTGGATATGAAATTGCCTCTTTAGGGAGAATTTCACTTTTGAGGGCCACACTCATTAGGATTTGTACTTCACGCTTCCGAATGGTTAGGCTTTAATTTCTTTTTCGTGACATTTTGATTGAAGTCTTTGATTACATAGTCCAGTTTTTATGTTTTTGATGAATGTATTTTAGACTATCATGAAACACTTTGTTGTTCGTTGGTTCTTGTAAGAACACAGACGGAGTAGAGGGAAACAACTCTTCAGCGAAAATTCCAGTTTTTATTAGTTTATCGGGTAAAATTAAGAAAAAAAAAAATAATCCGTTTAAAATCCCATGACAGATTTCAGGGATTACCAGGGCTAGTGGCTGTTTTACTTTCATTTCTGTGGCCCTGGAAATGGTAGAATGCCAGGTGAGGAATTCAGGTTAAACTTCTTTTCTGAATATTGTTTTGCCTTTTAGACGATGGGCTTTGAGCTACGGGCATTCAGAATGAACACAGGGAACAGCTGGAGGCCGGCAGACTCCATGGCTTGGGTTCTTCAGGCAGGTGTGAGCATATCTCCCTCATCCAGCACATAAAAGGACCACGTGCATTTTCAAAGGGATTTCTGCAATCCTGGTCTTTTGACAACCACGACTATGATTTGATTGCCAAATGCAGGTGGTTGTGCAGAGGCCTGGTTGTGCAATCGAAAGAATCCTCAGTGTTCTGTATAAAATGCAAAAGCACAAGGAGAGGCTTAAAAAAAAAAGACTTAATAGGAGATAGCCACATACGAATTAAAAATTAGGCGGAAGACTCATAGCTATTCTCTCATGTGGTTAGACTAGCACTGTCCAATAGAACTTTCTGCAGTGGTCCAATAGAACCTTCTGCAATGTTCTGCACCTGAGCCATCTAATAGGCTAGCTACATGCAGCCACTGAGCTCTTGAAATGTGGCTAATGTGACTGGGAAGCTAAATTTCAATTCACTGAAATTTAAATAGGCACATGTATTTAGCGGTTGCTGCGTTGGACAGAAAAGGATTATTCTATAACTCCATGAGGACACGGATGAAGTTGGTCTTCATTGGGCTATTCCCAGTAACAAGGTGGGTTTTCTACATTCATTCTGAGTCCTCAGTAAGTATTCATTGTGTGAAAATATAAATCTGATCATGGTCCATCCTTTCTTAGCAGTCTTAAGTGCTTCTCCTGGTCTGAGAGTTCCAACTCCTGGCAGGCCCACCCTCTGCTTTTGTGTGTGCAGTATTCTCTGCCTGGAATTCTCTTCTTCCCACTTGCCACCTTGGCAGGCCTCTGCTTATCTGTCATAACCGGAAAGTCTTACCAACTGGCCCAAACCAAGTTCATCGCCCCCTTCCCTTGGTTCCCATGGTGGTGCGGGGGAAATGTCAGAGCATGGATGTCTCAGGGCAGACTCTCAGATCTGTGTGTCAATGTTTGTAAGGAAATTCCCAAGGGAAACCAGGCAAGGCATGGGTGGGGAGAAGAGGGCAGGGAGCCAGGAAGTGTGCCGTCACGAAGTCCCACCAAGGGTCGAATTTGCTCAGGAACTCTATAAATCAAGACTCAGAGTTTTCCTGACCAAGGCCAAGGAACTAGTGTTTTCACGCTCTCACTTCCATCCTTTGCTGGTCAAGGACCACCCACGGAATATGCGATCCCAGGTGCTCCACCCATCTGGGTGGGCACAGGAGACTCCAAGGATAGTTCCCCAAGAAAGAAGGCAGGCTCTGACTGTGGGAAGCAAAGCCCATGAGAGTGACGGGCAATTGGGGCAAGCAGCACAAAAGTGATGGAAAGGGATCCTGAGGGATCTGGGCAGAACACAAACATTAGACCTTCAACATTATCCTCTCAGAGAGGTATTAGTAAAGTGTCCATGTGGGTTGCAAACCCAGATCCATCTTATTCTAGAAAAATAACTTGTTTTTAGTCTCCTCTGTAAAATTCAGGTGCACTTCCCATGCTTCCTCCCCTCCCTGCCCTCTGCCCCCCAACCCATACCTTGCCTCGTTTCAGTAGGGGTTAGTGACGACTAAGAATTCAAAAATTGCAGCTATTATTAAAACACAGCAGTTTATTGTGATCTCTGACAATAAATGTGCTGTCTGGCAATAATACTGCATATCCGACTCTTCCACTTTGAGATTGTCTAGGGCAGTAATATGCCTCATTGGCCTTTAAGTCACTGGCACTTAGGCCAATGCCTGACCCCAAGTAGATATCAGATCAATATTTCTTTAGTAAATGAGTGATACTCAACTTTGAACCTAATCTCTCTTATCATCTCTGATGACATGTTACATTGAAAGTCTCTATTCATGTGTCTATTTTGCCCAATAGACCATAAGGGTAAGGTTTCTTACTCTATTTTTATTCCCTCAAATGTAGCACGCCCCGGAAAATGGAAGATGTTAGATACTTGTTTGTTGAACTGATATTTGTTGGGCAAGAGTCCTGAAGGTTCCACGGGTCAGAGTATTATAATCTGAAGTGTTGTTTTCTTCATTTCTGAATTCGTTTACAGACTGTGATCTCAGATCCCTCACAGTTCAGCACAGTAAAACAAAAACTCCTCTAGGTTTTTCAGGAAGAATGTGATTTAATAGAGGGAATTGGGTGCTAGAGTAGGCAGAATTTCTAAAATGCTCTCCCCAATGATGTTCCACCCTAATCCTGGGAGCTATGAATATGCTGATGATCCCTCCTGTGATTTTGTTATGTTATGGCAATATTCCCAGTACCAAGGTAGATTTTTTCTACCTTGTAGAAAAGTTTTAAGTTCTCAATAAATATTGGTTGTGTGAAATGTAAATCTGACTGTGTTCCATCCTTCCTCAATAAATATTGGTTGTGTGAAATGTAAATCTGACCGTGTTCCATCCTTCCTCAATAAATATTGGTTGTGTGAAATGTAAATCTGACCATGTTCCATCCTTCCTTAGCACTCTTTGGGTGCTTGTTCTGGCCCACAAAGAGGGATTACTGGGGCGGGCCTGATCTAATCACTCAAGCCCTCAAAATCAGGGAGCTTTCTCTGGCCGGGAAGAGAAAAGAGAGTCAGAGTCCAAGTGTGAGGGGATTGGGTGTGATGGGTCCTGCTCTGGTTGCCATGATGAGAGAAGGACTCAAGTCATCATTGCTGGTTTGAAGATGGAGGAGGCTACATGCGGAGAGAGGCAGGTGGCTTTAAGCAGCTCAGAGACGCTTCTGACAGCCAAAAAGGAATTGGGGACCTAAGTCCTAAAACTACAAGAAGATGAATTCTGCCAACATCTTGAATGAGACTACAAGTAGATTCTTCCCAGAGCTTCCAGATAAGATCCCTGTCAGCAGCTGACACCTTATTTTTAGACCCAAGGGTTCAAGCATGAGAGCAATGTGGACGTCTCTCCTCTCTTGCTAACAGTTTTAAAACTGTTTTCTTTAAAAACCCAACTCTGGGAAGAAATTTCAGCATCCGAGTTCAAGAGAGGTGGGATGAAATTCTTTGTCCACAAAGTGGTGAGACTCTGACCTAGAACCCCGTTTAGCCCACCTGACCTCTGACCTATGGAGTTGTGAAGTAATAAATACGTGTTATTTCAAGCTGCTAAGTTTGTAGTAATTTGTCACAAAGCAGTAGAAAACCAATACAAGTTCTTATTAGATTGTGGAAAAGCCTGGAGTCAAGAAAGTAAGGTGATCTACTCCTAAATTTTAGCTTGTGCTACCATAGGCTACCAGGGAGCTGTGGGAAATTACAACTGGCCCATAACCCTGAAACTGGGGCCTAGCAGTAAGAGAGACCAGCCAGCTGCTGCACTGGTCACAACTGCTGAAGCTCACTCTCACCCCACCAGAGCTGAGGCAAGGAGGGGGCCTCTTGCTCTCTTCTGCCTTACAGGTACCCCAAGAATGAATTTTAGTATTAAACATGTCATATCCAGAATACTGGTAGAGAAGAAGTTCTGGGACATGTGGCTCCCAGCATATAGCACCTGAGAGAAAGGGGAACCTATAAAAGGGTAAGAAGAATGTCAATCAACAATGAATAGTATCCAATATGGCTCTTCAAATGTTCAAGATCCCTTTTTTAAAGAAGATTTTATTTATTTATTTGTTTATTTATTTATTTATTTATAGAAATCACGAGCAGGGGGTAAGGGTAGAGGGAGAAGTAGACTCCGCACTGAGCAGGGAGCCCTATCCTGGACTCAGTTCCAGGACCCTGGGATCATGACCTGAGCTGAAGGCAGACGCTTAACAGACTGAGCCACCCAGGCGCCCCTGTTTAAACTCCCTTTAAGTCAGCCTTCTGGTAGGAGTTATTTTCATTTTACAGGTCAGAAAACTGAGGTTCCACTGTGTTAAATATCTTGCCTAAAATCCCATAAATAGGAAGTAGCAAAATCAAGTTTGGAACCCAGATCTATTTCTCCCCAAGTCTACCTTTTTCTGTCTCGGTCATTCATGCGGGGCGTGAGGTAGAACTTCTAGGACTGGCTGACAGTTGGACTGTGGAGGCTCAGCTAAGGAAGCAATGGAAGTGGTAGCAACTTCATTTTATTTGGGGGAAAAAAAAGTTTTACTTAGGTTTCTGGCAAGGGCTGCTATTAGTCTCTGGTTGGAGCCCTCTCTAGCTCTGTCTCCTCCTCCCCTTGTCTCATCCAAGCTTCCTCCTTGGCCCACAGTCCCTGACTTTGGACACAGACCCTGCAATGTGTGCTCTACTTTCTGGGTTTATTTTGGTGAAGGGTCCAGCCTCCTTCCATGAGGCAGTCTCCTTTCTGTGGGTGTACACAATCGGCTCTTCTCTTCTGTGGTCAGGGTCTCTCTGCCTCTCCCCAACTGGGGGCTGGCACTGGACTGAGGAGCAGCATCAGGAGAAATATCCCCTCCAAAGGGGAGGAGGTGGTGTGGAGCATTTCCCCCAGACAGCTCTATCTTTGCTACATACCAATCCAATTACAAACAAATTGGCCCAGGGGTTCAAGCATGAGAGCGATTTGGCCTTCTCTCCTCTCTTACTGACAGTTTTAAACCTGTTTTCTTTAAAAACTCAACTCTGGGAAGAATTTAGCACCCAAGCCTGAGAGAGGTGGTATGCAATGATCCCAGATATCAGGGTGTAATGAGGCTCCGAGAAGGAACTCTGAATTCTATTTTTCGGGGAAAAAATGTAAGAAAAAGAGACAGGTTCTCTGGGATTTCCTAGTGACTGCTGGTTGGGGGCTGGGAGGCTGGTCTTTTCTAGGTCTGACTTGACCAGCTCTCTGGTTCCTTTCTCTTCCCTGGGGGGCTCTCTTTTCTGGACTTTTCCTCAATGGTGAGGAATTCATTCCTAGGTTTCTGGAGGGAGGGAATGAATGTTTCAACTGTCTTTACTATGCCTTAAAAGACATTATTTTTTTTTTTTGAAACATGCTCATACTTTGATATAGCTGAATGCAAATAAAAGCAGGGCATCTGTGTCAAAGAGAAGTGGACAGCCCACCTATTTAGAAAGTCAGGCTTTTTTTACTCAAGGTTCCCATGGGAACACTGTCAGGAGGGAGACATGTGAAAGAATGTTCTCCTTCTGTCTTTTTAAAAGTCTGTTTAAGCACACCTTGCACTGAAAACCTAACTTAACTAGAAAGAAAAGCAGATATAAAGTGAGTTTGTAAATGGTGTTGGGTTTTGTTTTGTTTTGTTTTTTGACCCCAAATTCCTCAGTCCAGGTTTTCCTGAAGTGCAAAATTGTCCCGGGCTGCATATTGACATCAGTCAAATAAAGGATGATCCTTCTTTCTGTTCCCTTGTCTTTTTGAGAAAGATCACCTGTCATTTCCTATCAGCACACCAGGGACACTTCTCCTGTGAGGATCTGTGTGGAGTTTCTGGGGGAAATCGAGTTCACTTGCTCTGACCCTCTCAGCTGGTAGGGAAGCAGATGCCATCAGAAAGCCTCTTCAGCCACCACTCTTCTTTTCAGAAAGATGTCTCAGAGGATTTCCAAGGTGATTTGGAACATCCTACTGAGGTGTTTAGAGACCCGAGTCAGAGGATGCTATTTAGATATGGACATGTACTCCGCCGGGCAGGGGGGCATACACCAGAGACTTGGGTAGCCACATGCTCTGTTCCCATGGTATCTAGAGACCGGTGGGGGGAACCAGCAAGTACAGCATGATTAGAAGTGAGAGAAGTGCTGTGATGGTGAGAAGGAGGTCACAAGGGCACAAAGAAGGGGTATGTAACCTGGACCTGGCAGGAAGAACTTCCAGAAGGAATGGCAATGGTGTGTAAGACTGTTAATGACATTGCCACAGTCTCTGTGATGAGATCTCAGCAACTGACCTGAACAGAGAATGGAGGTGTATGTCCCTGAGGGGAAATATGTTGGGGGAATACTTCCAGTGGATCCACTTGGATGGGCTGCAGCAGGACTGTGGCCATGCCAATGGATTCTGCAGCTGCACTTTGATGGTCTTCGACTTTCCATCACTAAGTCAGTCGAGGAGCCAGAGCTCCTCCTCCTCCTTTATTTCCTGCCTTTCTTAAACAACAGCTGTGTAATTCAGTGCCTCTTAAAGGGGAAATGCTGAAGAGTAGATAGGAATTCCAGGAGGGATGTGTGGTGAGGAGATGGGAGGCGGAGTGGACTCTTCCCTCAGCTTCGTTATGGCACCTGCCTCGCTTCATCTGCGCGTCCAGCCCTCGGGTCACAATGAAAAAGAAGACTCAGGGATCATCCTGTCAAACTGTCAAATTTGGGGGTGAATGAAATATCCACAAGGGATCTCCGAGAAGCCAGAAAACTCATATTTTCTTTCGACCAGGGAGAATTTGAACCTATGTCTCCAGATTTAAAAGTCTAGGATATTAATTCATTGTGACATCTGGTCCTTCCCTTTGATATTTTAAAAATAGGCTAGAACCAGAATTGTGAATCCATGCTCCAAAGTGCTACTCTCAGATTCTGGGAAAGAATGCAACTCTGAGTTTATCTTGTTTATTCAACTAGTCTCTGGTCATTTGTGTAACACGATATTTCTTCCATTGGATGCTGTAAGCCAATTTCTAGCACAAGGTTTCCATTTTGTTTTAATCATCCATGAAAGAAAAGAATGTGGGAATGTCTGTTTTGCCATTTTCAAGGACTGTGGTGGCACCAGTAGCTGGCTGCTGACTTCTAGTCTCTGCTGCAGCCACTTGAGGATGTGAGATTCTCTATGAATCCTAGAATTTTGAAACTAGAAAGAAAATTTAGCAATATGTAACAAGAACCATAAAGATGCTCCTACCCTTTCTTCTAGGCAATCCACTCTAGTGAATTTCAAGGAAATGTCACTGACCAGACTACCAATATACATTCTCAAATATGTCATTCTATTTTTTTTTAAGTAAGAAAAAAAAATGAGATACCACAAAGATATTCAACATTATGGATCTTGCTTTGAAAGTTGGGATACATTAACCTGAAGTAACATTAATGCAGTTCTAAAATAATTATTAAAGCTGCATACATTCAAAAATTTCTAATGAAAGCCTACCATGTACCAGTGCTCTGATATAATAAGGAAATAAGCAGATTTCCAATATATGTTCCCTATGACCTTGGCTACTTGAAAGACACATACCTACCATAACTACAGAAGAAAATTTGCAGAAAGGTTATTAGTTGGCAAGGTAATAGATACTTTTTAAGTACTTTTATAGGAAGAAAATTTGTTACATTGGAGAAAAACTTGTTACATTGTCTTATGTCAACTAATATACATAAAATTTTAATAGGAATACATAAGGTGCTGCTAGCTTTGGAGAAAATTTCCGAGAGTGTAAAAGTGAACATTTATTCATTCTTGGTTCATTTATATTGAGCAACTAATGTATGCTAAAAATACAGCAGTAGTTAAGAAAGAGACATAATCCTCACAATTGGTAATCAGGTCTGTGTTTTACTTCAATATATATTTAATGAATATTTGAATCCAAAAATTATCTTAGAATAATATATGCTAATTTCCATCTTTCCCATCTCCTTTCTCCAAAAACACTTGTTGCAGAAGGAAAATTTAAGTTTCAGAGACAGTCATTTGCCTGAAGTCTCATAGCTTATTTGTAACAAGCCTGATACTAGAATCTGATTCTTGGTTTACCTGCCACCTCATCCCCACATTTCTCTTATAATTCTCACATCTCTCTTAAAAATGAGTTGTTGGAACAACAACAGAAAATCAGCACAAGTCTTTAGAACCATGATTAATGATATTGGGCAGAAAGTGAGAATGATCAAGATCTGTGTTTCTCAAGCTTCCGTGTATAAAAGAATTATCGAGAGTCTTGTCCAAATGCAGATTTTGGTTCTGTAGTCTGGGGTGGGACTTGAGATTCTGCATTTATCATAAGCTTCCTGGTGATGGTAATAGTGCCTGTTCTTGAGTAGCAAGAACCTGAGGGAAGTATGGGAGAAATTCAGGTTTAATCCACTGCCAGTGTTCTTTCTAGTTTCATCACCAGGTAAGTATAGATATCAACTTTTTGCAGTCTAAGTTTTCTGCCACTAATTGCTGACAAGGTTTCCCTTTCCCTCTCAGCACTTGCTCTACATCTCAATCTCTTTCATACAATATGCCTGTGAAAGGCAGGAAGAATATTCTAGAACCACACCACTATGAGATAATGGAATAGAAATTTGCACCTGGGTCATTTGACTCCCAAGCCCTTTCTCTTAACTGCTGTAATGTGAAGCCACTACACTGTGTCCCCCTCACCAAGTGGTCATGGCCCAGGTCTCCAGAGTCAAGACCAAACCTGGGTCTAAAGCCTAAGTAAGCACTTAGTCCTAAGATCCAGTTATCTTGTGTTGGTGTTTATATTTCTTTGTGTATAAATATAGATAATAATAGCACCAATCTCACTAGATGCTTGTGTAGATTAAATGTGATAATGTACACAAATCACTGACCTCAGTGTCTGGCATGGAGTGAGTGCTCTATAAAAGTAGTTGTTATTATGGCTAGCTGAGTCTGAATCTCATTCTGAATTCTTCTAGAGGAGCTTATGCAAACCTAGTGCTTGAGGCAGACAGGATATCTAAGAATTATATTTATTTAAAATTTAATATTTTAATTAAGTATACTCTAAATATAAATAATATATGAATAAAATGCTAAGTAAATAGTGAAAAATAGAAGTACAGCATGAATAAATACTTATGCAAATATACAGATACAGTTAAATAACATCTAATGTTTTTAATTATTTACACAAAACAATATAAATATGTGGACAAGATATAAATTACAAAAATAATATATAATTATAAAAAGTTTAAACAAAATGAAGATATAATAAAACTAATTTAAATAATTTAAATTTAAGTAATAGAGTAAAATAATTTAAGTATATCATATATTATTTAATATATTCACATCTATATGAATGCAACAGCTGCACAAATGCACGTGAATACTATGAGAACACGGAAGATAGTCACTAGCTTTCTACGATGAAAAGAGAGATAACTTCTGAGTTCAATTCAGAAGAAATAGTTTGAGGTTGGGAAAAAGCACATTGGGCTGAGGGTTTGGAGTAAAGAGGGCAGTAAGCAATAAGGCTGTAATAAAGATTGGTGATAGTTTGTAAAGAGCCCCTAAATCACAGCCTTTATCTGCGGACTGTGGGGGGCCATGGGAAGGTGGTTTTGAGCAGACCAGGCATGTGATTAGACATGTCTTTAAGTCTGTGGGGTAGACAACTTGGTTAGAAATCCTTTGGCCTGCTCTCTGCTTTCTTCAGGAGTCTAGACTGCTTCCCAAGTTTCATCACATAGTGCAATAGTCTTTTGAAATTGTCCTAGCCATTGAAAAGGTAAGGGGGAAGCAGTCACTGTGCAACAGGGTGTTTCCTCATCCCTGTGCCTGTGGATACTAGAATTTCACATTGAATGGTTAGATTTGAGGCATTTTTTTATGAAGAGAAAGAATTACTGATGCAAAAGATTTTACTAAAGGGAAGGAAATTAGATGAAAAAAAAGAAGAAGAAGTGAATACAAACCAATGCCTTAACTCCTGTTCCTACTGTTAACTTCTAATTTCTTATCCTCAGAGATACTTCTCCTTAACTTAACCTTAAAAAGAATGAACTCTGAATGTCATAGGAGCCCTTGTGATTGAGTGCCCAGTAAAGACCAAGTGTAGAATGCCGTGATGGGATTATTTTAAGTCTCTTAAGGGATATTTTAAGTCTCTTCATTACTAGCTAACTTATGTGGTTGGAGAAGGAAAGGAAACGTTTCCTTAGAAAGGAAACATGCTAAAATTAGAATCTGATCCAACCTTTCATATCATTCCCAAAGAGAATCACCTTCTAGACTATTTGTTGGCAATTAGATGCATAGATCTGCATATCTTTATTGGCCTTTGCCACAGGAATAGCATCTCAAAGTCTTGTCCCATAACACATCATATGAAAATAAATGATAATTCTATTTGACATTTCCTTTCATCTCAGGATCTTAATCTCCTGAACATTCTTTAATAAAGACCCACAACACCCTGTGAGGTAGGTAAATGTTAGTGTGCTATTTTATGAGTGTGGAAGATGATTGATAAGGAGATTAAGCAATTTGCCTGTAACAAAGTAAGTTTGTAGATATGGGAGTCAAATTTCCACCCTCTGAGAGGAACACAATAATTGCTAAACCAAGATAAAAGCCTTTACTCATCCTTTTTAAATGATTGAACAAAATGGAATCATGGCTTTTTCATTCCCAAGTTATTAGAGGTCATTCAAAATTTAAAAAAAATAATACATTTTTCAAAGAGAGGCTCATATTTACATGTACAAATTCATTTCTTCATTGGCTTACAGAACCTCATGACTATAGTGTTCTGTTCCTTAAATAATTGTAACTAAATCCCAGTCTTTTCAAAGAAGGTATGGAGTTTGTTATTATGTAGAATAATCTTCGTCTTCCAAATATATCCTGCATTTAGATCTATGTCTTCTTGTAGGATGTTCCTAATTAGTACTTTGCTGCCTTACATGAGATAATTTCATACCACTTAATTAGGATATAGAGTTGTAGTGTATTTTCTCTACTGATACCAGATGCACTTTATTGAGCACTTATTATGTGACATACTCTTTGCTAAAGCTCAACATACTTCACATTTACTCCTTAAACAATGTGAAGGAGGTACCATCTCATTTGACATATGGGAAATCTCAAGCATCAGGGAAACTTGCTCAGTCAGGATAACACAGCCAGGAAGTGGTAAAGTGTGGAATCTCCCAAGATTGACCCTGGTCCCAACTTTTCTGAATATTGGATCATAAACAATACCACCAGCTGACTAGAATTCTTTTGTAAGGAAAAATAGAAGTTTAAGGTATGTCTTTTTTTATGTATTAGCTTCCACTAAAATGAGTTTAAACACTTGACATACTTTGTTTACCCACAGTAGAAATTTTTAAAATGGTTCTTGCTATAAGCCCAGATACAGAATTTGTAGGAGAGCCGAAAATGACTACAGCAAAACATTAACCTTTAGATTGTTTCCCTGATCCCCGGAGTTTTTTTTTTTTTTTTTTTTTTTTTTTTTTTCACAGAATGGGTTAAGTATTCTACTGTTTATGAGTACCTTCTGTCTTCTCAACCACACCCAGCATCTCCTCCAGCATGTATACTTGGGGGTGGTTGTCAAAATTCATTTTGTTGTTTCAAAGCCTTTTTCCATCTGATAGTCAATTTTAGTTCCCTTTCCTCTTTTGTCTTCTCTACAAAAAGTTGGTGATATCTGAAGCTCTGTTCTCTCCTGACCATAATGACATCCAAATCTATTACTCTATACCTCTTTGGTTCTGTGAGGGACTTTTCTAAATGTTGTTTGTTTTGCTGAAGGATTGGTAAATAATGTGTTTCAGAAGTGACATTTTGATTTGCAGGGGCCAGACAATCTGAACATGGACAGACTTCCTATAAATCCCACATGTTTTTCTGTATTTCAATGCTGTCTTCTTAAATGCAGCATCTGTAGCATAAAACTGCCAAAGAGGGGGGTCATATTTTTGTTTTTTACCAATAATTCTAGGTGACCTGCTTTTACCCAGATCCAACAACTTGGATTATTTACTCACTCTTCTATTAAATCGAGCCATTTTTTTCTAAACACTAAAGATTTGACATAGTATAAAATATCTCTTTGGCACTGCCTCTTAAAAATGTATACACATGTTACTTCCAAAAAATGGTCTTCTTGAAGAACTAGATGAAAATTTAATGGCAGCTTTAATTTTAACTTAAGACACTTAGAATATTACACTAGCAAAGAAGAATTCGCCAACAGCTGCGTGTCTGAGAGACCAAGGGACTGATTAAATCCGTCACATGGACAACATCTAACTCTGAGTGGTAGGTGTGCTCTACAACTTGCAGTAAGTCTGTTACCAGATGAGCCAACTTCAAAGATAGTGGTGGGCTGTGCAGAGGATAGTAGGAGGTGGGGAAGTGCCAAAGCTTCAAAGAAAGTTGAGGGTGTTTTATGGTTTTTTTTTTTTAATCATTTAAATTCATTGACTACAAAAATATTCTGAGGTATGTTGATAATGAGCTAACATTTATTTTCAGTTTGAGGACATTAGTATACAAAGACAGATTAAATAAATAATGCAAATTAATTGCATTTATATTTTAAACAGAAGAGTACTTCAAATGCAAATAGGAGACATCCTGTCTACAAGGATATTTAGCCAATTGCTTGATGCATGTGGTTACAAAGAGGATTGAGTATTGTCCAAGAGGCACAGATGGGATGATTTAGGCACAAACAACTTTTATTTTGTTACTTCTGTGCAAACTCTTGGACATACCTGCCTTTATAAAAATTATATTCTTTGTGTACATATGAAAAGCCTTAAATGTATATCAAGAAATTATATAGCAAGCAGTTTCTTGGCTAATAACTGGGGTTATTAAACTTTAATATATTACAGATCCATATTCTTTATAGATTTGTTATAATTTAGGAGTTAAATGTTGACAGTTCCTAGTTACAGAACTTTTATTTAAGATTTTGATTAGAATAACATTTCCCACCTGATTTGAAGCAGCAATTTCTAGGATTGTTTCTCTTTTTTTATGCATATGTATGGTAAATTCACTAGAGGATATAGTCAGCTAAAAGTATTTTTGATACTAGAAAACTCTTACACTTGGGATGTTTTTAAAACGTTTTCCTGAGCTCAACAAGTGCCCTATTGAAGTATTTGTTTCCCTTTTCTGGTTGGATACTAGGAAGACCATAGCCATGTTTGTCCAGTTCTAGTAATGGATACAATTTCAGGACATGTAAATTTGTATACTAGTCTCTGGCTTGTTTGAATTTATTTTCCTACTCCTGTTTTCTTTTTAAGTGTTTTTTTTTAATTATTAATATTAAAATTTTAAAATTTTAATCATATTATTTTAAATCTTACGTAATCTTATCAAAAATGTAAGCACAATTCTCAAACTGTAACAACAGATGAAACAAAGATACTGATGTTTCAACACCCATAGCTCACTCATGATAAAATGCTGAGGAAACTTCAACTCTGCCTTTTTGCATGGATGACACAGGGCTGCCTAGATTTCCAAGGGTAAAGTGGAATGAGAAATAATATTACTATTAATGATTAACTCATCTAGGTCATAATGAGGATAATTATTTTTGTGTATCTTTATCCCTCTGGGATATGAAATAATTGTTTCAGTGCTCTGCCAAGTACATTTAAATATTGTTATTGGTTGAAACAAAATGCAAATCTTGTGGGCCTCATCCAATGTGTCCAAATGCAAAGAAAGATACAGAGAAGGTAACACCCAGATTCACATTTACTAAGGGATTCCAAATAATGCCCTAAATGACTATTTTGGAGCTCAGTTACATGCAGGTGCTAGGAGGATTTATGCTGTGAATGCCTGAAATACTTTCTCCACGGAGGGGAGATTATTAAGTACTAGTGAGCCTGAGTGTTTGGTGCCAATACTAACCATTAACTTTTGGCTCCAAGCCAGGACTGTCTACTCGGCAGTGGATTCTGCCACCAAGGGGAAGGTCATTAAAGGCTGTTCTTTATTCTCGTTAGTATGTTCCAACATAATTAACAGAAGTTGTTCACCAGATGGTTTCCTTCCTGTCAGCAAGTACCTCCAACTTAATGGGCTATGCAGGATTCTTTACTTTAAGTGGGTGAGGCGGGAAGCAAATTTAAAATATATCATCTTTGATCCTCCCACTTCTAATTAGTTCTAAAGGTTTTAGATAATAATGTAAAGGGGGCAGGGAAATGAAATCATTCTAAAAATCAAAGAATCACAGATGGCCAATGAGAGTTTTAGACATACCATGGGCTGTTTTCTTCCTCCACTCCAGGTCTCTGCCCAGCACCAGAAAAAGCACAGAAACTGTTTCAGCCTACCTCTGAAATATGTTCACAGAGCCTTAGAGCTGAAATGGATTGAAAATCTGATAATAAAATTCAATAAATGTTTATTTAGTTCCTATTGGATCTCAGAAATGGTAAGGTATGGTGGGGATGGACAGCGAGACTTTGCCCCTCTTGACCCAGAGGTTAGAGAGTCATGGGTTCGGACCTGTAAACCAGCGATTTATAATGGAGTTTGGTAAGGACTATAGCAAATGCTGTTGGATTCCAACCTCAGTGCCACAGTCCCCTCTTTTAAAATAAACATCTTGATCTTGATTATGTATGCCCTCTCTTGCCCAAGGTACTGAATGCAAAGTGGGTCTGCTCTAAACCAATCTTAGTTGTTCTATTCCCCATGCCAGTGTTTGGTTTATAAATTTGTAGACATATGAGCCACCTCTGGCCAATACATCACAAAGGGAGGCTTGATTGGGAGCTTCTGGGAAAGGCTTTCTTGCTTCTAAGAATGCACTAGAAAATCTGACCCCCTTCACTTCCATTGTTGATATTGTCATAGGAATCATCTAGCTACAAGGCATAAGGCATCATGAACTACCTTCCAGTAGCTCAAACTAAGTGGTTTCTCTCTAAACTAGTTACATTTAGGAACTGATTTTATTATAAGGAGTATAATAAAAATACACCATTCTTACTCATTATCTCAAATGATTATTATAACAATCTTGTAAATCACATGAGACAGAAACTGTTCCTTTTATAACAGATGGAGAAACTGAACCTCAGAGAGACTGTTGTGATGAGCCTGGACAAAGCTGTTGGCTTCGAAAACTGAGGATCCTTCCTACCACACTATGTTGTTTCACCTTAAATAGAGTAAAATACTCAGTTGCACTGGCCAGGGATATGATATAATTATAAAACATTTCTCTCTCTTTTTATTTTTTGTCTGAAAAATACTAACTCTGTCTTCTTTTGAGTTTTTATCCTAGCATTTAAAATTCAGTTTAACCCATATTTTTACATGAAGAATTTTTTTGTTTTTGAGAGAGAGAGAAAGAGAGAGAGGTGCGGGGAGGGGCAGAGAGAATCTTTAGCAGGCCCCACACCCCAAGTGGGGCTTGATCCCACCACCCTGAGTTCATGACCTGAGCTGAAATCAAGAGTCAGTTGCTTAACTGAGCCACCAAGGTGCCCTACATGAAGAAATACTTGTTTTTTTTATTGTTGGGGGTTTTTTTTTTAGACTTATTTAATATTTTACAGAGAGAGTGTATGTGTGTGTGTGTGTGTGGAGGAACAGAGGGAAAGAGAGAATCCTAAGCAGACTCCCAGCTCAGCACAGAGCCCAACACAGGGCTTGATTCCACAACCCTGAGATCATGACCTGAGCCAAAATCAAGAGTTGAGTGCTCAAACGACTGAGCCACACAGGTGCCCCCACATGATGAAATATTTTAAGTGAAGTGAGGTAAGAAGGGATATCTAATAGGGTAAAATATCATTCTAATAGGGTAAAATATCATTCTAATAGGGTAAAAAATCAGTTTAATGTACTAAGGACCAGAAAGGTTTCAAAAGACTCTGAAGGGAGCAAGAAGAAATGGCCTCCAGTTTCATGCATCGCATACCATCACTCCACCTAGGCAGTGTTGCAGCAGTGATGAATGTGCTGGAAGGCTGAGCCATAAAAATCCGGGCTAGCTTAGTAGTTACAGGCTTAATAATCATGTGCTAGAGCGCACTTGTGAGGACAATTTTACTCATTCACTTTAGTTGTTAGGCCTCTTTTATTTGTGAGTGACAGAAAGCCCAACTCAACTGGTTGAAACAAAACAAGTAATATATTGGCTCACGTAACTAAAGAATGTTCAACAGGTGGCTCTGACTTCGGGTGCAGCGTGATCGAGGGCTCAACTCCTGTCAAGAGGCTCCACCTATGGGCTCTCCTTTCTCTAGGTGGCTCAATTCTGGCTCTGAGCCGTGGTCCCAGACTTAAGGCTCATTTCATCGTAGCACCCAGTTCATTGGAAATATGGTTTGCCTCTGGAAGCACTCAAATGGAAGTCCAGGAATTGAGGTTCACAGGCCTTGACTGTATTGTTGCAGTCCATTGAGCTGTTTCTTGGTCACAAATCTTCACTGTCTCGTTACTATCTTATACCTGCACCTTTTTGCCAAGACCTCAAAATAGGCAAAGTATACTCCTCCATTTCCCTTGGCCATGGCCTTGGCATGATTTGTTTGGTGAATATGACACTAACAAATAGGTAGAAGAGGCTTGGGTGTCCTCACACAGCTGGGCTTGCCTTCTGGCTGCAGTTCTGTCTTTTGCCATGAGAAGAACATGCCTTTTATGTAAAATTTGTGCAAGGAAGATGAAAAATACATGGAGAAACCTGGACTAGAGGACTATACCTGTTAGCTATTGCTCTAATAAAACCATGTAACAAATTATTCAGAAACTCAGCAGTTTATACATTTGTTTCTTGTTTACATTTCTGCAGGTGGCTGAGATTTGGCTGATAAAGACTAGGCTTGGATGATGTTGTCTCCAAGTGAGTGATTCTGTCCAGGGTTTCTCCATATGACTTCTGCTTTCTTTGCACAAACAAACCTTACATTCAAGGCATGGCAGAAAGGAGATGTGCAGCAAGGGAGCAAGGCCAACTGTGTAAGTATGCCCAAGCTTCTTTTCGTATCATAGGACCATCCATTTGGAGCCAACACCATCCAAGCCTAGCCTTCATTAGCCAAATCTCAGCCACCTGCAGAAATATGAGCAAGAAACACAAATGCCTGTGTTTATAAGCTATCAAGTCTTGGCATAATTTGTTACATGACATTACCAGAGCAGTAGCTAACTGATAAAGCTTACTATGCCCATCACTATGCCATTCACTAAGGCGGGGGGTTGGAAAGTGATTAGAAAAGTCTAGACTGTGAGTTCACTGCTAAAACCCAGTGATAGAGTCTGACTCACCTTTAGCATAAAGGCTGAATGGGCAAAGAAATCTGGACATTGTTAGTAGCAAAAACAAGACTACTGCCCCCACCATCAGCAAAACTGGCATTTAGATTTAGCAATGGGTTACATCAAGCTGCCACATTCTGCGTGCAGAACCATTGTACATACCTGACAACCTGGGGCGCCTGGGGGGCTCAGTCGGTTGGGTGGCTGATTTTAGCTCAAGTCATGATCCCAGGACTGTGGGATCGAGCTCCACATCGTGCTCCCTGCTCAGTGGGGAGCCTACTTTTCTCTCTCACCACCCCCCTCATGCTCTCTCTAAGTAAAAAAATAAAATCTTTAAAAAAAATAAACACCTGACAACTTAACAAGCATATGATGCACTACCTGTCACTGAAGGGCAGATGGTGATGGACAGAAAGAATGACCTTCAGAAGCTGCACCTTGTACTGAAGCCTTGTGCCCAGAACAAAACAAGTAAGAGGCTTGGCGTTGTCTGTGCTAGTTGGGACACACCTAAAATGTTGGGTTTGATCCTGACCATCACATTTTTAGAGGCACATTACTAAATTGAAACTTGCTGGAAGTGAGGGATCCAGAAATTTTTAAATGAAAAAAACTGGACTCTATTGGCATAGCAGATGGGAGGAGGATGGAATATGAATCAAGGTCACCAGGAGAAGAAACCATTATTTTCAAATATCACAAGAGATGATATATGGAAGAGAGATTGTACTTAGTTTACAGTGTGCAGATATGTGTAATTGTGGAAAGAATATGGGCTTTGGGGTCAGGGAGATGGAACTCTACCACTTACTAGCCGTGTGTCTTTGACAGGTAACATTCTCAGTGTCTCTTGTCTCATCAGTGAAATGAGGATGTTTCCTTGCACCTAGAAGTTTTGGAGAGCTTGGAAAGTGACACATGTGAGGCTGGCCCTTGTAGGTGCTTAGTAAATGCTAACTATTGTAATATTGGCGGTGTCATTATTAGAGCTGTATTAGAACCAACATACAGAATTTATAGGAAAGCACCTTTCAGCTAAGGATAATAAAGAAGAACACTTAGCACTGTCCAAAACCAGAGTGGGCTTCTGAATGTCATAGTGTATCCTCAGTGTCTGGGAACTGTTTCCACAGAGGCTGGACTTGAGGAATGAAGTGTAGAGGACTTGCTGGGAGTGCTGGCAGGCCACATTATATGGATTTCTAGGTTATCCCCTAATTCCTAGGTCCTAAGTTCAATGAACTGTGAGCCAGCTTCATTAACACTCGTCCCCAACTGGGCGAGCATTGAAAGGTATTATAAATAGGGAGTCCAAACATCTGGATGTACTTGGAACAATCTTGGTTTAGACCTGTTGTCCTGGTGCAATTACGAAAGAATCCCCTTTCTCTCTCAACAGTGTCCCAGTTTAGATGGTAAAATTATATAGTCACCCTAATTATAACTATTCAGTGAATAGAAGCCAAGCATGTTCTTGTTATTTTCAAAATAAGTTACCCCCCTTAGTGCCTGAATTACCACCCTTCCCGGGTTTCCCTTCCTGGTGTAATGGTATTATCATCCTCCTATTAACTTAGCCTCACACCTTTGGAAGCCGCTTCAGCATTTCTGCCTCCCTCTCCCTGCACCTTCAATCAGTTGCCAAACCCTTTTGATCCTATCTCCAAAACACCACCAGTATCTGCTCCTCCTTTTAAGTCTCAGTGCTTTAATTCAGGTCTTGTTACCTCTTGCCTGGAGCATTGTAAAATCCTCCTAACAGCCCTGACCCATTCTATCATCCATAAACCTCACTGCCACTGGAGTGTGCCTTTTAGAGCATGCCACCAATCTCGCTGGTGCTTCTGATTCCCCTAAATAAATAAAATTAACTTTCTCTTGTATGGGTCTTATTGCATCACGTAAAAACAGATAGAAAGGTTTTCATCAGGTGTGGAGGACACATTGGGGATGGCATGATTTAAGATGTAGAGGTATGTGGCCAGCACAGAATTCCCCTGGAGGCACTCAGGAGGGCATCTCAATGATACAGGTCGTTAACCTTCAGAGCAACTGAAATCTGCTGCTGGAACCAGCCTGAGCAACTCCTGCTTGGAAGAAACAAGGCTAACATAATCAGTCAGGGACAAAGAAAACAAACAAACAAAATGGCTCCCAATCTGAGCCTAAATGGAATGTCTTAAGAGCAGGTTCTCTGAATTGCAGATGCTGGTATGCAGTAGATACTGATTTTCCAGGGAGTTGCTTCTCTCATGGGCAATTTGATAAATAACCTTCTGAGGTTATTTACCCAATGTTGGCGAGTGATTCCTTTGAGCAATCCCAGAGCACCCAGCTAAAATGGAAACCATTGCCAGCCTCTCAGATAGGCATTCACATTCAGCGGGCCTGTTTCCACTGAAGCTGTGTCCCATGGAGCCTGTGCAGACCATGTTCTGTCTCTCACCTGTGTCTACTATGTTCCTCTTCTTCCTGAACCAGGGCTCAGGTGTTCTCTTCAGGCAAAACACTCTCCCATCACCTCTAATTGTGGCAATGCTTCCCATCTGTCAGGGTTCAGCTCCAACACCACTTCTTCCATAAGATTTGATAAGATTCTCCTGGGGTCTTTAATGTCCTCCTTGACCACTTTTCTCTGCACATTATCTATCTATCTATATATCTATATCTTTATCTATCTATATCTTTTTGCCTATACATGTGTCTTTAAGCTGTAAGCCCCAGAGAAGATACATAATGTCTATTCATCTTAGTGTCATCTTTAGTGCCTTACATATACAGATTTTGAAGAAGTGTTTATTGAACTAAAAGATATTTTAAAAAGAGTATCTAAATTGGATTACACAACCATGTGAAATTGAAGTATCTCCTAGAAAGGGGACCATAAAGGCAACATTACACCTTTATTTGACCAGGACAGGAGAACACCCCTCCTAGTGGAGAAATCTCTTTGCTTTGCAGTTAACAAAATGATAAAAAGACTACAACCAACTTTTAAAAATGATGATTCAGAAATTTTTGAAAAGCTGTGGAATGCAAGAAAACACTAAGTATAAAACTAATCCAAATACTTTATTCTTGGTTATCCTAATACTTAAATTCCTTAGTTATCTTAATACTTAAATCTTAAATTTGGCCTATAATGTGTGGAACTGGTGGAGCAACTTGTTAGTCTACTCACCTATTTTGGGCAATAATCCCTAGAGAGTATCAAATCTTCAGCAAATTGTTGGCCTCCATCTAAGCAATTTTGGATTACCTTACGGGTTCCAGTCAGTGGGATATCAGATTGCTTCCTGTGTAGTATACAGGTTTAAACCAACAACCACAAAGGCCTATCTTTGAAGCATAAAACACTTGGACATTAAAACTTCTTTCAGGCACCGTGCCTGAGGTTAGAAATCTGCATTTTCAGCACACATCACCTGGGATTTCTCAGCATGCATGGCCTGAGTTCCACTTTCTCACTCAACTTCCAAGCATGCAGTTCTCTTGGAAAGAGAGAGCCCGGTTTTGGAGTCTGTTACAAAAGCAAAACATGGGACTCAAACAGACAACCAGTGAGAAAGATACCCTCTTGAAAAGAGAGATTATGGAGACCATGACAAGGTTATCAAGAAACCATTTGAACTGCTTAAGGTGAAGCTGAGAAAGACATCTGCATTTGGTGAGCCCAAACAGAAAAGCAGTTTCCATGAAGACAGGGAAGATCAGACTTTGGGAGAATGTCACCAGGAGTGAGTTGAAAGGGCTGTCACTAGATTGTTTGAATTCTGGCATAGAATCCTGCAGCAAAAAATCCTAAAGCAATATGTGATTCCTAACTTGGAACCGATAGACTGAAAAAGAAGGTATCATTAAGAAATGCCCCTGAAAGAATTGTATAAACATGTGATCAAACATGATGCTTGGTTAATTTAAAAGGGGTAGTCAAGACACTACCATTTGTCTCCTGGAAGGAGTGTGGGATAGAAGGGTAGGAGATGGTGCGCAGTACTCTGTGGCTGGAGGCAGAGGGCTGAGAACCTGCAAGGAGTATGCACAGGGACCAGCAGAGGAACTGTGGGAGGATAGATGCATATCCTCTTATGGGCCTTGCCTGCCATGCCCATAGTGGCCAATTCCTCCTCCCCAAACCCTGAGACCCAGAAGGGACCTCAGAGCTTACTTAGTCCAACACTGTTGTGTAGCAAGGAGGGTAATCATAGAAATGATGAATGGGGTACTCACTCACCCAGTGATAGAGTTGGGTCTTGAACTGAATTGTTAGATTCCTCACCTACGCTTTTTGCCCTGGGGCAAGTGCTTCCAAATCAGATAGCATCCTGGCGCCAAGCCCCAACTTCCTCCCCTGTGCAGAGCACTCTCCTGCTTTCAGATTTCACACAAAGGAAAAAGAGTGTTAACAATCCTGAAAGATGCCATGAAAGAAGGTGTGCACTAGGTACTTTGTCTCTGTTATCTTCAAAACAGCCCCAAGTGGCAGCAATCATTGGCCACATCCTACAGGAAGTTCAGAGAAGTTAAGGATCTTGTCAAAGGCCACAAAGCTAGTAAAGTTGGGAGACAAGTGAATTCAGTCATTATGACTCCATATCAATGCTCCTCCACCCCCATGGTGAAGCTATCGGGGATTCTACCCGGTAGCTAGTCCCTGAATGGGTTTCTCGAAATTACCAAGAGTCTGCTCTTCCCTGGCCTTCTACTCTGACACCCACCTTCCCAGTTCTCAGACCCTGACCTGTGGGGCTCAGTATAGCACAAACAACCCCTGCTCAGCAAGCAGTTTCAGTTACACTGGATCCTTTTTTGTAGGGTAAGAAGTCTTCCTTTAGGAGCTCAGCTCTTTTAGCTTGGCCCTGAAGACCATCAAGTGAGAGACACCTGTACACAGGGGAGCTTAGGGAGTAGTTCTGTGCACACTGAAGACTGGGAAGAGCAAGGGGAGTGAGAATCACTATGTGGGGCAGGAAAGTGATGACAGAGAACACAATGCCTTCTTCCTCTTTTCCCTTAAGGACAAAATACCAGGAAGACGTCTGGAAATGCAATAAGAGATATATAGCTGGGGCTAAACCATCCCAACCCATGACCCTGACCCTGGACATGCCCAGGTCAACTTAATAGAGGAGTTTATAAATAAAGATGGAGCCCTTCATAAACCTGAATATTTAGTGGCTTGTACCACAACTATTGAAATTTGCGAGGAGAAGGTGGCTGAGGAGAATGTGGGCTTAGAAATGAAGTTGTGTCCTGGGTTGTTGGGCCTATGAATACCAGGTTCTGGATGGGTAGAATGAACACTGGAAAGGAGGCTCTGGAACTGGAGAAGGTTCTTTTTACATGTGAGCATAGGTCTTTCTGAGTCCTTTTGTATTAGAATGCAAAGGCTATAGGCAATAGGCAGTGCAAAGTCTATAGGCAATTAGAAGGCTATAGGCAATAGGAAAGCCAACTCAAACTAGCTTATACAATAAGGGTATTCTTCAGCTTACATATGTGAGGAAAATCAGAAGTAGGGGTGGGCTTCAGCTTTAGTAGATCCAGAAGTTCAATGATATCATCAAGGACTTAGCATCTTTTCATCTCCCACATTGCTGTCTACAGTGTCAGTTTAATCCTAAAGCAGTTTCTTTTGGGGCTGTGGGATGGCTGCCAGTAGCAATCAGCAGGGGAGTGTCTGCTTTCCTGTTGCTCTTTCTTAAGAGTGAGAAAGCACTTACTCACTCAGAAGCCTCCAGAAAATCTCTCTGGTCACATGCTTACTTCTAAACCAGTCACTGTCATGAGGGATAGGATATCCCTTCAGACCTATCTGATCTACCCTTTAAGCTAAACTACCAGCAATTCCACAAACTGCTTTGATACCATTCATCAGGGAAGGATGGAATGGACGTTGCCTATCAAGATAACATCTACCATACCCTCCTGACACTTAGATGCATAGCAAATGTCAACAATTTTTGTTGACCGAAGGGAAGTATAGGTTCTAAGGGGAACTTCTTATAGGTAGAACTGGGTACAGAAAGTCACAAAAGAAAGGCTAAGTCTAAGACAAGCCATTGGGTTGAAAGCTAGAGGCACTGCATCCTATTTTTGACCATTTTCGACATTCAATTTTTGTGCAAGTTTTGGGTATTCTGTAGGCAAAATATATTTAACCCCCTCCTTCCCATAAATCCAAGGAGCTGTTTAAGATTAAATAAGATATATGTCAAAGTCCTTTAGCTTCTTAGGAAGAAAAAAAATGTGCCATCTATTGTTATTTCATAATGTTTTGTAACAAGATGGGGATCTTCCAAGTACATGAAAATCATCTCGTGTTAAGATAAGAATCTCCTGCTTATGACAGGTGACCAGAAGTATTGTGTTTTTTTTTTTTTTTTTTGTACTGAGCCAAAAAAATAATGGAACTCTCAGCAGCATGAGGAGAACCGCCCACATCTCTTGAGTCGATAATTGGCCCATCTTTCTTGGGCTTGGACTTCCCTCTTGATTTAGTGAGGGCTCGAATAGAACCTCATTCTTTAGCTCCTCTGTTTGCTCTTGGGGGATTTGAGCTTGTTGTAGCAGCAGTATCAGAAAAGACAACCTTTTATTAAGTTCATCGAATGGCTGACTCTCTGTCCTGGGGGCCAGAATGTGCTGGTCTGTTATCATGACTCTGTTCCAATACTTCTCATAGCAGCTGTTTTCAAACACATTCTTGGGCTCATACTTAATGTATGATGTTAATCCATTTGTTCATTCAACTATCTGTTGATGTGTAATCTTGATCATTATCAAACCCCAACATATTTAGTAGGCCTAGATCCAGGAATAGCACTGAGCTATGCTTTGTTCAGAAGGAATTACTCAGACGCATTGCCTCTGGGTGTGATCCTCAGTGACCCAAGAGAGCTCACTCTGTGCTTCATTCTTTTGTTACTGCATATACCACCTGCAATCTTTTTTTTCAAATGTCCTTCATTATACTGATGATGATCATGTTGGCACAAATCATCACATTGGACTTCTTCCATCTCCCAGGGCTTCATGACCTTTGGGAGAGGGCAATTCATAAGCATGGTGGGTATTTCACAGGATTGGGAAACAGTAAGAAAGCCAGTGTTTGGGCCACTGTCTGCTTTCTATCCACCTATCCTTCACCATGGTTCCTTAGCTACTGTGTTCAGCAACCAGTCTAACATTTCTGGACCATGTCCTTGCTCCTGCTTTATTATGATCCTGCATATATATCCCATAACCTGTAAATGACCAGGTAAACTACCATCTTATATTCTGTATAAACTAACTGGGGGATAAGAGAAGAGAAAAATTATTTTTAAAAATATGAATATGAATATAAATAGAACAAGGAAAAATATGAGTAGGTGTTAAAATCCACATGTCCGCAGCTGGTTAAAGAGCTACAGATCATGTTTATAATTTCCTTATTCTATTACTCATTCCGTGTTCTCTTCGCTTTCAGGCACTCTTTTAGGTTAAATTATACCTTCATACCTGAAAGTTCAGAGGCTGGGATGGCTTGCTTATCTCGAATTGTAATTCTCCATTAAGTTTTCTAATCTTTGGGGACTGATGCTATTTCTTCCCTAAATGTTAGAAGAATTCACTAAGGATGACATCTGGACCTGGAGTTTTCCTTCTGAAAAGTTTTAAATTACAGATTCAATTTCTTGGATACATGTGGAACTATTCGGATTTTTTAACTCTTCTTGAGTTTATTTTAGTAACTTTTTCTCCCTAGCAAATTGTGCGTTTATTCAGAATTTTATAATTGACTACCATGCAGTTGTTTATAATAGCATTGCTTTATCTTTTTAATGTTTATAGGATCTATGAGATGAGCCCATGCAAAGATCACAAGGATCACATTTCGTTGTTCTGATACCACAAGTTTTGGTGTGCAGTACTTCCATAACCATTTATCTCACAATTATTTTCTAATTTCCACGAAGAATTCTTTCATTCACAGATTATTTGTAAGTGTATTGCTTAATTTCCAAATGTTTGGGTATTTCTAATTCTCCTGTTGTTACTGATTTCTAACTTAATTCTAGGATAGAGAATATATTCCATTGATTTCAATTTTCAAAATAGGTGAAGACTTGTTTTATGGTCCAGAATGGCCACCATAGGTAAATAGCCCATGTGTGCTTGAAAAGAATGTGTATCCCTCATCTGTTGAGTATAGTGTCCTCTATGTGTCAGGTCAAACTTGTTCAGATTTTCGTATCTTCACTAATTTTGATTCTCAATTCTCTTGGTTACTAGGAGAGATACACTGAAGTAGTCCAATCTGATTGTGGATGTGTCTACTTCTCCATTTAATCTTAGGAAGATTGGCTTTATGTATTTTGAAGCTATGATTTTAGGTACAAATTTAGAATTGTTATATCTTCCTTGTAGACTGACCCTTTTCTCTAAATGAGTCATGCTTCTTGGCCAAGTCGACTTTGTATTGCTATAGCAGCTTTCTTTTGGTTAATATTCATATTGTATCTGTATTTTCCTCATTCCTTTCCTTCCAATTTTTGTCTCTCCTTATACTTAAGGTATGTCTTTAAGTAGCCTGTTCTTGGGTTCTATTTTTTCCTTCAGTCTTAAAATCTTTATGTTTTACTTGGATTATTGAGTTATTTACATTTAATTACTCATACATTTGACTTTAGAGCTAGCTACCATATTACTATTTATTTTCTATTTGTCTTAGTCTATAATCTTTTTTCCTTGCAGTTTAGGGTTAAAGAAGCAGTTATAAATTATTTTATTTTCTCTCTGGTAGCTGGTCATGGTTTGCAAGAGTAAATATTCAATTAGATCTACCAACATAATTACTCTGTTCCTTGATCTTTATTTTTTCCTACATTTCCATGCTTTTTTCCTGATATTAAGGTTTTTTGCTCAAAAAAATCATTTAATTATTTCTTAGAGTTCAAGTTGGCTGGTGATGAATTCTCATAGGTTTTGTTTCTGAAACTACCTTTATTTCACCTTTAATTTTTTTAATTTAAATTTCACTTAATTAATTTTATTTTTTTAGATATTATATTTTTAGGGTAGCTTTAGAAGGAAAGGTTCAGAGATTTCCCATATACTCCCTGCCCTTACACATAGATAGTTTCCCTCATTATCAATACACCAGAGCAGTACATTTGTTATAATTGATGAACCTACACTGGTACATTATAATCATCCAAAATCCATAGTTTACAATGTGGTTCCCCCTTGGTATACATTCTATGGGTTTGGACAAATGTATAATGACATGTATCCATCATTATGCTCTCATACAGACTATTTACTACCCTAAAAATATTACATTCTCCATTTATTCATTCCTTCCCCTCCCCCTAATCCCCTAGCAACCACTAGGTCTTTTTAGGGTTTTCATAGTTTTGCTTTTCCCAGAATGTTCTATAGTTGGAAATATAATGTTAATATAGACTTTTCAGATTGGCTTCTTTCCATTAGTAATATGAATTTAAGGTTCTTCCTTACAGCTTCATGGCTTGTAGCTCATTTCTTTTTTTGTGTTGTATTATCCATTATCTGGATGTACCACAAATAATCTGTCCATTCACCTACTAAAGGACATCTTGGTTGCTTTCTGTTTTTGGCAATTACGAATGAAGTTTCTATAAACATCAGTGTGCAGGTTTTGTGTGAACATATGTTTTCTGCTTCTTTGGGTAAATATAAGGAGTGTGATTGCTGAATTGTATGGTAAGGGTATGTTTGGTACTGTAAGAAGCAGCCAAATTCTCCTTAAGTGTCTGTACCATTTTACATTCCTACCAGACATGAATGAGAGTCTCTGTTGTTCCACATCTTCACCAGCATTTGGTGTTGTCAATGTTCTGAATTTGTCAGTCTAATAGGTGTGTGGTAGTATCTCGTTGTTTTAATTTGCCTTTCCCTGATAACATATGATGCAGAGCATATTTTCATATGCTTATTTGCCATATATACATCTGCATTAGTGAAGTGTCTGTTAAAGTCTTTACCCATTCACCCTCAATTTTGAAGGAGATTTTCATTATATTTAGAGTTCTAGGATTGCAGCTATTACTTCAACTTTTTAAAAGATGTCATCTCTTTGTCTTCTAGTCTCTAACCTTTCTATTATTTTTGGTCCACAATACCCCCTCCCCCTTTGGCTGCTTTGAAGATTTTCTTGTCTTCAAACAAGACATTCTTTGTTATGGTTTTTAGCAGTTTTACTATAATTTACCTAGGTGTGATTTCCTTTGTGTTTGTCATACTTGTGTCCTTAAGCATTTTTGAATCTCTGGCTCATGTCCATTTTGGAAAATTCTCTACCCCTGTTTAATTCAATATTTCTTCTGCCATACTTTCTCTTTCTTTTTTCATGACTCCAGTTTCACAAAGTTAGGTCTTTTTGCCATGTCCCATATTTTCCATTCTTTTTTCTACCCTAACTGAATAATTTTTAATAATCTAGTCAAAGATCAGTACTTCTCTTTTTTTTCTGTATTTAACATGCTTTTGTACCCATCTATTATATTTTTAATTTCACTTGTATTTTATTTGATTTTTCTTTAGATACAATTCGCTGGCCAGAGTTTGTATTTTGCCTTTTATCTTTTAGTATATATTAATTGCAGTTCCTTTAACATCTATATCTCATCACTTTACTATCTAGATCCCCTGTGGATTGATTTCTCATTTTTTCCTGCTTGATTCTGCTTTTTGATAATTTTTTATTGAATGTTGGATATTGTATAGAATATGCTACATAAGATCTATGTGATTTTATTTTTCTCCAAAGGTTTTCTTGAGCTTTCTGCAAGTAGTTACAATAGAAGTAAATCACTTAATCCAATCAAGAATTGATCTGATTTAAGGCTAAATTTCAGTTATTATAAGGTTTGATGTATTCTAGTGTAGCTTTATCATTAAGGTGCAGTTTTGGGGGGACAGCCCAAAGCTTTTGATGTTTATAAGAGAGCTCTACCTCAGTGGGCCCTGACCTCCAATTTCAATCTCCTCAGAATTGTGAAACTACTGAGAGTTCTGCTTAATGTCTGGGACTCTTAGCTTCCACTTCCTGCTCATAATCTCCACCTCTAGGTGTGTGCAACTTATAATTCAGTAGAAGGCCTGACTCATTTTAATGTGTTTTCCTTCCCTCTAGGATTTCCAGCCTCACAATCTGGTTGCCATAGTAATCTTGATCTCCAATATTTGACTCTCCATCCCTCTGAAACAGCTAAAGATATACTCAGCTTCCATGACTCTTGATAGCTACTTTTTACTCAGTTTCTCAACTTTTCCAGTTCATTGCTTAGACTTTAGCAAATGCATTGGAAAAAATGGCACAAAATTTCTTGGCTCACTTCAATGGGTTTTCTTCTTCTCAAATCCTGGATGACTTAGTAGCTCTCTGATACCTTAAAACCACTTTTAAAGTATTTGAGATTTTTTAATTGCCCAACAGTGCGGGAGGGATGATTAATTTTGTACAAGATAGACTTCATAACCAGATATGGAATTCTCCCATTAACTATCCTGGGCATGGCAATGTTAAAAGATAACCCAGACGATTTTGTTCTACACCCCCTTGCCACTGTTTTATGGCAAAAATCCTCCATGAGCAGGTTCAGTTTGAATCAGATAAGATTCAGAACTCCACCTTTTCAGAATGTTTTCCCCCTTAGCAAAAGAGCATGGTATGATGATCTCAGTTTTCAATCCTTTGAGATGATTATTGTGTATCCTTGTGGAATAATTCCTTTGGTACCAAGGTCTCTAACATAAAAGAGTCACTGTTGTGGGGATGGTAGAGCAAAAATTTTTAAGTGAATCATCCAATATAATAATGAGAGATGAGAGCCATCTTTCGTACTTTGGTTCCCAGACCAATGTATTCTGGCTGTGGGAGAATCACCATTTTTATAGGGTACTGATTCAGAGAATAAACCACATCTTAAAAAATACCATTCCAGCCTACCAAGGTTGTATTATTGTCTCCAAGATGATGCTGTAACTGACTCTAAAATAGGCCACCGAACTGTTCTATAAAGCCAACTCTTCTTTGTCTGAGGTTTACAATACACTGCCATAAATCATTGGTTCTCAAGCGGGGGTGGTTTAGCAATGTCTGGAGACATTTTAGATGGTCATGACTTGTGTGGGGGCAGTACTAGTGGTATCTAGCGGGTGAGGGGCAAGGATAATGCTAAACATCTTGCAGTGCCAAGGACAACCTTCTGAAACAAAGAATTATCTTGTCTAAAATGTCATTAATGCTGCTATTAAGATATTCTGCCTTAAAATTTTCACTGTAAAATGAGTTCCTTGGTTAGAAGCAGTGTTATGTAGGTTAAAGTCACTGAGGATAGAGCATTCAGTGAATCTTGGAATAGTGGTCCTTTAAGACAGTGACCAGAGAAAGCAAATAAAAACTCAGTGTATTCAAGTGAGAGCAAATTGTTATCTCTCCCAAAAGGAAAAGTCAGATGTAATTAACTTGCCCCAGTGGAGCAACCAAATGTAGCTAATGCTACATCTATCGAGTCCTAGATCTAGCAAGTTATCCCTAAATACCTTGGCCTAATTCACTGATCATTTGGCTAAATTGAAACTTGATTGTGTTCACTGGATTGCAGTAGCTATTCCAACTCTGTTCCAACTTTATAGAACTAAAAATAGATGTGGTCACTTTGCTCAATGGGGAAATCTCAAAGGCCATTTTCATAACTATGCTCAATATTCTCTTTGATGAAACTTGTTATATTTTTACTGACTCTTGAATTGCTGCCAGTGACCTAGCTATTTGGTCTGCTGTTTGGAAAACAACATACTGGCATATCATAGACTCCTTTCTTTGGGATTACAGATGGTGGGGGGGGGGATCACAACTGCTCATCAAACCATCTGTGTCACTTATATAGATGCCCATTATTGGGGCCTGTTCTCTGAAGAGATTGCTGATGGAAACGGTACTGTCCATAGTGCGGCCATTGGCAATCCATCATTATACTGATATAACAACTCATCTGTCATTCTAGACAGGGAAAAACTAAGGGACTCTAGATTGCTGGAATTATGTCCCTTGCCACAGGTTTATGCAGTTGTCCCCTGCATATTCTTGGGAGACTGACCACACTGGACTTTTGACCTACTCTTAGAACTAGTGGTGGTGCCTTATCCCTATTGAAAAGTTTTCAGGGTACAGTATTGCTGTCCAGCTGATTAGCCAATTTCCAGCACACCATTGTGATTCTCAAAACTAATGAGTGTCACATTTTCAGATTTCCAGACTGTTTGCAACCTGACAACAACAGTATACTTTTTATAAAAGAAACCACTCATCAATGGGCTTGTGGTCAAGGTATATGATGGGTCTTCCCATGCTTTCTACTATCTACATGCATCTAGTATTGACAAAGTTAAAACAGCCTCTTTAAAAACTCTACTTAAAAAACATTTCTTTTTCTGTCTTCCTCACTTTTTCCCTGGATACATACCTTAGTAAGACAATTTCAGCACTGAATGCCACCTTTCCCAGAAAGGGATCATCTTCTCTCAGCCTCTTTCTAGGTAAAGACTAGGACAAAGGGAGTGGTAGGTTATATCAACCTCTTAGGAAAATTGGGTATTTTGCACTAACCTTTGCTGGGTCATGATGACTCAGTGATGACTCCAAACCAAGCTAGCTGGTATACCCGGTAGGTGGCAGCCCAGTTAAAAGATGGCCTGGTGGGTTTAAGTTTCAATTTTTCTTTTTTAAATAAAGATTTATCTATTTATTGGGGGCAGGGGGCAGAGGGAGAAGGAGAGAGAGACTTTCAAGCAGACTCCCTGTTGAGAGCAGAGCATGATGTGGGGCTTGATCGCAGGACCCTGACATCATGATCTGAGCTGAAATCAAGAGTTGGACACTTAACTGAGCCACCCAGATGCCCCAGATTTAAGCTTGTTTCTGAGTCAACCACCTGGGTTCCCTTATTGGACTAACTCAATCCTATTGCATAACACTTGGTTGAGTATTCTGCTTGCTGAATGCCCCTAAGTTCGTCTCTGTAAGTTATCCATTTTGAATCTGAGCTTTCTAGTTAGAAAGCCTGGGTACAAGGAGGTGATGACTGGAAAAACACTGCATTTGTGGCTACTTTTGAAAAGAGAATAACTTTGTGGCAGTAGAGGGAGAGCAATGATCCTGGCACTTGGAAAAGACACACTTTCAACCTGGTTATTTATAGGAGAGGCCTGGACATTAATGAAGTCTGTCTTTCAGAATCACCCCAAGAGCCTTCCTCATAAAGAAGACAGCTTATATCTAAATTTGATGTAGGTCCCACTTGCAAGGGCCCCCACATCACTCAAAATACTTTCTGAGAGCAGATTATATGTCTTTGGGAATAACTTCTCGTGAAGTTAGGCATTGCTTTGCTTCTTGCTCCAAAACAAAATGACTGGTAACTTTCTTAGGGAAAGAAGATCTTAAAAGATCTTTAAGCATTTAAGGAAACATCATTGGTGGATCATATAGTCCTCAGGTAGCCATAAATATCTCCCCCCCCCCAATGAGGCTACCCTTGGTTAATCAAGGGGAGCTTCCCAGAGGATCACCAACCCATTATTTATGTACATGTTGTGGGGGCAGGTATCTATATAACAGGAGTTACCCAATTAGAAAAGGTGATAAAAATTTGTCCTTGACTTTAGCTGAAGTGATTGATGACACTACCTTGGCTGTAGAAAATATTCTGGGAAGTTTCAACATAATGGCCTGGGCTATTGTAGATGATAGACTTGCCCTTGATTCCTACATATGGGCCAAGGCAAAATGTGTGATTGCTGAAGATCCTGCTGTACCTGGATCAATTCTTCAAGCCTAGTGGGAAGATAAATACAGAAACTTATGGAGAAAACTGCCTGGCTCTCTAAGGCAGACTGTGATGGTTGACGGGATACATTCAGCTAGTAGATCCAGAATTCTTGATGTCAATATTGTGTGTTGGCCCTTTCCTACTGCTTTGGAGTCCTACTGATAGCATCAATGAAATACTGTATGGGAGAAACTGAACAGATTTGATCCCAGCATCTGTCATTCAGATTAATCAGAGGGGCCAATAGAGTGACATATTAATGGGAAATTTTACCAGAAGCTAAGACATGGTAAAAAATACAGATAGATATTAAGTGATAATTCTCCATGCCTCTCTTGCATTTCTGCATGGACTTAGAAGACGGAAATAGTGTCTCTGTTGGAACAAAGGACATATTAGTTTACATCTTTGGAAGATAGAAGTAGCATCTCCATTCCATCAAAGGGCAGGCAGGTTTACTGTCCATTATTTAAATTCAGGTTCCTTCATCCCAGCATTCCTCTCTTGTAATACAAGCCATTTCATGTTCACATATCCATTTGGGCCCATCTGAAACACCCCTGAGGAACTTGGGGGCAGGGAGAACTGCTGCACATATGCTCATGCTGCCTGCTATACCATCAATTAAAGTCTTGTCTTAAATTCAGGAGTCCCGTGTCTTCTACCATCATCTATGAAACTAGAAAGCTAATTGGTGAGCAGGGTAAAATTCCAGGCCACCTATGGAAGTCAAGAACCCATTTTTACTGCAGTATCTCCCACCAGCCTTTCAGCCTGTAGAGAATAGCTACACTAACACTTTTCAAAGAGGCTGGCACTTCCTTCACCTATGTATTTCTCAATGTCTTGGTGAAAGAATAATCTCCTATGCCTTCTGGAAGGATGTATTAAGGGGAGGGTAAGTAAGTAGTCCACAGCAAGTACCCTCCCTGCATCTTCGGTTTCCATTTTCTGCATTATTCTGAGGAACCTATGGTATTCTAGCCTCTTAAGTTAAGGGCCATAGCTGCATCTGGGTTTCAGTCCTGTAACCATGCAAACAATTACACCAAACCAAGTTGCTCTAACTAGCATATTGCTTCTCTGACCAGAATTTTCACATCTATAAATTTGGCCTATTTGAAAACTGTGTTCTATCCAACTTGTTCCAACACCTCAAAAGCCATTCCTTCACACATTTCTACATTTTCCCTCATGTCCATTAACAGCGTCTTTCAAGTCTCTGTGGATTTGAGTTGTAATTGACCTTCTGACTCCAGACTCAGAACTTTCCAGGTCTCATAGGAACAGCAGCTTCTTTGGGTTTTCTGTGCATGTTCTGGTTTTTAGCTTACTAGGTTCTGCTTAGTCACAAAGTAAAAAGCCTGTTTACTTTTTGCTTTCCAGAGATTTGTCAAAATTTTTGGTACACTGATGACCCCTTTTTTTACTCTGTACTGTTATTGGGGTTAGACTTCTTTGTAATTCTTCCAGTCCTCTCAGTTGAGTGGCAAGGGAGATAGATGTGTGTGCTCAGTCTGCCATTTTGAGTTGGAAGTCCCTGATTCAGTTTCCAACCCAATACTCCACTAAAACGATTCTAGTGAATGTCACCTATGATCCACAGATTGCCAAATCTAACGGACCCATTCTTGGCTTATTTTACTTGATCTTTCTGGAATTTGACACTGTTGATTAGTTCCTTCTTTAAAAGTTCTCAACCTTTCCCTTTGAATACTTGACACTTTCCTGGTTCTTCAAGTTCTTTTCCTAGATTGTTTTATCAGATTATGTATCTTCTTCTTAACTCCTAAAATGCTGATATTACTAAGTTTTAATCCTTGCTCTTTCTTTTCCACTGCTAGTGCTCTCCCAGAGATGAGAGAGAAATAAAAGGAAATAAGATTAAAATAGAAATCAGACACTTCATCAAAACCCTATATACTAGAACATCAATCAATACTTCAAACCCATAAAAGAAAATAATTTCCATTTAGAATTCTATGTCCAATAAAATTATTAGTGTAAAATAAATGCATACTTTCAAGTATGCAAAGTCTGACACTGTCATTATGCAATCTGTATGCTTATAACTTCCAGATCTATACAATTAGCACAGACATTGACACTTAGTTCCTGACTTTTTTTAAAATTACCAATTAAATATCTCCATCTGGATATCTCAAAAGCTCCCGAAACTGGGGCATCTGGATGGCTGCATTTGGCTCAGTTCATGATCCCAGAGTCCTGGGATCGAGACCCATATCAGGCTCCCAGCTCTGAAGGGGGCCTGTTTTTCCCTCTCCTTCTGCTGTTCCCTCTGCTTGTGCTCTCTCTCTCTCTCTCAGTCAAATAAATAGATAAAAAAATCTTTAAAAAAATAAAAAATCTCCCTAAATTTAGTATGCTCAAAACTGAATTAAACAACTTGCTTGATAAAGTCTATTCCCTCTATTATATTCTTTATCTTCTCAAATTCTACCATTATCCCTCCAGCAAACTTCCAATCATTGCCAAATTCTTTCTCTCCTGTCAGTAAGTAATCAAGTCTTCTCAGTTCTAACTACTAAATATTTCTCATTGCCATTCTCTACTTTTTTTTCCTCACTATTGCTCCCTTAATTCATATCCTCATCATTTCCTGTCTGGCCTCCCTAACTTCTATCTTGACATACTCAAGTCCACCTTCTACACTATGGCAAGAATAATATTTACAAGGCAAGAATTCATATCTCTCCTTTTATTCAAAGACTCAATGGTTTTTCCGGTTCTTGCGATAAAAACCCCAAAACTCCTTAATTTCCTGATCTCTTTTCTGACTTTTCCCCCACTTTGCCATCTTTGCTCCAGCTATAACAAATTATACCATATTATAATTTAATTATAAATAAATTATATATATTATATATATAATATATTATATTATATATATATTATAATATAATTATAATCCCTAATGCTGTTTCATGCCCCATATTTTTATTCCTATTGTTCCCACTGCCAAAAATCTCCATCACCCTGTTGATGATAGCCCAATCATCCTTCAAGACTTAAGGGAAGCATCAGTTTTTCTAAGAAAACTTTTCTGAATTCCTATACAACCCTGCCATTCTGTACAGATAGAAGTTTACATTTGTATGTCTCCAGTATGCCCTGAAAATACCTGCTAACATGCCTGCTCCCAGCTAGACTAGGAATTCCTTAAAAGCATGGACCATGTCTTGGTTACACTGACATAATCTGCGCAGTGTTTAGCGCAGTCAAAATTTATACATGAACAGATAAATAAGTAAATGAAGGAATAAAACCTTCGTTATCCTTTGTTCTGGATAATCCTCCTCCAAACTATTATCCTTTATTTAAAGTATTGCTAATTCTCTCCTTCCTTTTATAAATTGACAACCTGGGATAGTAGCAGGAAGATAATTCCCAGATAGGTTTGGAAGGAATCTGAAAGTAAGTATTGGGAAATATGCTCTATTTTCTTTGTAAGCCTAGAAGTCATTCAGAGATCCAGCCCATGGGATTAAAGCAATAAAATGGTAAGTTCTTAGGGAGGTGCTCTGGAGGTAGGTCTGGGTAGTCTCCAGAACCCCATCCATACACTATATAGCAGTACAGAGAAAGTAACTGAGAATTCTCAGGAGAAAGGCAGGGTACAGAAGGACAAGCAAATACTGAATCAGAGAGGGCTTGATTCAGGATAGGAGGCAAGAGCTCTACAACAAAGCAGAAGGAATGGAGAAGTCTGTGGATTCCAGCTGACACTCTCAGGTAAAAGTCACACCACAGCAGGCATGGCAAGGAGAGAGTTGATACTCAAAGACCAAGTGAGATGAGAAACCCAAACCAGGGACCCCTCAGGACTAGAGGCTCCCTCTCACTGCCAGGACAATGTAAAACTCAGCCGGAATCTTAGATTAACTCCAAGGAGAAAGACAGGAGAAAGGGAAGTGGGTATAGAAGCCCTGGATGGCTGATATATAAACCAGATAGGACAAGTCGATAGTAGCTGAGATAGAAATGCTCAGGTCTGGCTGCAGAGCATTAGATCAGACTGTAGAAACTTGAAAGGAATAGGGTAAGTTGTCTGTCCTAGGAAGATAGAGGAGATCAAGAGAAGAGTTGTCAGTTAGAGAAAATTTTAAAAGTTCTCTTTCTCCACATGGGAGTCCTAGTGTGTATATTTGGATCTCCCTGCTTCGATCCTCAGTTATCCATGGAAACCACATATCCCAAAAACTCCAGGAGAGTTCTAACCAAATATTCTTGTCTTTCTGATTTTATCAACTCTTCAAAGCCCACAGGCTCCAGGCTCTGGTTTAGAAAATACTGTACAGTTACATTATTGACCTGCCCCTACCCCGATCCACACACAAGGAAAAAAAATAGATGCTAAGTTACATGTTGCTTTCCAGTCTCTTTAGTTGTGATCCTGGCATTGTCAGGAATGTTGTATGGCACATACTGAACAGATTTACATGCACGATGTTGGAGAACTGAGACATAGTTAAATTTGCACATTGGCCCTTTGGGAGTGACAGTCTGCACTGTTTCTCCATTTGTTTCATCATTTCATTAGTAATTATGCATAACAAATGTGACCCTCCAGTGAGAAATAATGATAGCGATAGACAAACATTATTAACCCTTGAAGGAAAGCTTTTAGGAAAGTCAAGATTAGTTAAGGTCTTTAGTCAAATTAGCCTCAGGAAGTTTAGTGTAAATAAAAACAATCAGAAGCTCAAGGACCTCTTGGGTGGTTGGAAGTAGGAGGAGAAGAAAGTTGTAATTAAGTTTCCTTTGTCATCAACCACTTCTCAGATAAATGATCGTAAATTACTGGAATGTGTCTTAACTCTTGGCTCTGGAAAGCCATTAAAAAGTTCAGTCTTCTGACTTGCTTTAGAAATTTGGTGTAAGTAATTGGAAAAGTAGGAGATTCTTAGGTTCAAACCTCTGGCTCTCTTTAACTTCTTAATAAAGCTTCTAAATAAACTACAATGAAGACGCTTAAACTAAACCACATTCTGGCCTGTCTACTGGGTCGTTTTTGCTGGAAGAAGCAGATAGATTTTCCATCATATTCAATTTCATTAGCTACTGTTGCTTTTTGGGAACCAACTTATAACACATGCAGATAAACATTCCCTTGTGATAAGGCTGTGTTTATAAACTGGGTTTAGGATGAAAGAAAACCCTAAACTGATGTGTTTTCACTGTGGGGTTAATGGTGCTTTACTAATCCCCTTTCTGTGGGCCAGCAAGGCACAGGCATTTGAGCATTTTGGGTTACTCTCACATATTTGCCCTCTTAAGCATTGTAATGGGAGGAAACCCCTTCCCCTGCTCAGGAATGCAAAGAAATGATGCCCCTCCTCCTGGAATGGAACTCCGGTCCAGTAAAAATAAAAATGTATGGACTTTTAAAAGTTTACTAGTAAGGGTTGAATGAAAGGTATTTGTCCTTTTAATAACTCAAGGCTTCATGCCAGCGTCTCCTCTCTCTGTTTTTGTCTCCTTGCCGTGGAAGTGGGTCTCTCCTGCACTAAGGAGGGAAAACAATGAGAGGAGGCTTCTAGGTGGTGGAAACCTGTTGCAGCTTTAGCCTTCTTTCCTTCTTCCCAGGAAAGAGCTGAAGGCTTAAAGAAAATACGTTGTTAAATATTTCAAAGTACAGAAAGGCAAAAGGAATGATGTAATGAATACCCATGTACCCAACCCAGCTCAAGAAATGAATCATTCTAGTATAGCTGAAGCCCCTGTGTACACCCCATTCTGTTTTCCCATACCCCATCTTTCTCCCCCGCTTCCAGATACAAGCTTTCCAATTTTCTTATGCATTAATGGGTCCCTAACCAAAAAAAAAAAAAAAAAAAAAAAAAGAAGAAGAAGAAGTGTTCCAAGATTTTTTTGACTATGTAATAGAATTTTGACATATATATCCTTTTGTAAACTGTCTGTCTTGTTTTTGAGCTTTGTCCACATGGATCAAGGGTTTTTTTTTTTTTACTTAGATATAATTTGCGTATAACATTATGTAAGTTTAAGGTGTATAATGTGTTGGTTGTTTTGATATATTTATATACTGCAATATATAATTGCCTCCGTAACAAAACTTAACAGCTTTGTCATGTTATGCAATTAGCATTTCTTTTTTGAAGCAGATGACATTTTATCATGAGTTTTATCATGCACATCATTCCATGGCATCATTTCCGCTGAATGCTGCATGGCTATACCACTATCTTTTCACGGAAGTCATTCTTTCCTCTTGAACAGATAAAGGCATGCTGGGAGCATTAATGAGACCCTCAGATGGCAGAATCTACAGCAAATGCAATATCTCCACCTAACAGAGATTCTCACAAATAGAAAATGTCAAAGAAAATGCATAATGGATGAGGCTTTTGTAGTTCACTTTCTGCTTTAATTTAATTCTACCGTGCTTTCGTTTGTAGGTATGCTGAAGTGGATTTCTACAACTCAGTGAGTTCATGCTTTCTACACTTCACATTGAGTGTGTGCTGAAATAAGAACTGAGAACTGTTGTCACCTGCTCCTGTTGTTCTGGGACCCAAATATTCCAGCAGGTAAAGGCATTCTTGGGTGCTTGTCTCAGGGTGTTCTTGGCTTCAGAGGAAAGATGAAAAGGTGAGGAGAGTTTGGCAAGTTCAGGAGAATTCTGCCTTGAGAGATTGGCAGCTTCCAGAAAGTTCCCAAAAGGTTGCTACTGACAAGGACTAGGGTTTTTTTCTCTTTGCATCTTAGACCTTATACAACAGCAGAAGGCAAGAGGCTAGCAAGTTGGAATGGTTAGGCTACCTTCTGATTTTAAGGAATGAATTAACAAGTGCACTGGGCGAGGTCATGGGTTGCTGACACCCAGGCCTGGCTTCCATTCCCTAAGCCTTCTATCTTTTGCTTCTTCTACAAGTGTTAGTCATTTTCTTATCTCTTCTGTTGCAGACGTGGTAAGCCCAGAGATTCTGATCTACTGAAAAGTGTTTATTAAATCCTGCTGAGTCTTCCTCTGAAATGCCTCTTATCCACACCCCTTCCTTTCCAACACCTCCCCCCAACCCCTGCCCGTCCCAGCCATCACTTCACACCTGGATGGCTCTCATGGGTTCACAGCTAGACTCAGCGAGGCCCCTCTTCTTCACTAACTTGTCCTCTGGCCACGGCTGTTCATCTTCCTCAGACACTTTTGTTCCACAGTTCAGTGGTCCCCAAACCTTCAAAGACTCCCTGTTTTCTAGGACATCAAACCCAAGCTTCTCTCCTGAGTTTCCCAGACCCATAATTTGTCCATCCTAGTGAACCTTACTTCCTGTTGTTTCATGTGATCCAACTTTAGCTCTAGTTTGGCTAATCTCTCTCAGATTCATCAATGCCATTCTCATGCCTCTCTGCTGATGTTATTTTCTCCCTGGGAATATTTTATCTCTTCAATCCTTTCATTCAGCCACAGCATACATATTGCAAGCCTCCTGTGTGCCAAATCCTAGTTTCAAGATTAAGATTTTTAAATTGAATTTTGTGACTACTTCATCTCTATTAATCTCTTTTTCTTATTACTCTTAACCACTTAAAATATATAATAATAAGTAGAATATTATATATATCAGGCTCAGGGAATAATGCTAAAGGCAACTGAGAGACATGGACCCCTGTCCTCAAGTAGCCTTCACATAAGCAGTAAGAGGAATGAAGAGAATTTCTGTCTCTAGAGAAGTATTTATGTGAGGCAAGGTGTGCAAATTAAATGAAATGGAATGTGATTAATGGAGTGATGATTTAGCACTAAATTATGTATAACCTTATTTTTTTCACTCTTGTTTCAAATGGGTTTTCCTTATCTTCTTGTCAAAAGATAAGGTATTTGAGCACAGAAGCTAAGCCTTCTTTGAATTGTCCCAGTTCTTAAACAGGGCTCAATGCACACTTGAGCCTTTGCCAACTTTGTATTGCTTCTGACTTCCACAAAATGAAGTGCTTCTTTGCCTGTATTCCCAGGAACACTACTGATGGAAGGAGGTCCAGGGTGTAGCCACATTCCCAGCTATATTCTCAATTTATTTCCTAGAGCAATAGAAGCCCTTGGATTAGAGCAAGGCAGCAATGCAGTGAAAGCGGGTGAAGTCTGGGCACCCACCTGCCTTCCCAGTGGTTCCACTCTTCTGGATCTGTGAAAGGTATTATTGTATTTGCCCCAGAAATGTCTGTCCATATGTTCACATCTTTGGATCCACTCCTTTCCAAGATGTGCTTCCTTTGTTGGAGTCCTTGCTCCTGATATAGTGTGACATTTTTACCATTCTCTTAAGTCACAGATCCTAGCAAGACTGTATGATTTTAAGTCAGGGAATGGAGGATGCCTTCCTCCACCCACTGTAGAGGAATCTATAATGGTTTTGATTGGGTTTTAGATTGTTTGGAGCTGAATTTTAGTCCAAATCACCCTGCTACCAGTTCAAAGCATTGCAGATGGCCGTGGCATGCAGCCTGTATTTCTGCCTGCTCAGCAACTTCATTCTCTGTGGTAGAGGTTCATTTTGAACAAGATCATAACTTGGACCAGTTTTAGGACTTAATCAGAGTGGCGCTCTATGATGAGTCAGCACTTTAGTGTACCCTGTCTCCCTCCTACAGAACTGTATGCTACGGCTTTTAAATTTAGAATATTGGGTCTGAACAATGAATCATGACTTTTCAGAAAAGATGGTAAAATTATTTTTTACTTGGAGGAAAGCAAGCTATCAATGCTTAAGAAGCTGGTGATCTATGATACAATTTTTAAATTGAGAACCAATAATAAATAGGGCATTCAGGGATGTGGCAAGAGCATGGCCACAAGCAACCCAAGTCATTCTATTACAATGTAATGTACCAGTTAACTTAATGATACTAACAAATTACTTGGAGTGTGGGGAGAAAAGGAAAAGACTCCTCATGGATGTTTCTAATAACACAGAGAGGTAGCTCTAGACTTTTTTAATTTTGGAAAAAATTGAGATCTCAATATCTGTTCAAAAATTGGAATGTGGTAGGGAAGGGGAGGCCACACTAATTGACGAGCACATACAGATTTTCTATAAAATATCTTGACTTAAAAAAAAAAAGATGGGGGCGCCTGGGTGGCTCAGTGGGTTAAAGCCTCTGCCTTCTGCTCAGGTCATGATCCCAGGGTCCTGGGATTGAGCCCCACATTGGGCTCTCTGCTCGGCAGGGAGCCTGCTTCCTCCTCAAAAAAGAAAAAAAAAAAAGAGGAAGATTGTATCTTTCTTTTCCCTCCACATACCCACCCCCTGCCCCCAGTATGTTATTTCAATTTATAGTTGGCCTAGGAGGCCATATTATTTTAATTTCCATTTTATGAGTAAGGAAATTGGGACATAGTGGTACAAGAAGTATTCAAATTCAGAACATCAGCTGAGAAACCAGAAGCTGCAATTGTTCTAGTACCAGACCTGTGTTCACTTTAGAAGACTAGGATATTTTTGAGAAATGGGAAGATGACATCATTAGGAAGTTGCTATGGTCTGAATGTTTGTGTCCCTTCTAAAATTCATATGTGAAATCTACCCCAAATGTGGTGGTATTAGGGGATGGGGAGTTTGGGAGGTCATAAGGACATGAAGTAGAGCTCTCATGAACAGGATTAGTGCTCTTAGAAGAGAAACTCCATGGAACCCCCTAGTCCCTTTTTGCATGTGGGAATACCATAAGAAGTCTGCAGTCGAAAAGAGGGTCTTCATTCAACCATGCTGGCCCCTGATCTTTCCAGCTTCTAGAACTATAAGCAATAAGTTCCTGCTATTTACAAACCACCCAGTCTGTGATATTTTGTTATAGCAGCCCAAACAGACTAAGACAGATGCATTTCTATGATGATTTATACAATACTCTTCCCAACAACAGCATCATATATAATTTTATCAAGTGTATGTGGGACAGTAACAAAAACAGACAGTATTCTGTGTCATAAAATAAATTTCAAAAATTTTAATAGGTTTTAAGTATCTGAAATATTTCAGAGTACTTTTTCCTGATAACAATGACATTAAACTAGAAATCAACTATGGAAAATATTTCTGGAAAATCAATAGTTAGAAATTAAATAGCACTTATCTAAACTGAAAATTCGTGGCTCAAGGAATACATCACAAGAAAAATTGTAAAAATGTAGAAGAGTTTTATATAAATGAAAAAGAAAACACAACTTATGCATTATGTATTAAATTATGAGATTGATTTAAAACAGTACACTTAAAAGAAAAATGGATAGCACTTAAAAACTATATTATTACAGAGAAAAAGTTGTAAAGTCAATGATCAAATCTTCCATCTGGAGAAACTAGAAACAGGAAAACATCAGTAATTAAGTGGAAAAAAGTAAAAATTAAGTACAGAAACTAATAACGTTTAAGAAAAATGAAACTACCCAAGCAATAGAGAAAATCAATATATCTAAAAGCTTATTTGAGAAGATCCATATATTGGTTAAAAACCAGAAAGATTTATTGGGGGAAAAAAGAAAACACAAATTATCACTATCTTTGACTGACTTACTTCACTAAACATAATATATTCTACCTCTGTCCATGTTGTTGCAAAAGGCGAGATACCATTCTTGTTGATTACTGAGTAATATTCCATTGTGTATATATGCCAGACCTATCTATTCATCATTCAATGGACACTTGGACTCTTTCTATAATTTGGCTTTTGTAGATAATGCTGCTATAAACATTTGGGGTACATGAATCCCTTTGAGTATTTTTTTATTCTTTGGATAAATACCTAGTTGTGCAGTTGTTGGATCATAGGGTTCTACTTTCAATTTTTTGAGGAAACTTCATACTGTTTTCCAGAATGGCTGCAACAGTTTGCATTCCCACCAACAGTGCAAGAGGGTTCCCCTTTCTCCACATCCTTGCCAACACCTATTGTTTCTTGTGTTGATGATTTTTGCTATTCTGACAGTTGTGAGGTGATATCTTGTTGTAGTTTTGATTTGTATTTCCCTAATGATCAGTGATGTTGAGCATCTTTTCACGCGTCTGTTGCCTACCTGTATGGCTTCTTTGGAAAAATGTCTATTCATGCCTTCTGACCATTTTTTAATTGGATTATTCATTTTTTGGGTGTTGAGTTTTTTAAGTTACTTGTAGATTTTAGATACTAATCTTTTATGAGATATGTAATTTTGCATATATCTTCTCCATTCCATAGGTTGCCTTTTAGTTTTGTTAATTGTTTTCTTCACTGTGCAGAAGATTTTTATTTTGATGAAGGCCCCATAGTTCATTTTTGCCTTTGTTTCCATTGCCTTTGCAGACATATCTAGAAAAATGTTGTGATGGCTGATGTAAAAGAAATTATTTCAGGTCACATATTGAATATTGAATTAACCCATTTTGAATTTATTTTTGTGTGTGGTATAGGAGAATGGTCCAGTTTCATTCTTTTGCATGTTACTGTCCAGCTTTTCCAACACCATTTGTTGAACAGAATGTCTTTTTCCCATTGGATATTGTTCTCTGCTTTGTTAAACATTAATTGACCATATTATTGTGGGTTCATTACTGGGTTTTCTGTTCTGTTGCATTGATCCAAATGGCTATTTTTGCAACAGTACCATAATGTTTTGATCATTACAGCTTTGTAATATATCTTCAAGTCTGGAACTCTGATGCCTCCAGTTTTGTTTTTCTTTTTTCAAGTTTACTTTGGCTATTTGGGGTCTTCTGTGTTTCCATACAAATTTCAGGATTGTTTGCTCTAGCTCTCTGAAAATGTTGTTGGTATTTGGTGGGGATTGAATTAAATGTGTAGACTGCTTTGAGTAGGACAGACATTTTAACAATATTCATTCTTCCAGTCTATGAGCATGGAATATTTTTCCATTTCTTTGTGTCATCTTCAATTTCTTTCATTATTGTTTTATAGTTTTCAGAAGGTGGGTCTCTCACCTCTTTGGTTAGGTTTATTCCTAGGTATCTTATTCTGGTGCTATTGTAAATGGGATTGACTCCTTAATTTCTCTTTCTGTTGCTTCATCATTGGTGTATAGAAATTCAATAGATTTCTGTATGTTGATTTTGTATACTGAAACTTTACTGAATACATTTATCAGTTCTAGCAGTTTTAAGGTGGAGTATTTTGCTTTTTCTATATAGAATACAATGTCATCTTCAGATAATGGAAGTTTTACTTCTTCCTTGATGATTTGGATGGCTTTTATTTCTTTTTGTTGTCTGATTGCTGTGGCTAGGGCTTCCATTATTATGTTAAATAACAGTGGTGAGACTGGACAACCCTGTCTTGTTCTTGACAGGAGAAGCTGATTCTAAAATTTGTATGAAAATTCAAAGGACATAAAGCAATCTAAACACTCTTGAAAGGATAGGAAAAAAGTTGAAGTATTTATACTGTCTGCTTTCAAGTCTTACTATGATGCTACAGAGATTAAGACAGTGTGATATTGACATGTAGATCAATGTAATAGAATAGGGAGCTCAGAAGTAGACCGACACATGTATGGTCAATTGACGTTCAATAAAAGTGCTAAGATAATTCAATGGAGATAGTCTTTTCAACAAATGGTGCTGAAACAACCAGATATCTATATGGAAAATATCAACTTAGGAACTTTACCTCACACTATATGTATATCACAGACCTAAACCTAAGTGCTGAAACTATAAAACTTCCAGGAGATGACATAGGAGGAAATCTTTGTAACATTGAGTTCGTCAAAGACCATATATATAGGACACAAAAAGCATGAACCATGAAAAAAAACTTCATAAGCTGGACACTCACTAGAATGAATCATTTTGCTCTTCAAAGGACACTGTTAAGGAAATAAAAAGAGGAGCCACACAGTGGAAAACGATATTTGCAGAATATATACCTGATAAAGGATTTGTACTCAAAATATATAAGGAACACTTACAACTCAATAGGCAAAAACATAAACAACCCAATGAAAAACTGAGCAAAAGATTTTAAGGCACTTCACAATGACAACATATGAATGTAAATAAGTATATATTCAAAATGAGTAGTAATCAAGAGATTCTACTACATACCCAACTGAATGGCTAGAATTAAAAGACTGATAATACCAAGGGCTGACAAGTATGCTGAGCAACTGGAACTTTCATACATTGTAGTGAGAACGCAAAATGTTGCAACCACTATGTAAAACAGTTAATTTTATAAAGTTAAAGCTAAATATAGACTAACCATATGGCTCAGGAATTATAAGCATTTACCCAAGAAAAATGAAAATATAGGTTCCCTACAAAGGTTTATATGTAAATGTTTGTAGCAGCATTTTTCATTAAAGCCCCAAACAGAACACTACTCAATATCTACTAATAGGTGAATAAATATACTGTGGTATGCCCACGCAATACAACACCATTTCACAGCAAAAAGGAATGAACTACTGATATATCCAATAGCATGTATGAATTTCAAAAGCGTTACACTGTATGAAAGAAGCCTTACACAAAATAGCATATACTATATGAATTCACTCATATGAAATTATACAGAAGGAAAAACTATAGGCATTAAAAGCTCAGTGGTTGCCTGGGGCCAAAGGTAAAGAGAGAGGCCTAATGCACAGATGCAGAAATAGAGGGGACTTTTGGCCTGATGGAAATATTCTTTATCTTGAGTGCAGTAGTGGGTACATGACTGATTACATTCAGCAAAATTCTGAACTGTTAAGTTAAAATCAGTGAATTTTATTGAAATTAAACCTTGAAAAGCTGATTTTTCAAAGAGCCGTTATTTAAAAATTCAAATTCTGAAAATTGCAATGTAAAATTTTTTAAAGATTTTACCAATTGATTGATTGATTGCATTGGGGTGGGGGAGAAGCGGGCGGCAGAATAGAGGAGGAGAGAATCTCAAGCAGACTCCCAGCCAAGCACAGAGCCTGATGCGGGGTTCGATCTCACAACTCTGAGACCATAACCTGAACCAAAATCAAGAGTCAGATGTTTTATTAACTGAGCCACCCGGGTACCCCTAAAATGGTGTTTTATGTTAAATTTGTGTAACATTGTTTTGTGGGCTCTGTTGGTTAGTATACCTTGTGGTAGAACTTGATGTCCATCTTAGTGCAGTACTTTGTTTTTTATTGCAATCTTGTCTTAGTTTTTTTTTTTTTTTCAATTAAAAATCTTTACCAAAAGTCAGATTTCCATAAAAATTGGAAGCCAACTTACTGCTATTTTGCTCAATTTAGAATAACCAGTTTTGCTCTAAGAAATAGAACTGTGAAGCCCACAAACTTCCTCCACTTTTTCCCTTGAGGGTTTGAAAACCCTGTGGCAGAGGATAGGTCAGGAATGTAGCAGTGATCACTTCAGGGACAGGGCAGAAGCTGGCCCCTCGCTTGGTTGACTCCCACACCTGGGATACTGGAGTGTGATTGCCCAACAAGAAATAGTCAGGATGGTGCATACTAGTGAAAACTCCACCATTTTTTTTATTAACATATAATGTATTATTTGTTTTAGGGGTACAGGTCTGTGAAATCATCAGGCTTACACATTTCACAGCACTCACCATAGCACATACCCTCCCCAACGTCCATAATCCAGCCACCCTATTCCTCCCCCACCCACCCCCAGCAACCCTCATTTTGTTTCCTGAGATTAAGAGTCTCTTATGGTTTGTCTCCCTCCTGATCCCATCTTGTTTCATTTTGAAAACTCCATCATTAAAGGCAGGATTAACATTGGGGAATCACTGATCTGTGGCACTTAGGTTACCATTCACAGCATAAAGCAGTGATTTGTAATTGAGTTTGAAAGAGGCCATCATGGACTTGAATCTTGGTTCTGAGAGTTCTTACCTGTGCACTATTAGGTTCAATTTGCACATCTCCAAAATGCAGAGATATACACCTATCTTGTGGCATTGATATGAAGATTAAATGAAATAATATGTGTAGAATGCTTAGTATGGTGCTGGACACATAGTAAGTACTAAATAAACAGGAGCTATTTCTTGGCTTTTCTCACTAGGATTGTTCTGTCCTAGGACCACAGGGAACCCTGAAAAAAAAGTGTTTGAGCTCTCAGAAGAATAAGGCAGAAGCCCAGGGAGAGAAGCCAGGTAGAAAACTACAGAGTATGATGACTTGAAATTGTCTGCCAGGAGATGGGACTCAGCAATATGGGAAAATATGAAATAGGTATGGCTGGGTTACTCTAGCAGGGTCCCTAACTCCCAATATCCATTTTTAAGTTTTTCTTTGGCTCATTTCTTCTATTTGCTTGTCCATTTTCAACTTATTTTCTTACATTTAAAAGATATTATTCTAGTAAGAGATATATTCTAGTAAGACTGTTTTTAAAAAGGTACAGGAGAACCTTAAAGGCAGATGTGTCTAAGTCCCTAATTGGTTGACTTTATGTTAATCAAAAGGGAGACCATCTTGGGTGGGTTTGACTTAATCAGTTAGAAGGCCCTTAAAAGAGGGTTCAGGATATCACTAAGTGAAGGAAGCCAATTTGAAAAAGTTACCTACTACATTATGTAGAAAGACCAGTGGTTTCCAGGGGCTTGGGAAAAAGGAAGAATGAATAGTTAGAGCCCAGGGAATTTTTAAGGCAGTGAAACTACTTTGTAGGATACTATAAGGGTGAATATATGTCATTATACATTTGTCAAAACCTACAGAAAGTACGACACCACTGGTGAACCCTAATGTAAAGTAGGGACTTTGATTGATAATGATCTGTCATTGTTGGTTCATTGATTGTAACAAATGTACCATCCTGGTGTAGAATGTTAATGGCAAGAGAGGCTGTATGTGTGTGGGGAAAGAGGTGAGTGGGAACTCTATACTCTTTGCTTAGTTTTTCTGTGAACCTAAAACTGCTCTGAAAAATAAAGCCCGTGAAGTTTTAAAAAAATGAACCAAACCACCCATGATGTCACCACTTTTAGGAATATTCTTACTTTTGGGGCACCCACTTCCTCAGTGGGTTAAAGCCTCTGCCTTCAGTTCAGGTCATGATCCCAGGGTCCTGAGATCAAGCCCCACATCGGGCTTTCTGCTCAGCAGGGAACCTGCTTCCCCCTCTCTCTCTGCCTGCCTCTCTGCCTACTTGTGATCTCTGTCTGTCAAGTAAATAAATAAAATCTTAAAAAAAAGAAAAAGAAATATTCTTATTTTTGCAGAGTGATCCTTGTGCACATAATACCTATCTCCATATAGTTGTGAGTATTGAGAAATAATCACTTGACCTTCTGCACCTGAACTATTTAATTCACTTGTAAGATATACTAGACACCAGAACTTAGTGGATAAGCAGAAGGTAGGAAGCTAACATTTATGGAGTATTTACCGGGTTCCAGGCCTTGTGCCAGGTGCTTTACACATTTCATTTTATTTAATCCTCTTAACAACCTTATGAGATAACTGTTATTATCCCCACTTTATAGGGAAGCCAACTATAATTTTAAGGTAACTCAATTGCCAGATTAACCAAAGATCATCCTTGGATAAGTTTAAATGTTACTGGTCATATACCCAGCCCAGATATTCTTATGATAGGAAGAATAGGTCAGAATAATATTTAGCAAAATGGGTTTTATTAAACTCCAATTTCAAATGAAGTTAAAAACTAGATAAATGATAGATAGATATTGATAGCCATATAGAGATATAGATATATACCGCTCTCTTTTTTCTTCTTCTAAAAGCTTGGAGTCACTCTAGGTGAAAATCAGAAAAGCTTCTTTCCTATATAGAACATCTCAGGGCTTTGATGGGCTAATATATACTGTGAATTTCCATCTTTTCCCATTTTTGAAGCAGAAGTATTGCAACACTAGTTCCATCAAACACACATTGGGAAATCTCAACCTATAACATTATTCATAATTTATTTAGTGAACTCACTAGTTAATTTTAAGAATTTCCAGAATATATTCTATGACAGTGTCCACAAAAAAATTCCAAGTTTTATCTTATTATTTATTTTATCAAATGAATAATATACTTTGGGGTTAAGCCAATAAAATGATGTAGAAGCATAGAATTGTAGGCCTGGAAGAAATCACAAGAACTCAATAGGTCACCTCCCAGGCTTCAGAGAGGACCACACCTAAGCCATCATGGACAGATGGGTATCTAGTTTGTTGTAAAAGACCTCCAGGGAAGAAAATTCCATAACCTCCCTGTAACTTATTCCAGATGCCCAAGCTCTTCTGAGAAAATGATGAGCTCCTTGAAGCTCTTCTAGTGTATTGTGTGAGTACTGTATGTTTTGTCATCATGATAGCGTATTATATGCAGGTGTTCAGATTTTTAGAAAGGGTGCTGGTGAAAGTAAGCTGAAGATCTCTGTATCTATATAGATATAGATATATAAATATATAAGATATACATAGATGCATTCCTCTACCTGTCTACTTCTACCTATCTACTTTTATCTATCATCTATCTATCCATCATCTATCAAGAGAGAGCACAGGAATTAAAAACATCATCTCAGAATTATCTTTGGCTTCTATATATTTTCAATTTCAATTCGTCTTCTCATCCTCTTTCTCCTTTGAAGTATCTCTTGATTCAGCTGCCTCCTCTTTTTCCCTTGCACCCATAGTTCAAGCTCTTCCTTACTAACTTGCAATTTTCACATAACTCTTGACAGTGCTAAAACATTCATCTTTAAAGTGCAGGTCTATCATGTCACTGCCATGTCTAACATTTCTGGTGACTTCCTATTGTCAACAGCGTGAGTATGAGCTGCATAGGCTGGCCTATGTGGTTTGGCCCCAACTTCCCTTTCCCGTCTCATCTCTGGTTACACTCCACCACAGTTCTACACGTTGCTCACAGTGAACATGCTTCCCTAACCTTATGGATTTTCATGCTTTTGTGCCTTTGATTTTTTTGATTCCTTCTGCCTGAAATTACATTCCTTCTCCTCTTTGTGGCATTCTTATTCACCTGTCAAATCTTAGCTCCTTTGTGAAAGCTGCTTCATTCTCTCTAGGCCAAATTCATTATTTTCTCACATGTTGGCTTTTTAAAACTTTTGCACGTATCCCACTCACATCCTTTAGAAAACTGTCATAAAATGTGGCAGCTAATAACCAATGGGTAACACGATGATGTGTGCTAGAGCGAGGGGCCATGGGTGACTTCTAAAGGAGTGAGCACAAAGGAAACCAGGTCTGACTGTCTGACCAGCAAAGGAAAATGGTGATTGTGACTATAATGGTGAACACAAGGGAGAAAACCACATAAAGACCCTGCCCTGGGAAATGAGAGGGCTGTGTGTCACCCAGGAAAGAGAGGCAGGCACAGGGTTGAGGATGGGCAGCAGCTGCCCAGCTTCCCCTGGAACCAAGGAGGCAGGACACTGGGCAGCCAGCAGCCACAGAAACAAGAAGCCTCTGGGAGAAGAACTTCCAACTTTGCTACCATCCTCAGGATCAGAGATGAGTGTGCCAAGGCCAGGAACTTTGGAGGAAGGGAAAGGGACATGGTCAACATCACATCACAAGGCAGATCGAATGTTGTTTTACGCTACAGTGATTTGTATCTTTCTATGGTCAGAGCACCTGACCAGCATTTCAGGTGTTCTCAGGAGTTCTGGCTGATGAAGAGGGAGTATGCCAACTTGGCAACACTGAGTGAGGCTCATTACCTGAGCACAATCCAAATAAACTGCAGTGATGAGTATATTTAATAGTGCTGTTGGATCATTGAATGAATGCATGAACCAGAAATGGAAGGCTCTCTTAGGAAATAACCATCTAACAAAGTCTGAATAGTTCATAGTTGATTTTTCTGTACGGAAATAAAACAGATGTCCTAAAACATGTACGGTAACATACACATCTAAATAATTATTTTTTTTTCTGCAAAGTGGTTACGTTAAGTGACTGTACTCCTACAATAACCATGTTGCCATTTCTGTTTTGTTATAATTTTTTGAATGTCTACCGTGTGCTAGACTCTTCTATAAGTGCTTTATAATCTCTAATCTAACAGCTTTTGTTGGAGGTAAGCATTGTTATCTTCATTTTAAAGATTAGAAAACTAAATAACTTGCTCAGCAAGGGCAACAGATAGGTGAGCTGGTGGCAGAGCCATTGGTTACTCAAACTCCAATCTGAGACCTAAGTTGATACTGTTCTTATTACACAGACTTAGAGACATATAGACATATTATATATAAACATATATACATAGACATATAGACTTAAGACATTTTAGAAGGAAATGCCTTTAGAACATAAGGTGCAATCATCTAATATACTCAATACCAACAAATCTTTTTACTTCTAAGATGTTTTAAATATGTTTAAATATGTTTTAAAGACAGTCAAAAGAATTTTGGAATCCACTGTAGTGAAAATGGTGGGAAATTGGGTGTCCATTAATATAATCTGGGGCCAAAAAGGAGGTGTGACTCTGGAGAACATATGTTGAACACATTGTATAATTTTCCTAAATGAAGTAAAAGGTTTAAATGTAAAATATCAGTGGCTGTAGAGTTTCTAAACCACCCCAGACCCTGAAAGACTGGGATTTGGTATAGAGAGTGTGAACATTTTAATTTTATTTCAAATCTATAACCTCTCCGTTGACAATCTTGGGTTTAGGAGGGCTGTTCTAAGTCACTGCCTTCTCCACCCCCCCCCCTCAAATTCTGTATCAGCAAGTGACAGAGCCAGTCTTTGAACCCTCGACTGTCAGGCTCCAGCTTCTATCCACTGTATGTTCTGGCCCTCGAACACATTGGGATGTGCATTTAGAGCCCAAGGCTCTGGCTAGTGAGCCTTCATCCTGTGCTTAAGATCTCCGAGAATGATGGCCAGAGACCTCATCTCTGACCCTTGAGCAGATCGTAAACATCACGACATCCTCTCTGTTATACTGAGCAGAAATTCATCTCCACGTTGTGGGTATTTCAAGATTTTGAGAAATGGCTACAATTTCATGAGCCAGAAGGAAAAAGTTAATTTAGATATATTCTAAAAAGATGTGTCTCAAACAAAATTAAAGTTCCAAAGCAGATAAACCCGATCGCCCCTTGCCAGGCTGGTTTTTTTTTTTTTTTTTTTTTTTAGCATCACCCAACCCAACTTTCAAAGTAGACTCAAAGGAAAAGCACCGAAATACTTTTCTGACTTTTCCATATTTAGCACAACACCACACAAAATTGCTAAATACCATATAACCACACTTACCATCCTGGGGCCTATAAATTCAGAATTCAGACACTTGATTACAAACCACAGACTGACTCTGTTTAAGAAATAGTATGTGGTATTGCAAGGGAACTGCCCCTATTTAGATGTTCTTCTGGTTATTAACTTAGTAACATGGGCTTTTTTCCTCTCTCTTCTTTCTCAATCCTTCTACCATGGCTGTCATCTCCAATTTCTGGTACAATCGTATGTGTATTGGGGAGGGTGTATGCCTGCAAAAGCAGGGGGAGCGTTTTCTGTCATAATTATAGTCCAAAAGGAAAATAAGCACATACGTTTTTGGTTTTGCAGTAAAATTCCATAGCAAACTGGGAGTCAATCACTAATTTTCAGGAGGCTAAAGGTATGACGGAAAATTCACTCTTCCCATCTCGGGGTGGCCCAGGCACCTCTCTGGTGTTATTCCCCTCCCCACCACCCTTCAACTGTGAAGAGCCCTCTCTCTCAGTATTAAAATGCTATGCTCTTCTGTTCCCTACCTTTACACCAACCTCTGATCAACCTAATAGGCACAGTAAAGTGAAAGTGATGGGAATCACTTAGGGAATCACCTAGATTTTATATTTTTATAGAGATTGAAACTGTAAGTTAACCCAGTGGAGGGCACTCCCTACTCCCTTCATCACTCCCTCCCCCAAGAGCGATACCTCAGAAACACCTGTAAGTCACTTCCCACAAAGCAGAGCTTTCCTCCACCCTTTATCGATGCCACTATTGCTGACAAACTTATTTAAAGAGGTTAGAAAATTATAAAAATTTAAAAATCTTTAAATGTTCTTTATGACAGAACTTCAGTTGTTAAATATAAATCCCTCATTTTATGTCTCTAGGAAAGCAAATGTATCTTATCGTTCAGAAGTCGTGCCTCTACACTACTAAGATTCTTTCTGAAGTTTAAAACGTCCTAGTGACACTTTATTATGTTCCAGAGATATGCTTATTTTGTTTTCCTTTGTAAGGGTGAACCCCTAAGCTGTAAAGTGCTTTACTTTGCAGCCATCTTAGAAAGCAGCTATCAGTCCCTTCATTTCACAGTTAAGACTACAATTTTAGTATATGCGCTGCCAAAGCGAGTACAGTGAAGAAGACTACAAATGCGATTAGTTATGTATCTCACACACAGTCTTGGAGTTACAAGATTCCCCTATGCTGTACACATGCAACAACCACTATATTAGAAAATCTAGACTGCATGAGATGAACACTTTTATATCAGCATGAGCTTTTGGAGGCAAGCAACAGATACTGATTCTGCCTTATGTAAACACACACACACACACACACTCACACACATTGGGGAGTCCATAGAAACTGTGGGAGTGCTGAAAATCCAGGTTCAGAGGTGCTGCCCTTGGGAGTAATACCAAAGTCCCACCACAAAGTAGGTCCAGGGAGGATAGCCCTGGAGCCCCTGCCGCTGAGCCCTAGATACGCACTTGAGCTATGAATGCAGATAGATGACCCCAGGCACTGAGCACAGCTGCTGGTGCTGCTGTTTCCTTGGTCTGAGAACTTGATCTCACAGCAATGGCTTCCACTGCCAAAAAAGATCCATCTTTGGATTGACCTCACTTCCTTGCATCTTTAGCCCTCTGGTCAAAGTCTGGAGTCGGTGCATTTGATTGGTGGAGCCTAAGTCACATGCCCACATGAGAGCTGCAAGGGGGACCGGGTGGGAAAGTGAGTTTGGGGGCATTTTTAGCTTCCGTGAGGACAGAAGTGTGTTCCTCCCACCAAACCCATATGGTGGAAAATTGTCCATTGGGATGAGGTGTAGATCTTGGCAGCTGGAAGGGATAAAAGATGCCCACTCCAACTGAGGAGAGTAGTGCGCTTCTCCAGCATCACAGTCACTCCTTCATCCACGTGAGTGTAAGATGCTCCTTCTCTCCCACCCTATGATTCTAAGGTCATCCATATGTATAGCAGGGCTTTGTGGTTCACCAGAGCCTTCTGTGGACAATGAATGGTGTCGGCAGAGATCTTGAGTCATGCATGGCTACTATTTAAAAAGAAGACAGAAGAAAAATTTAAGTACTTTTGAAAGATTGGTGCTGGTGAATCAATGCCCTGTGGATTGAGGCTAAAGAACATTGTGTCCAGAGGAGCTGCATTTTGGATGAAAAATAAAAGAAGAGCTTCTGTAAACTTGTAATTACCCTTCTGGTGTGCTCGTGGTAAATGCCAACAGTACGGATGTCAGCTTCCAGCTTGGGCCAATTTGTTGACCGGATCCATTTTATTTTCACCAGAAAACATCTCCCAGAGGTCCTCCACTCCAAAAGGGAAGGAAGAGAAATATCTCTATTAGGGGAAGGATAATAAATCTCGCCTGTCATGGACATCTGTTGTGTTTCTCTGCCTCACATTCATTCTTTCTTCTTTCATTACCAGCATTACAGTATTCCTTTGAGAATGACCCAACCCTCTGGTTCTAGGGGTGTTCATGTGACCCATGAACACCTGTATATAGTGATTGATTTAGGGGAGAATATGTGATACAGAACATCCCAATCAGAACATTCCAGGTCTTTGGTGGAATTACTGGGAATGAAATTCTCTCTACTGGAATTCTGGAGCTGGTAGGTTGCACATGAACCTTCTGACAGACATCTTGCCACAACAGAAAGAGAGCCTCTCCAAGAACATAGACCGTCAAGCAGATATTTAAAAGAAGACTGAATACTTAGAGCATTATTTTAACGTCTAGATTGACCCAAACTTGGAACCAGTAACCTTGGGCTTTTCAGTTACCTGAACTTGTAAGTTTCCTCTTTTCCTTAACCGAATGTAAGTTGAGTCTCCCATCACATGGAACAAAAAAATCCTAACTGATTCATTGACTTTATTTATTAATTTACAGAGTCCTGGGTTGCCTTGCTTTAAGAAGCAACTTGATAACATCTTGCTCAGAATGCTGTAAACGAGCCTCACGGTTTGTGTTAGAGAACTGGTCTAAATGTTTTCTTCCAACATTGAGAGTCTAGGATTGTAAGAATTAAGACAAATGAGAAGCATTTGCTAAAATACATTAGATGGTATCTCAGAAAAAGATAATGATGGGATTGCCCATTTAGCACAATAAAAAACATTACCCAAATTGGGTTAGTAACTATTTTAAGTTCCATTTAACTTCTCGTGGTAATGCTTTTCATAAGTACTTTGTAATTTCTAAGTTTGTGAGGCTTAAATAATTATGTAATTACTTTGTAACGACCACAGAACTCCACTCGAATTTGGTAGCTACTTTAAACCATGTTAAGTTTTTCATTATAAATTACATTATGTTTAGTACATAATTTATAGTTTGGATGAAAAGACGAATCATATCATGCAACTATTCTGTAATAGCATAGCAATTACTCCCATACTGTGGTAATTTCCAGTGGAATGGATATTTCTTTTGTAATTACAGAAAAGATAACATCAACTCCAACAATTTCCTGGTGATAACATTTATAACTATAAATTCAACTGTAATTCAGTTGCTTCTTCGTGGATGCTCTTAGCTGAGCAAGAAAATAAGTAGAGCAAACTGTTTTCCTACCACTTTAATATTACAAGTACACAGCACAGGAACTGAAGCTTGGAAATAGATCATGTGTAATGAGATCAAAGTGTATTATTTGCCACCATTTATACTCTGGCAACAAATAGGCCTTGATCAGTTACAACAGTTCAAGATCAAGGAATCAAGCAGGAAAGTTATATTTTATTGTAACATAAACCCAGTTGACAAACTACCCTGAAAGATGTGGTGTGAAAGACAGGCTTCCGTATGTCCTGGAAGGAAAGTGAAAGCACAGGATGTGGGATTAGAAACCTGAGTGGAAGTCTAACTTTCCTACTTCCTAGCTAGGTGATTTTACCAACGGCACAATCTCTGAGTCTGTTTCTTTTTCTATAGATCTGGCGGACCCCATACTTAATCTCATAAGGTTTGTTGCAAAACCAAATGATATAATGCAGTTGGAAGGCTTGTGTCAATAATAAATGTGAGGTTCTCTTAAAGAAGAAAGCCCTTTGTTTTCATTCCACTTATTGGGTTTGAAATAAAACACTCCCTTCAAATAAAGTTTATAATGAAAGATTAAAAAAATTAGTGCCTACTATGCAGTACTATGCTATTGCAAAAATTTATACTGGCTTCTCTTTCTTTTTTTTTTTTTTTTTTTTTTTAGTATAATCTGGACTTTTCCCAAGAACTTCTTTATATTCATTTTCTCTCTTAATAGTTGTAATGTTTGAGGGCCTTTGAATGTTTACTTTATTAGTGAGAAGCAGAAATTTTCTTAGGCAACCAGTAGATATAGATATAGATATAGATGGAGCATATATATATGGCATCCAACTCCCCAGTCAGTTTCTAGAAAATAAATATCTGAGTCTTACTGGGGTGATAATAGTGCAATTTAAAAATTTTTAATTAGTATAATTTTTAAAATATTAAGTTATTTTTTAAATGTAACCCTCTATTTAATCTTAGGTAATTTCGTTTACTTGATAGTCTTCAAATCACTAGATGGTAAGTTCACAACTTGTTAAGTTTATTTGCTTTAATATAAAGTGTAATGTGCACATACTTTTCCTTGTCTTTAAAAAAGATCCACTTCATTACTCTAAACTGGAAAGGGGAATTTTAAAGGGGTATAAAAGACTTCTATAGAACTTTGCACTTTTCTTATATGTAAATGTCTGTACTGATACTGTGAGTATATTATTTCAGCAGCAGTTTTATGGGTTCTTTAGAGATGAATAGGAATAGAGAATCAAACAATTTTCCCTTAAGGATTAAAGAAAAGAGCAAGGTCTTTCCAAATTGAACTCTTTCCCTCAACCTTGAGTATTGAAGGTGTTCTTACTTTCTAAGAGGCCAGAGGTTCTAGTAACTTTGGATATGGCTGGACCAGGAATATATTTTTACTTGCACAAAGTGTTAAGGAAGTATACACTGTTGCACTGAGGAGTTTATGGGCTTATATTCCTGGCTTCCTGATGATTAAGTCAAATGTTTTGTTAAGTTTTCTCCTCAAGTATATTTCTGTATTCTTTTTCTGAGGTTGTTGTAACAATGTGCCACAAACTGGCCAGCTTAAACATCAGAAATTTATTGTCTTACAATTCTGGAGGCTAAAAGCCTAAAATCAAGTGATGGCAGAGTATACCTCTCATCTCCTTATAATACCCCCTTGTCATTCACAAATTGCTCAGTTCTGAGTAAGTTGTTTAGTGCTGTAGTCAGAGTATCCAGGACTAAAAACAGAAACAGCATCTTGTTTGAGCTCATGTGGAGGTTTCCCAACTATTTTTAGCTCCTACAGAAGCAACTGTTAATATTTAATGGCCAATGTCGCTATTAGTATATAATAGATCTCTGATTATTCTATGTATATATGACAGAGACTTATAGGTATATTTTCCCTTCATCAAAATGATAGAAGCATACAAACGGAAGAATAAAACCATACTATATCCCAAAGCTAGTTGCCATCTCTTAGAAGTTGGAATTATTGCTACATTATTGGGTACAAATATCATTTCACAAACTCAAGTATGCAGAAAATAAAATTTTATTGTTTTTTTATTTTTTATTCTTTTAAAGATTTTATTTATTTGTCAGAGAGAGAAATGAGCAAGGCGAGGGGAGAAGCATGCTTCCCGATGAGCAGGGAGCCTGATGCAGTACTTGATCCCAGGACTCCAGGATCATGACCTGAGGTAAAGGCGGATGCTTAACCTACTGAGCCAATTAATTTTTTTATATTGTTTTTTATATTGAATCTAAATTCTGTCAAGGTGACAGAGACCCAATTTCAACTAGTACAGGGTTTTACCTGATTATCTCCAAGGTACAGCCAGTTGAAGATGTTTAAGTGTTAGAGAGGGTCCACTCAATCCTCAGTCATCTGTCCATGCAGATAGCCATCTAGTCAATTGGGTTTTGATGAAGATGCCAAGAAAAGTCAGTGAAAATGTGATATTTTCAACTAATGGTGCTGAAGTCAATATGGTGCCAAGATGGATAAAAGACTTATAAGAACCCAATTATGGACATTGGGGAAGGTATGTGCTATGTGGTGAGTGTTGTGAAATGTGTAAACCTGATGATTCACAGACCTGTACCCCTGGGACAAACAATACATTATATGTTTAAAAAAAAAAAAAAGAAGACTTAGAGGAGCCCAAAAGAAAAGGACCTACTCCATTTCTCTGATTCTCCAAGTCACTTTTCCTTAACCTTCAATATGACTCAAACACAAAATAGGCCATTTTCCTATGAGAGTTCAGGCTTTCAGAGTTTTGTCTACATTCACATAACATACTTTTTGTGTCTACTGGAATCTGAAAATTCTCTTCATTTCCTCAGTTTTTCATTGGAAGTATTCTCTTTCTCCAACTGATTTCTAAGAGCCCTTTAAATCTGTAGGGTATTATACTTGTGTTTGACACATAACATTCAAATAATTTTTTCCAAACATCCAAATATATTTCTTATTTGCTGTTTGATTTGGCTCACATATTGTTTGACATATAACAGTTTTCATTTTTATACAGACAAGTATATAAATCTTTTCATTTTTGGCTATATTCTTATTCTGAATTCTTTTGAAGAGCTTCAAAATATCCATGAACCCTTCAGAAATGTATCTTAAAATTAAATGTACATGTAAGTATATCAGATGTACATACAAAGTTCAATTATCCTTTTATACATTCTTACAAACTTTTATATATAGTTTTTTTTTCTGGTGCAACATAGGTTGACTGGTAAGAGAATCTCTACATAAACATTCCTAAACTCTTTGAAAGAGCATTGGCAATTACAAAGACATTATAGACATGAGTTGCAGAATTCTATTCTAAGCAATTAATTAATAAAAAGGATTTAGAATATATGACTTGCTTATCTATCTCTAACCCCTTCTTCCAAGTATTTCAAAGCATTTGATAAGAACCATGATTGTTTACTATAGTCCACATCAAGTGGTAGTTTTAGGGAATTCTATTAAGCAATTAATTAATAAAAAGGATTTAGAAGATATGACTTGCTTATCTATCTCTAACCCCTTCTTCCAAGTATTTCAAAGCATTTGATAAGAACCATGATCGTTTACTATAGTCCACATCAAGTGGTAGTTTTAGGGTATTCATGTGATGAAGCTTGCATGGTTAATCATTCTGAAATCTAGAGCTCAAAATGATGATCAGCTCAACCCACACATACGCACATAAGGCGAGATGGACATTTCTGAGTTAATTCTGTTAAAAGGGAAAGTGAACAGCAAGATGCTGAAACTCAGTTTCCGTGGTAAATTTGTTCCAGAATTTTTTTAAGAGCCCTGTTCCGTGATACCTCCCCTAGAACTGGTTGATGAATGAAATGAATGAGGAGTTACTGATGTTTAAAAAGATAAGAAGATTTAACTATAGTTGCACATTACACAGATGGGTAATTTGCATGTGGAGCCATTGAATCTTGAATTGGCTTGGACACGCTACAACAAATTTTCTAGAAATCTAGTGTTTCAGTTATTGGAAAGAACTCAAAAATTAAATCCCAACACAGTGTCATGTTTCATTGCTGAATAAGTCAATGCATAACAGAATTAAGAGGTTCATTAATTTTATGATCATAAATTTTAGAAAGGAAAAAAAAGGCAATTAGGTATCTTGAAGTAATTAATAGCTTTGGGGATGAGCAGCCAACTTAAAGTGATTAATCAAATGTAAAGAAAAGCTCACCTAGAATCCTTGGCCAAAAAAAATCATAGAGCCAGTGATGGTACTTATGTTTGCCACTCTTCATCCTTACTTTTGGCTAGGCCTTTTTTTTTTTTAAGTCTTATTAAAAACCAAAAAGGAATCATTACAATTCTGAACTTATATCAATACATATGAGGAAAACACCTGATATTTGCCAAGAACAACTCTAAGCTTACCAAGATTTGCTTTGAGATATCTTTCTACTCTCCACTCATTATGTCCCCTCATTCTGAAAGATAATGCTATTTTATGATAGTACACACAGAGAAGGAAAAGGCCAAAGGGAAAATTCTTTTCTGATTGTAGAGAATGATTCTTTAAGTTTAAAGATCATGAATAATTTTATAATAGCCCAAGATGTCATAGCTCTGGAGATATCTATACACTTAATTGAATGTAGGTAAGTGTGATGTTTATTCCTTTAGACAGTTTGTAGATAGAAATTCATATCAAAGCTTATTCTTAAAACAAGGACAACGTTCTGTAAAGTCAGCACCTGGATAACAAACTGTAGTCAATCAAATGAATCTTCACAGCAATAACTCTAAAGGTAAAAGATTGCAGTCCTCAATAATTGTCCACAAATTAGAAATTATTTTTAGTTTCAGATCACAGGAAAAATACAAACATCAAGACAGAAGTGATATAATAGCAGGTTAGCAGGTTGCCATGCACTGTTTTTAAAGGGAATATGATTAAAGACAAATCCTGAAAAATATCTTTGTATAGACTCTGAAAGCAAACCAATTCATGCCTATTCTGAGAAAGCTTCGCAAAAACATGGCTCTGCACTGCAGAGCACTAGCTATTTCTTATGCTACAAACAGCACGTCTTCATCTGAAGCAAATGTTTTATTTTTATTTTTTCAGAGGAATGACATTAAGGTCAAAATCAATGATCTCAAGTCAAATATCTGCTTTCCAAGATCACTACATAATCAGTTATGCCTTGGTTTTTTTCTAGAACCAAGGTCCCTGCCACCTGGCATTGAAATGAACAGTCTCGGCCATTTTCCTGATATGCAGGTGTGCTGCAGCTCACAGTGCCCTGTTTTCGGATTCCAGCTCGACATTTAAACTAAGAGAAAAATTAGCTGGCCCTTTGCCCTCCTGAGAGGAAAGCTTGTGTCAGAAAATATCAGTCACACTTCCAAGCTAACACCGACTAAACCTAAAGGTGGCTTTTTACATTCTGGAATGCCTGTGACTTAGGGGTCTCACCAGCGATGGAGCTTCACGGGGGATATGGGAAGCCAAGCATGTCTAAGAGGCCTGTCCATAGGGATCCATTACTAGAAGTACCAGAAAGACCTCGTTCAAATACGAATCACCTGAAACACAATCTATATATTTGTGGCCCCCCCAAAGATTACGTTATAGAAATGTTGTGGTGAATCTCAAAAGTTAGAGAAAACAGTGCAGTGACTTATTCTAACTGGAGATATTTCCACATTCACATAGAAAAAATTGGATTAAATGACCATTGGGGAAGTTAGAAATATTCAGTGTAAAAAGATACTTTGAGTACAACATTAGAGAAATAAGTGTGTATGCTATGCTGTATCAATGATCTTTTTTGGATATGACACTATTTGGGTTAAACTCAAAGTAGGGTGTGAGGTCTGGGAATTTAATTTAGAATTGAAGCACGTTAGAGATTTAGAAACCCTCTGGGCCGTTCATTCCAAACCTCCAAGTGCTTAAGAATTATTCAGGAAATTTGGTGACAATGCAGACTCCCAGGCCCCATCCCAGAGATGCAAACTTTGGGAATCTGCTTTGTTTCTGAAGTGGGTGTTAGGTACAGTATAACTGGGGAGATACTACTTAGTTCAACTCCTGTGGCGTACAAAGAAGCTAAGAACCAAAGAGAATAAGCACCATGATCAAGACACAGAGAAAAATATTAAAATATTATCAGACACACTCTTCTCATCTGAGACAGATGGAGATGGGAGGAAACCAGCCCTTCACCACTGCCCCTGACTGAATAGTCTGCTTGTTACCAAGATGGTTAATGGTTTAGTTAGGAGCAATGTGAATTAGCGTCTATCCCTAGTTATATGGGATAACAATGTGTGGGTAGCTTTTAAGTGTGCTTTCTCTCACAGGAATATATATATATTCTCCAGGAATCAAGAGAGCTGGATTCTAGTCCTCCCTTTGCAATAAGAGTCTCTTCAGCAAGTCACTCCTTTGACTTTTACTTGACGTGTTATTAATGATAGAGCTGAACTAGGAGATATCTACTATTTCTCCCAGACCTCAAATTATGATTTATCCCATAGGTAGAAATATACAGCTTCCTTCTTCCATTTTAGCCACATAATTGTTTTGTGAATGATAATAATTATACTAATAGTTAATAATACAAGGTGCCAAATAATATCCTAAGCATTTTACATAATTTTTTGCATTTATTTCCTATAATAACTCATGATTACTATATCCATTTTTAGATGTGGAAACTCAGGTGCAGAGAAATTAGTAACTTTCCTAAGAAGGTATGACTAGTGAGTTGTAGAACTGGCAAGATATCAGATAAGGTGGGGGGGGACAAAATATTATGGTGACATAATGTATTTTAAATATTAACCTTTGCCTTTCTCCCATATAAAGCATTTAGACTCTTCTGTGATTATTGCCTCAGAGACTGGATATGAAAGACAAAGTAGTCTTTTTCTGGCTTTTATGTTTCAATTGCTTAGGCTTTTAGAAAAAACTGAAATGAGTCATGACATAGATGATTTGGGAGAAAAGATTAAAAGTGAGGTTTACGCAAACATACACACACATACAGACACACCTGCACACCTACACAGGGGTATGTGCTTGCTAAGGAGAAGAACAATAAAAAGAAAGCTATGAAAGTGTTGATACTGTAGTGTAGAGCATGTATCTTGTTATCAAGCCCCAAGGAAATAGTAAAAATCCACAAAGAGGTTCATGAAATCCAAAAGGAGAAGCGCTTGAATCTCATTTCCTTGAGGAAGCCAGAGATGGACATTTAGAATGCAGAGAAGAAGTGGTCAATCCCCAATGCATAGGTAGAGTTTTCAGTGTGACCTGGAAGCATCAGAATGTTGACCATTTGCCCAAGAGCAGCACTAAATATACAAAGAGAATTGCTGGACCCAGATGGGCATAAGCTGGGTGGACAAAGGGCAAAAGGCCAGATGGGATAAAGGATACCTTGGTGACTATCTGCATGGGCAGATGACTAGGGATTGTATGGACTCTCTCTGACACTTACACATCCTGACTTGTACACAATCTATAGAATCTTTATTTGTGTGCCCCAAACTGTAAACAACCAAACATCTTTCACACAAGTAATAGATAAACATCCTCTGGTACCTCTATACAATGGATCATTACTTTGTAACAAAAGTAGACAAACTACTGACACATGTGACCACATTGGTGAATCTTAAATACATTATGCTCAATGAATGGGGTCAGGCACAGAGGCTATACATTCTTATAGAAAATATTTGCAAAGCACATATTTGATAAGGAGTCAAAATCCAAAATTATATTTTTATAACTCAATGGCAAAGATATAAAAAATAAAAACAAATAGCCCTATTAAAAAATGGACAAAGGACTCGAATAGCTATTTTTCCAAAGATGACATACTGATGGCCAAGCACATGGAAAGGTGGTCAGCATCACTAATGACCAAGGAAATGCAAATCAAAACTGCAATAAGGTATTGCTTTTCACCAGCTAGGATATCTATTGTCAAGAAGACAAGAGATTAACAAATATTGGTGAAGATGTGGAGAAAGGAAACATCCATACACCGTTGGTGGAATGTAAACTAGCACAGCTCTTACCACGGAGAGCGGTATGGAGATTCTTCAAGAAATTAAAAATAGAACTAGCCATATGGTCCAGCAATCCTGCATCTGGGTATATATCCTAAGGAAATGAAATTATATGCCAAAGAGGTATCTGCACTCCCATGTTCATTACAGCATATTTCACAATATCCAAGGTATGAAAATAGCCTAAGTGTCCATGACAGATGAATGGAAAAAGAAGATGTGACATATACATAAAAAAGCAGAAAATCCTGCCATTACAACAACATGGATGAACTTGGAGGTAACACTGTGCTAAGTGAAGTAAGCCAGAGAAAGACAAATACAGCATGGTATCACTTATATATAGAATCTTAAAAAAAAGAAGTTGAATTCATAGAAACAGAGCAGAATGGTGGTTGCTGGGGGCTAGGAAGTGAGAGACATAGAGAGAGGGCAGTTAAAGGTTACAAACTTTCAGTTATAAGATAAATAATATTAGAGGATCCAGTGTATAACAGTGTAGCTCTAGTCCATTATACTATATCGTACAATTGAAATTTGCTAAGAGAGAAGAACTTTAAGTATTCTCACCAAAGGAAAAAGAAAAGGTAAGTATCTGAGGTGGTACATGTACTAATTAACTTAGTGTTGGGAATCTTTTCCAATGTATGTGTATATCATTGTGTTGTATACTTTATATTAGAATCTTATATGTCAATTATACCTCAATAAAGCTAAAAAAATTAAAACTGAAGTTGTAAAAATAAATAAAATTCTATGGTGTATTTTAAATCTCACGTGCTATGTGGCTAGTATTTTGACTTTATTTCATTTTCCTCATAGTTGTGCATTGGCTGTTCAGTAAGAAATCCCAACTATCCTCCTTCCTCAGAATGAGTTATCTCGAACTACTTTAAACTTCTCATCAAGGAAAATTTGTACTAGAGAATTCCTACACCATACATAAAATTATAAATAGAAGGTATAATGTCAACGAATCATATTAAACACTGTGAGATATACTGCACAAATTGCATTTCATAGAACTCTAGGCTCCTGAGACGTAAATCCAGCCCAAATAGAATTGTTTTCTTTGAATCAGGTAACCCTTTTCAACTGAGATTTCTGTAGTCAGTTTGCAGCACAATTTATCATGCAGTTTATTAACTACAAAAATAATAAATCAAAATGATACCATAAGAGACACTTAATAATAGGGAACAAACTGAGGGGTGATAAAGGGATGTGGGTGGGGGATGGGCTAGATGAGTGATGGATATGAGGAGTGCTAATTATGATAAGCACTGGGTGTTGTATGTAAGTGATGAATCACTGAATTCTGCTCCTGAAACCAATATTGCACTGTATATTAACTAGCTAAAATTTAAAAATAAATAAACAAACAAACAAATAAATAAAATGAAAGTACTAACAGACTTGTCCACTGTTGGCATCTATAGGGCATTTGTAATGTGGGAACGATGCTAAGGGTATGTCTTTTGGGATATCTCTTTTTACTCTTCACTCAGCTCATCTGTGATGGGCTTAGGTGAGATGAAATTTGATGAGTAGTGAGGGCTGAGGACTTGCCCACACTAACCAAGTCAATTCAATGCCTGGGAGTATTGTTGAGGGACTCTAATCAAATCTTCTCATGGACTCCTGGGAAATCCTAAAACCCAGATCTGTCACTTGGGCTCTCCATTGCCCGTAGACAAAGTTCAAAGTCTTTAACATGATGCCCAAGGCTCTTCTAATGTTACTGTCCCTCTCCTACTCCAGTCACTCTAGGGTTATTATTTTTTTCCAGTTTTCCAATTTCAACACCCCCAGAGCCAAACCTGCACACGTAGATAGTAAACCATCCTTGTAAATTAGCATAGCCAATAAATAAAATCTCAAATACTCTACTGCATCAGATTTAAGTTTCATTTTTAAGAATCAGTATATGGTACCATATGCATGCTGGTGTTTACAAATCCCTCAGTGGCAGTTTGGAAATATTGGAACCACAGCTGCCACTTCCTTCCCATGTGTAGAATGGTGCGCCTGTTGGGACAGCTGCTACTCTAAGATAAACATAGAAGAGGGGGTTTTGGCAATGAGCTAGTGAGCTTTGCCTCCTTGAGAGCTTCAGTAATGGCTTTGCCCTAAGCAATTTTCCAATGGATTAGCAGGGTTTGAAATCTCTTGATGTTTTCTGAGGACACAGTGGAGTAAAAACACACAAAAATATGATTCTTGGGGATAAATTCATTGAGAGTTTGGCATCTGCCCCATAACACTAGAAAGTATATCTGAAATCTGAAACTATATTGTGCTAATAGAGACATATTGAACACATTTGTGTATTTCTTTAAAAGGAGGATAATGACACTGTTTATTATTCTTTGTCTGAATCACATTTTAAGGTGACTTTTCATTTGCTCTCTATTTTTCTTTATTTGAGTCAGTAATTGGACACAGTAATTCTTCTGTAGCTAAGGCTTTCTCTATCAATAGGCAACTGTATTTGAATGTCATTCACTTTCAAACCAAAACAGTGCATCACATACTTTGACCAGTTCTGAGAACAAAGCTCGTTAAGAAGCTGGTACGTCACTACTATCAAACACACTCCCTATATGAACCATAGGGGAGGAAAGCCAAGGAAATAGCAGAGTGCATATAGTCATGAGGAGAATATCTTGTTGAGTTGGGATCACAGTTGTCATTGTGTATTTTGTGATTTCTTGATGAACTGGGCATTAAAATTTTAAAATTGCTATAAGCCATCTAATCCATTAGCTAGATCCTAAAATATTTTTAGGAAGGAGAAACCACTATTAAAAGATAAAATATGTCTTAATAAGGCTTTCATAGCCATTTAAATGGCTGTGTTCCATACTGATTTTGAATATCTGAGCTATGGTGTATAATCAAAGCAATAAAAAGTGACATTTGAAACACTGTTCTTTGTCATGTTCATCATGCTGATTCAGAGAATTGACTGAAAATCATTTGGCCATATTATCTGACTGGTTTTTTAAAAAAGATTTTATTTATTTATTTGAGAGAGTGTGAGCAAGAGAGTGTACTCACAAGTGGGGAGGAGGGGTAGGGAGGGAGGGAAAAGCAGACTCCCCACTGAGCAGGGAGCCCAACAGGGACAGGGGCTCCTAACCAACAGAGCCACCTGGGCACCCCATCTGACTGTTTTTATTATTATGATGGTAGGGGCATTTTATGGTCTAGTTCAACTCTTCCTAGGGCCCAATCAGGGTATTTGCATGTGTTATGATTAATGATTGATCTACAATTGCCACAGATTAATCTGTAATTGTCACATATTTTATATACCATGTGGTCAAATACATAGGTGAGTTTCTCCCCAAATTATCACTCCAAAAGGAGGAAATTGTATTATGTTCAAATCTCTTAAAAACCTCTTTGTATGATGATTATATTATTTTATTTTAAATAAAAGAGTACTGTTTAAGAAAGATACATTAGCTTAAAATGATCTCAGTTAAATCTAGTATTCAATGCATATATGGATCATCTGATGGAATTCCCTAAAAGACAAGACAAATTTAGCGAAAGTTCACAGTGCTTACATATATGTTTAAAAAAAAAAAACACATTATTTTTTAACAGGAAAGAATCACATGGTACAATATTCAAACTATTCAAAAGAGTATAAAATAGAAAAAAAACATAAAAAAATATTTTTTAAAAGTGCTTTTGGTCCTCTGAGCCACCTTCAACTTTTTCTTCAAGCTGTCCTCCAAACACCCAGTTCCCTTCCCTGGAGACAGTTGATATACCATAATCATACCATTTCAAGAGATCTCTCTATAAAACAGTATTGTGCAGGGCATGTCATATTCACAGGACTAATGGAAACATCAGATGTTTTAAGGTCCTGAAAATGGGTTGTTTGGGGCTTAGAGCTGAATTTCTGGGGTATCCTACAAAGATTCCAAAAGTGCTGCATCACAAATATCTCAGATGGAAGGGAAGAATGTATGCCAGGGACAGCTGTATGGGAGGACGTGACCTTCCACTACTGCTGCACATTAAGGGAGTCCCATGTTTTAAAAGCTATAAATTGTGCACACTGAATTCATTCATTCATTTCTTTATTAATATGTACTAAAAACCTCCCTCTCTGTCAGGTATAGCAATAGGCATGGGAGATGAAAAGTTTGAACAAAAAGAATGCCTGCCCTCATGAAGCTAACTTCTTCTTCTTTTTTTTTTTAATATTGTAAAACCTATCTTTTCTTTTTTTTTAATTTATTTGACAGACAGAGATCACAAGTAGGCAGAGAGGCAGGCAGAGAGAGAGGGGGGAGGAAGCAGGCTCCCTGTGGAGCAGAGAACCCCATGTGGGGCTTGATCCCAGGACCCTGGGATCATGACCTGAGCTGAAGGCAGAGGCTTTAACCCACTGAGCCACCCAGGCACCCCATGAAGTTAACTTCTTAGGGGAATCAACTAAGATTAAGAAATTCAGAAGGAATACTAAAAATCCCTGAAAATGGACAAAAATCCTAAAAATTCATAAAGGATTGCAAAATTAATCAATAGTACAACACTGTCACTATTTTTTAAACTAATAAATATTTTTACTAAGTTGTCACTTTTTAAAAGATTTTATTGATTTGAAAGAGAGAGCAAGCACACACACCCTCCTACACAGAGGGGGAGGGATAGGGAGAGGGAAAGAGAATCTTGAGCAGACAACCTGCTAAGAGTCTAAAACAAGAGTGATTTGACTGACTGAGCCACCCAAGTGCCCCTAAGTTGTCATTTTGATTAAATAGATGGGCCAAATAACATGATCTCAATGAAGCTGCTTTCTGTCCAAATCATTAAGAGCTATTAGAATGTTAGGCATTATTATTATCCCAGTTTATATTCTTTCTCCATAGTCATCTACAAATTCGCCATCATCGCGTTTATGACATTGTGCTATAATTTAGGGTCACTTATCTTTCTTTCCCTACATGATGGGCTATTTGAGTACAAGCGATGTTTTGTTTCTTTTAGTATTTCCAGTTTTTATTGTATAAACATACCTGTCATAAAATAGACTGAATGAGTGAATAAATGAATAATGATCCTAAAGCTTGCAATATGGGTTTTGTGATCTCACCTATTCGCAAAACATGTCTGTTCGCTATTCAATCAAATTGCTTCTGGCCTCATCCTTCTTGGAAAAGGAGATCCAAAGGGGATAACTCTTTATCTCACAACTAATGAGCCATCCAGTCTCTGTTCACTGCTATGACTTTTTAAGTATACATTTGCGGGGGTTTCCAAAACCATTTGGAAATGTAATTACCATGTTTTCCACCTACATAAATACATAAGGGATGAATTTATTTATATGCTTAGGTGTATAATATATGTCCTTTTCTTCTTCCCCTAGAATTTCCCTTTTTACTGCAGACGTTTCTGGGGCAAAGAAGGTTATGCTATATTTTCAGTCACCGTCCATCAAAGGGAACCCGGAGAAAATGTGCATATACCCAAGAGCACCTTTCTCACAGGCCTTGGGTAATGACTCACTGTTGTTTACAAGAGGATTTTGCCTCATGTGAAACAGGTGTTGAAACATTTGGACAGCTCTGTAAAAATTTTAGTGAAATGCGGTGAGCGTTAATCATCAGCCTGCATATTTGTTAAAAGTGCTTTTGGTCCTCCGAGTCACCTTCAACTTGCAGAGCAATCTTTTCTCATGGTTCCTTTGACCTATTATCCCCTCCCGTCTTGTAGCCTTCACTCATACCTCACATACTACTGCACCCACCCATGCCTCTCACCACCACCCCTGCCCCGGATTTCACCAGCATCCCTTCTTTTTATTATTCATCCAGCTTCTAAAATTTCCCAACAAATTCCACCCCTGAGTGAAAGTGAAGTGGCAATTTCTCTTGGCCCCCGTTTTTGTCGGAACATGCTGCCCCAGGTGCTTTTCCCTCTACTGTACCATACAGCTTCACGGATTGCAGCTGAGGGTAAGCAAGCAGGGAACAAGTAAACCCTCAACAAGATGAAAGTTGATTACTGCGGAATCCCTCTGGGCCCACCCCAGCTTAAATCACTGCAGTATGTAACTATAGGAATCTGTTACAAGAACACAAATACCGGTATTGTTTCAGTGTTGCCTGGAAGCATAAAATTTTTCCCACTTCCCACCTCAATTATCTCACCCTTATTTCACATTTATAGTACACCACCCAAGCTCATCAAAAGTCCTTTTTTTTTTTTTTCTTGGTTAAAAGGCAATATTAAGAAGGGAGGTGGGAAAAGTACCAAATTATTGTACTTCAGAAGGTGACCAAAAATCAATAAGTCCTTTATTTGTGCTCTGCAAGTCTTCCAAAAGCAGTTGAAAAAATCTGCAACTGATGGCCCTCTGGGAGATATTTTTAGCAATTCTGATGCTATTAAATCACTTGGGGAGAGGAAACACAATGGTCCATCTAGCCCATCTGCACTCTAGACCTAGCATGATGTTTTAAATATCATGACCTCAGCAACTGTTAGACGCTTATCCTAATCTAGCTCTATCTTCCCCACAAAGACTAAATTTTTATAGTAAATAAGAGTGAAGAAAAGAATCAAAGAATGCACCATCTAAAATTTAATGCTTTTGTGATTATCTAACTTAACTATAAATACACTGATAAAATACATAATACATAAAATACATCATACATAAAATACATCATAAAATGTAACTTCAGACCACAGTACCCCATAGATCTTGTTTCATATTAACGAGTTAGAAAGTTTCATAGACCATTCTTCTCCCCAAATCTAGGTTTTGTTTCTGTGCTGGAGGGTGATGTGGTTCATATGAGAGATCTTCCTCCTCCTCCCCTAAATTATAACTGTTGAAGTGTTCCAAGAATCCTTTTCTGTCTAAGTAATCTCACCCAGTCTGGTGGATTTAAATATCATCTATAAATTGACAACTCCCAAATTTATACTTCTAGTCTTGCCCTCTCCCCTGTGCTCCAGACTCATAGAACCAACTGTCCACTCAACAGCTCTCCTTGCGTGTCTAACAGACATTCCAAATTTATCATATCCAAAATCAAATTCTTGGTTTCCCTGCTAAAATCTGCTCCTTCCTCAATGTTTCCTCATCTCTGTTATCAGCATTTCTGTTTCCACTTGCTCAAGTCACAAACCTTGCCATCCTCCTTGACTTCTCTCATTCTATCACATAGTTTCTACACCAACCATCAGCAAGTCCTGTTGGCTCAATCTTCACTGTATCTCCAGACCAGACTCCCTCATCTGCTCTTGATATTAGACATGAGTCATTCAGAAGATCGCTGAGAAAAGGACGTTATCTTAGGTCTATTTTCCCAGAACCACACACTGAGATGAAGTTTTGTGTCCAAAAGAATGTGCATGGCTCCAAAGGGAACACAGCAGTATCAGTGATGCCTTAGGATTGTGTCCCAAAAGACAAAAGATCTGGGCTTTCATACTCTGGCACCCCTGGTCACTAGTTAGGGGCTACCCTGGGGACATGTGAATTCCTAGGCACTTCCAAGGCTCTCAAAGTATAGGCAGAATGCTCTCCAATAGTCCAAGGACAGTATTCTATGGAAGAGCTACAGGTATTACCAGTTGGAAACAAAAGCATACCTGTTCCAAAATTTTAAAGATTATGTAAGGTGATATGGGTGGAGTAATATCATTGTTTAATGCAGAGAGACTTCAATAATCAATGCCAAGATCATTGGATATCAATAATAAAAGATTGAAATGAGACTTACAAAACATAAAAATGAGCTGAAATAGGATAAGACCAATTAAAAGGCAAAACCATTAAGCTATTATAGTATACTATAGTATAGGAGAATATCTTTTCTTTTGAAGTGTTGAGGAAGGATTTCTTAAATAGCATATTAAGAATATTGATAACAAAGGAAATATTAATAAATTTGACTACATTAAATCAAGAAGTTTCTGTCCACCAAAAGGTGTCATTAAACGAGTAAAAAATGAGTGATCAGTGCACGAAGCTACAGGCATCACATACATCACATATGCCTGCCAAAGGATTAGTGTCCAGAATATATAAAGAACTGCTACAGACTGATTCAAGAAAGAGAAATGAGCTAATAAAATGTAGAAAAGAGTTGAATAGGCACATTACAAAGGAAAAAAATTCAAATGGTAAATAAACACGTGAAAAGGTGCTCAACTTCATTGCTTATCAGGAAAAGGCATGTTAACACCCCAATGGAATACCACCACACAACCATCAGATTTGCAGCAATGAAAAAGTCTGAGAATACCAAGTATGAGGATATGGAGGAAATAAAATTCTTTTCTTTCTTTTTTTTAATATTGTATTTATTTGAGAGAGAGAGAGAGAGAGAGAGTGCAAGGGGAGTGGGGCAGAAAGAGAAGCAGACTCCTCCACTGAGCAGGGAGCCCAACAGGAGGCTTGATCCCAAGACCTGGAGATCATGACCTGAGCTGAAGGTAGATGCTTAACCGACTGAGCCACCCAGGTGCCCCTGGAACAAATAAAATTCTTATTCACTGTTCATAGGAGAGCCTGTTGGTACAATCAATTTGAAATATAACTTGGCATTATCTAATAGAGTTGAATATACTGTATGTACTCTGTGCCTCAGCAATTCCATACATAGGTATATCCTCCAGAGAAATGTAAGCACAGCCAGAGTCTCCAGACAAGAATCTTCACAGCAGCATTTGCTGGTAATAGCCCCAAACTGGAAACAATCTCATGTCCAATTCTAATAGGATAGATCATTTATTTTGATATGTGAACACAATGGAAATGAATGAACCACATCTGTTTATAACAAAATGCAAGCATCCAGAAACATGGGAAGACTTGAAGTGGGATGCCATTTCCAAAAAGTTCAAATCATTCTAGCAATCTTGTTTAGAGATGCATATGTAAATGGTCAAACTATAAAGAAAAGGGAGGAAATACCCTCACAGAAGATAAATGGCTAGCTGAAGTGTGAAGGACAGCTCCATGAGGAGGAAGAAGCATAAGAAGAGCTTGTATATTCTACATTCTTCCTGGTGTATGGTACAGTTTACACTTAGAAAGTTAAAAAGAAATATATATGCAAGACTGTGCTGGTATAAGCAGAGTGAGGTGGGAGGAGGTGGAGAACATATTGAAGCATAATACATTTCAGTGCAGAGTGCTATATTTGACTGTTTTAACTAATGAACTTCAGCTAATGAGCCCCCAGAGGCACCTTGATTGAAAAGGACTTCCTTGTCCCTCAAAACATAATAACCTAAGCTCTACTCAGTTTTGGGAGTAACAGTCAAATCCCTGTTTTCTAGTTTGTTTATCATCGTCATCATCATCACCATCATCATCACCATCTCTCATCAGGAAAGAGTCTCTGGTGGACAGCAGTAATTGCAGATTAGGGGTAAACCTGACTGTCACAATACACCTCTGGGCTAACCCTTCCCTGTGGCAAAAAACTACAGAGACTTCGTAGGGAAACTTCATTAGTAAGAATTTATCCACATGTTCTTCCTCAATCTTAGGTCATCAGTTGCACCTTTTGAGTAGGTTGATAAATACATGAATATTAATATTACATACTTTGTATTTCTAAACTCCTAAGAGTGGGGAAAAATTGTTCAGTTTCCTTCTGCACTACTTAGCAGTGTATAACTGGGTATATTAAAAAAAAAAATCCCTGAGTCTAAATTAATTTTTACTCCCAGATAATGTATTTGCTCAGAGGTCAAACAATAAAATTTACAGTAGGGGATATCTAGTGCTCATTAGAAATAGCTGACTTGACTGCTTGGTGTGTGGGTTTGCAGAAGGAAGGCCCTAATATCTTCAGTCTATCAACCATATCCTGGGGCACCTGGGTGGCTCAGTCAGTTAAGCATCTGCCTTCAGCTCAGGTCATGATCCTAGGGTCTTGGGATTGGGTACGGCATCGGGCTCTTTGCTCAAGAGACAGTCTGCTTCTCCCTCTACCTCTGCCCTTCCCCTTAGTTATGTGCACTCTCTCTCTCTCAAATAAATAAATAAAATCTTTAAAAATAAATAAATAAGCCATTTGCTGACATCCAATAGTCAAGAATGGCCAGTGTCAAACAACGGAATCTGTTTACATTTGTGCAGATGCAAGTGGCCATTCACTAACTAATAATTGGATGTTTAATTTTATAGTTATTTATAAGAAGAGCACACACACATTCATACCCACCACTGTTGAACAATTCGGGGAACTGTCTCTGATTTCCTCCCTTTAGGGAATTATGTAAAACTCATGGGAGGCCCTGAATTTTGGAAACAAATTCTTGCTCTTTTTGTTCCCTTGACATACTGGCCCCAAATTTCTCACACATTTGAAACACTGGTCAGTAGTCTACCTGTCATCCTGACACTTGCCTGAGGATTTCTTCTTGCTTTTTCTCCCAGCTTAACTGTTTCTTACTCTTTCCTGATGGTTCCAAATCCCATTAATCTTTCAATGCTCGAGTCAAATGTCTTTAACCCACAAAGACTTCCTCTTGTCCTGCCAGTTGGAAATAACTGTTCTCTTCCTCATTTCCATACATTTGGTCTAACTCTCCTATAATACCCATCCCTCTTCTCTTACATCTGTCTTACTAGATGGAAAGTCCCCGAAAGGCAATGACTAGGTCTTTTTCAGTCTGATCCTCCAAGTACATCATACACAGTAAATGCTAAACAGCATTTGTTGAGTGAAATGACTAAACCACAGCTAGTGGAAATTTTATGTCTTATAATAGAAATGCTTGAAATGAAAATGTAGTATATCAGAAATATAACCCTTGGAGTTCTATCTTTACCTTTTTTTTTTTTTTTTTAAAGATTTTATTTATTTATTTGACAGAGAGAGATCACAAGTAGGCAGAGCAGCAGGCAGAGAGAGAGGGGGAAGCAGGCTCCCTGTGGAGCAGAGAGCCCGATGCGGGGCTCGATCCCAGGACCCTGAGATCACGACCTGAGCCGAAGGCAGAGGCCTTAAATCACTGAGCCACCCAGGCGCCCCTATCTTTACCTTTTTTTAAAAGATGATTTTTGTAGGCAGTTTCAGGTTCATAGCAAAATTGAGAGGAAGGTACAGAGATTCCCCAGCTCCCACAGCCTCCTCTATTACCACATCCCTCACCTAGGTTCCTTTGTTACAATTGATGAACCTACATGGACACATCATTATCACCCTAAGTGCATAGTTTGTATGTTGATTTACTCTTGGTGTTGTATATTCAATGGGTTTGGACAAATATAATAATATATTTGTCCATTTTAGAATCATACAGAGTATTTTCATTGCCCTAAAAATTCTGCTTGCTTCATTTATTCATCCCTTCCCCACTCCCAACTCCCAGCAACCACTGATCTTTTTCTGTCTCCATGGTTTTGCCTTTTTCAGAATGTGATATAAGTGGAACCATACAGTATGTAGCTTTTCAGATGGGCTTCTTTCACTTAGTAATACATTTAAGGTTTCTCTTCATCTTTTCCTAGCTTGATAACTCAGTTCTTTTATTTTAATTAACATATAATGTATTATTAGCCCCAGGGGCACATGTCTGTGAATCATCAGGCTTACACACATCACAGCACTCATCTTTTCACATACCCTCCCCAATGTCCATCACCCAGCCACCCTCTCTCTATCTCCTTTCCCTGCCAGCAACCCTCAGTTTGTTTTGTGAGATTAGGAGTCTATTATGGTTTGTCTCTCTCCCAATCCCATCTTATTCCATTTTTTCCTTCCCTACTCCCCCACGATGTCCTGCCCTGCCTCAAATTCCTTACATCAGAGAGATCATATGATAATTGTCTTTCTCTGATTGACTTATTTCGCTTAGCATAATACGCTCTAGTTCCATCCACGTCGTTGCAAATGGGAAGATTTTGTTTCTTTTGATGACTGCATAGTATTCCGTTGTATATATATATCACATCTTCTTTATCCATTCATCTGTTGATGGACATCTAGGTTCTTTCCCTAGTTTGGCTATTGTGGACATTGGATAGCTCAGTTCTCTTTAACAGCAGCTAATATTCCACTACCTGAATGTACCACAATTCATTTGTCCATTTATTTGCTGAAGGACATCTCGGTTGCTTATAAGTTTTGGCAGTTATGAATAAAGCTCCTATAAACATCCGTGAGCAGGTTTCTGAGTAAATACAAGTTTTCGCTTCCTTAGGGCAAACACCAAGAAGTATGATTGCTGGGTGATAAGGTAAGAGTATATCTATTTTGTAAGAAGCTGTCAAACTGTCTTCCAAACTGGCTGCACCATTTTGCATTCCCACCAGCAGTGAATGAGAGTTACTCTTGCTTCACATCTTGGTCAGCATGGGGTATTGTCAGGCCTCTAGATTTTGGTCATTTTAAAAGTTCTATATGCTATCTCATTGTTGTTTTAATTTGCATTTCCTAGTTGACATCTGATGTGGAGCTTGTCCTTACCTTTTTCTCTTCTCACTTAGAAAAGAGATGGAGGAAGAAGCTAATATCCATTGAGGATCTGGCTTATGCAAAATATTGTGGTAAGTGCTTTACACATATTACATCAATAATTCTCAAAAGTAACAATCCTTTACAGGAGATAAAACCAAGGCTCAAAGAGATTACTTTATTTGCCCAGACTCTCAAGCAAATAAGTAGGAAATAAATACTAAATTCTGTTTTCTTGAATTCCAAATGCTGATAGCCATTCTCAGTCAAGTACATTTGATTACTGTTAACAGAGAACACTTTTATTTACATAAGTAAGAAGAGTTTATTATAAAGATGAATTGGAAATGATTAGAATGATAACCTCTACAGAAGTCCAAAATGTGAGGTGTTTCAGAGTTGGGCATTGTCACTGAAACTGGACTATCGTTCTGGAGCCAAAGTGACTCATGGAAACTGTGTTGTTGGGTTCATCATTTTCACGCTCTCATGCCTCTGTTGACACAGGTCAGCCACACTTGATGAAGTCCCTTGTTTCTGTCCTGCATCCACTGGCTTTCTCTACTCAATCAGTTTCTTCCCCTATGACTTCAGCTCACATATTGCTTTGGCTTACCACACATGTGAGCCTTGCCTCTCCCTCATGACCTCTTCTCTTAGACTTTCACTTCCAATGGGCAAACACATTTTGGAATTTGATAAAAATTGTTATTTTTAAATGAGGCTGTGAAAATTAGGTAAGAGGTGTGTTTATAGATTTGTCGCCTTGGGGCATGACAGAGCAGTGGGAGGTATTGGTGTAGGTGTGAACAGGCTGTACATAATAATCATCTCCAGCCCAATCCTTAAATAAAGATATCCAGTCCAGACTTGTTTCTGAGCTCCAGATATTATTTTTCAATGGCTTATTAGACCTTTTCTCTTTGTGTTACAGAGCTATTTCAGTAGAATTCAATTTTTAAGACTGAATTCATTATGGTATCAGCAAAAAATCCCATTCTATCCTACGTTCTCTAACTTGGCTCCAGAACAGCCTCAGGCTTTGTAACAAGCGGTCCTTCTTTTTCAGAAGGGGAATGCCATTGTCATTGCCAGTGTTCATAAGGTTCCAGCCCAAATACTCAGTGAGAAATTGTTATTAGATATTTTAAAATTAGATAATCAATATATTCAGATGAAATGAAATGTGGAATACTTTTAAAACCATGTGTTTTTGAATAAGTAGAAATACAAAGTTTATGGCTTATGTAACTGTAATTGGAAAAGTATTTTAAAACAGTCTTAAAACAAATTCTATTCAAGAAACCTGAGGTTTTTTTTTTTCAGTTAGATGTTTCATATCAGCTCATTAGCTCTCTTGAAAATTAAATTTAAATGAAGACATAATGCTAATGAAAGGGATTAATGCTCTACACCATTTAAAATTTTGCGTAAAATTATAGCTGTGAACTACTTATATCAAGAATGAGTTACTGACAATTCCAGGAGCTTTCAGCTAAAGGCAACCTTGAAGATTTGCAAATTAGCTTATATAAGCAAGAACTGCAAACAAACTATAAATATTTTACCTTTGAAAATAACTATCCAGCAACTGAGGATAGAAAATGTGTCTGTGTCCGTCTTAGAGATAGGGATTTTTTATTTTTATCCAGTACACTCTGGAACAGATGTGTACCTTGAATTGTGCCCACTACATTCAATGGGAAAAATCCAGCATGATTATCCAACATCAATATTTGCTGTGTAGAGTTAAATTTTTCATCACTGTTTTTGGAAGTTTTTGAAAGCAATGTAGTTTACATGGGATTTCAGGAAAGTTGAAAATGTAAGAGATTTGTTTTAGAATTAATTTTTGTTGACCTAAGTCAAAGAAAATCACAGTCTAAAAATGTTGAAATAGAAATAAAGCTACCATAAAGAATTGAGGTCGATTTTGAAACCAGACGAAATGGCAGCATCATCCAGAAGGAGCATGCAGAAGAAACAGTATGAAGTTAGGCATGAAATCTTGCTGTATTTATTATTGAAAAACAAGCATATGATTTTGATGGCCATTGATTCTCCATAGACAAGAGTTTGGGACTACAGAGCTCAAGGCAAAGATGCACATGAAGGATGCCAGTGTTTCTTAAAAGCATGGTTCACTGGCCACCAGCAGTTAGGCAAAGGTGCTAGCTAAAAGGGGAAAAAAAATCCACCCAAATTCTACCCTAGGAATTTACATTTTAAATAATCTCCCCAAGTGAATACCAAACAGATGCTAGGTTAGGTGGACCTTTGGAGAAGGTCTTGCTGAGCTTTCCTGATTGTTGTGGCTCTGGGATGACAGGAGAAGGCAGGTAAACAAATATGGAAGCTGGGCAGTAGAAAAGATAATGGGAAGGGAATGGTGGGACTCCATATGAATTAGAGAGGCAGTTCCCTTTAAATACATTCATATATAAGTTTAAAACCCTGTTAGTTAACAGAAACTGCCTACGAAAACTTCAGTGCCCACAACTTTACCTTAAAAGAATCTTGAGTTCCTCCATGAGGGGTGTTGAACTTGGGACTTGATTAGCCATTTAGTTTTTCTTTTAATCTGCTTAATTTTTGTCCCATGCTCTTCTACTCTAGTTAGCTCCTGTTTTTATATGTTTTGATGCTTTAGGCTTGCTTATTATTCTTTGTAATCTCCCAGTATTTTTGTTTTAAATGATTTACTGTATCTTCATTTTTCCTAGTTTGCTGTATCTGCAGCCCGGATAAAGTACTTAGTGACTCCCTCAGCTGACAGACACTAAGCAAAGCCTGGTCTCACAAATGTCATAACACGATAACACCCATCACCTGAATTACAAAATTTCAGTGTCTTCCCTTAACTTATAGCATGTGATACCTGGAATGCCACACGCTCCCCAGAAACCACTGATGATCAGCTCTTATCCAAAGTCTGAAGGAGAATAGTGGTATTTTTGGAGGATAATTCAGTAGCTCTATTTTTGAAACACTATTCTGACTGTCCCAAATCTTCTAAGACACATGAGGCAGATTAGTTCCTTACTTCACAAAGCCATCTCCAGAGAGTGCATGCCTTTGTTGAGAGTCGCCAGAAGGAACAATATTAGGGATTCTAAGGTATTCTAAAATTTTGTCCCAAGTCAATGGGAAACTCAGTGATCTAGAGTTTAAGCACTGGTTCTCAAGGTGTGGTCTGGGTCCCCAGTACCCTTTCAGGATTACACAAGGTCATCTATTTTCCTAAAATCACTAAGATGTTATTTGCTTTTTTTGTTTTTGTTTTTGTTTTTCATTCTCTCATGAGTGCACAGCAGTTTTTCAGAGGCTACATGGCACAATGATGTCATCACTCTAACAGCAATATGCTTTTATATTCTTTTGTTTTCTAGAATTTTCTAAAGTAGTAGTTTCATGTATAATATGTGCATTTTCAGAGATTAGCTTAGTTTTTTCCCTCAGTGTTTCTACCACGTTTTTATGATGCTTCTTTGATTTTGCCTGCTATAATCTCTGTAACCTCATTATCATCCAATAAATCACTTAAGTTTTTCATTGTTTCATGTAGAAACACATGAAAAATAAATAAACTTTGTTGTTTTGGTTAGTAATAATACTTTTGAATTGTCTGTGAAATTTTTCTCAATTTAGGAATCTTCTATAAAACTTATTTTACAATTGTATTTTATTTTTAAATGGAATACATTATATTACAAATAAATTCATATTTAGTGATAGACTGTTGAATTAAGTAAGGAAAATTAGAAGACTTGTCTTCTCAACCCATGCTTGTTTCATCTATGTCTCAAAGATGTTGAAAAAGATGAAACTGACATATTGCAAAGTTCCCTTGACTCATGTAAGGGACACATCTACTCTAAGTACAAGTGGACACAATAAATAAAAATATAATAAAAGCTGTCCTTCCTGTTTTTATATACATTAATCATTTACTTCATTTGTAACTTTCTAACCAAAAATGAAAAAACCACTGCGGCATTTCAAAAGCTACATTACCATGTGGCATTGGCTGCAGAAGCAAGGGCACACGATAGCTGAGGCACTAGTGAAACTCTGTAGAGTTGATCTTGATGAGTGGCTGCTACATGAAGAGTCAGTGAAAAGAAGCACTGCACGGCCACTTTTCCAACAATACAGAAACATAGGAAATGGAAGATTTAGTTGCAAACATGAAGACTAGGTTAATATGTCACCGGCACAATTATACCTCGCCTTACCATTTGGTGAACCTACTGATGGGATTCGACCTGTGGTTTTGCTTATATTCAGATGATGTCAGCATCAGCTCATTGTTGAGCTCTTTTACAGGAATCATTGGTAACAAACACAAATGGTGGTGAAATGGTCAGTGTCAAATAAGTGTTTTGACTCTCAGGATTTATCCTGAAACAACATAAGAGTGTCCTTGATGAAGCTGCAAAATTAGCATTAATTATCATTTGATTCTTAATAATAAAGCTATTCATTGTATTCATCTTGACCTTGAATGCACATGTTCTTGCTGGTCTAAGATCGTCTTTCGTGCTGCTCTCCCATCTGCTGCTTCTCAGAAACTCTACCCCTGACAAGCTCTATTGTCAATGGTTACTTACTTCATCTCCCTGATTTGAAATTTCCTTTCTTTTAAAATGGGAAAGCAGGGGCGCCTGGGTGGCTCAGTGGGTTAAAGCCTCTGCCTTCAGCTCAGGTCATGGTCTCAGGGTCCTGGGATCGAGCCCCACATCAGGTTCTCTCTGCTCAGCAGGGAGCCTGCTTCCCCCTCTCTCTCTGCCTGCCTCTCTACTTGTGATCTCTCTGTCAAATAAATAAATAAAATCTTAAAAAAAAACAAAAAAATAAAATGGGAAAGCTGATTCCTATCTCACGGAATTATAGTGGGGTTAAAATAAGAGAATTATATATTATATGTATACATATTATGTATTATAAAATTTTTTTATAAGGCCTAAACCTTATATTATTAAACTTGTTCTTTTAAAATGAACTAATCAACCAGGTGTTGGGTATTAAGGAGGGCGCATGTTGTAATGAGCACTGGGTGTTACACGCAACTAATGAATTGTCTACATCAAAAACTAACGATGTACTATATGTTGGCTAACTGAACATAATAAAAAACAAAACAAAACAAAAAAACCTAGTAACTAGACAAACAAAAAATCAATCAATCAATCAATATAAAATAAAATGAAATGCACTATTCGTAAGATCCCATCAAGCAGTCAAATCAGACCCTTTAAGTACTCTTTCCTGTCAACTGGATTCACTTATAGTGCTTTACTTAAAAAATCCGACCGCAGTCAGAAATTGGATAATAATTCCACTTATTCTATGCTCTATCTTCTAAACATGATATCATTTGCAAGATGGATCAAGAATGTATTTGTTATACCTGTCTCTAAACAGGGAGAGCAGGTGTATGGCCTGCTGAAAACTTCATCCCATTTTATTCAAACTCATTGATAGTTTTGAGATTAGTAAAAACACAATCAATACTGTCTATCTGCTTAGGTAGTTTCGGAGTACTTTCACAATAATATCACTTGTGTCATTTTTTTTCTTTTTATTTAAATCCAAATAAATACTCATCACAGAGATTCTATCACCAAGACTGTGAATTCTGTGCAGGCCTGCACTTTATCTCCATGTACCACTCCTACAAATTCACCCACTCTTTTACGAGTTACCCCTTGGTTACTCACTTTTTTTTTTTTTTTTTTGCACTATTACCTACACCATACTTCTTAATGCATTCTCTTCCAAGGCTCCCATCACACATTTTTCTTCTTTCTCTTATCACTCCTTTGTTGACCCTTTGTTCTTCACAGGCTCATGGGCTTCTCTGCTTGCTTTTCAATATACCGTTAATACTCTCAGACCTTGCAAAGTATCTGTGATGATGTAGTCATTACCTCTATTTGTGAGAATAAACAGAGATTTTTTCCTTTGTTCTTGTTTCTTTGTTTATTCAATCAGTAAATATTTACTGAGTGTCTACTATGTACCCAGACAGTATGTTAACTGCTGAAGATATGATGATGAGTAACAACAAACATGGTCTGTGCCCTCTAATAAGTTTAAAATCTCTTATGGGAAATAATCACACACACCAAAAAACCCACCTAGGGTTTAGTTGCATCCAGAAATAAATGCTGTGAAAGCAAGGCACTTGGTTCAATGAGAATATACCACCAAGGAACCTGACTTGGGCATGGGGAGGAGAGCAGGGAATGAAGAAAGACTTTGCTGAGCGTGCCAATATTTGAAAGAAGAGTGAAATTACCAGGTTATAGGTGAGGTTCTGGGGCAGTTGGAGGGAGTGGCATATGTAAAGGACAATTGACTAGCAACAAAAGACTAAAGATGGAAGTGGCACGAATTGAGGAGGCAAATACAGGCAGAGGCTAGGCCATGCAAGGCTTCATAGGTCTATTCTAATGGAAGACTATCTATGATGGCATTTCAGGTCAGAGGTCCTGCCTGAGGTGAGCCATGCCCAGTGGATTAACATGGTAATATTTATTTTATTTTATTTTATTTTTTATTAACATGTAATGTATTACTTGTTTTAAAAGAACACTTGCAATTATTTTGGTGCATAAGCTTTCTTCTCCTGGGTTTATCTGACATCTGACTCTAGATGTAGGTTTAATATCATTTAAAAAAAGAAGTGACCATGAGAAAAACTGGCCTACCACCATTTGCAAAGTCACTACCCTAGATGAGCTTGTAATGGTTTTCAAGTAAATCAGTTTCATTAGACACAATGTTTGGAGTGCCTCTGCTGGCAAGACAGGCTCTGTGTGATTTAGGTGTTTAGGGGTTGGCTACTTCATTAAATCATTTAAATCCTCTTAAACATCCCAATTCCAACTCTCAGGGCCCACGTCTTTCCCAGACATTCATAACTTTTTCCAGTTATGAATTCACAAATTCATGTGAGTTCTTTGAATTCAATCTGCAGTATAATTCATTGGTCTATAGAATCAGATGCTTAGATCTTTTGGCTAGGACAGTCCTGTGAACACAAGGTAAAAGAGAGCAATATAGAATGCTTCTGACTTTTTGACAGAGATCTTAGCCAAAGTTTTAAAATCTTGAGTTTATTTCTTTTTGTAAGCCCTCTGACATGGTTGCAAATGGCCATTTCACCCCTACAGCCCTTGCATTCTTCATGACCTTCAGAATTTTCAATGTCAGCAGCTACCCAGTTTGTCCAGGCTTTGAACTTCTTTCTATGTGGTCACTGCTAAAACATAAAGAGCCATTCCACCTCTGCTTGTCATGGACTGCCAGTGCCCCACCTTGTCCTAGCAACCTGATCCTTACTTCTTCAAACCCAACTGCAAATCAGATTATATTATAATTAAGAAACTCTGCTCATCAAAAAACACCATTTCGAAGTGAAAAGGCAACTCCCAGAGTGGGAGAAGAAATTGGCACCACATCGTATCTTACTCATTAGTAAGAAAAGACAACTAGAATGACTAAAATTTTAAAGACTGTCAAGTTTAAAATTTAAAAGACTGTCAAGACTTATGCTTGGTAACAGAAAAAATGTGGTCAGAAAAAATGTGGAATAATAAGAACTTTAATACATTTCTGGTAAAAGTCTAAATTGGTACACTTTGGAAAACTCTTTGGTATTATTCCCTAATGCTGAAAATAAGCATACTCTATGCATTAGCAACCGCTTCCATACATACACATATCCAAAAGAAAGGAGTGTAAATGTGCACCAAAGACATAAAAATGCTCATAGTGGCACTTTTCATAACAGCCAAATACTGAAATCCACCCAAATGTCCATCAACAGTATAATGGACAGAAAAAAATTGTGATATATAAATACAAAAGGATGCCAGGCGGTGTTGACAATTACTGTGGCCCATATACAACATGGATGAATTTCACTAACGTAATGTTGAGGAAAAGAAGCTAGGAAAAACTGGAATGCACACTGTGTGGGTTCATTTATTTAAAGTTGAAAAAGGCAAACTTATCTTTGTTATTAGAGGTCAGAAGAGGGATTCTTTGGAAAAGAGATAAGAGGACAGAGACAGATGTTTCTCTAGGTACTGGCAACGTTCTGTTCCTTGGCCTGGGTGATGGTTACATGGTAATTTGGGCACTTCCGTGTGTGTGTGTGTGTGTGTGTGTGTGTGTGTGTGTGTGTGATACATAAATATCATACTTATTTAGTTTAGTTAACCAATCTCAGATCCTCATTTCCTTGAAGGTATTTTATACACTCATTTCCCCTAACACTCATTGGTTCATTCAGAATGGAGTCCACTCTGAATAATTTAAGTAAAGAAAGATTTGTAGAAACCATCAGGCAACTCACAGAAACTCCAGGAGGGCCAGAGAACCAGGTGGATTGTTACACAGATAGGAAAAGCGTAGCCAGGGCACTCCGGTCAGAACCTCTGCTGCTGCCTACAGCTCACCACAGTCTCCAGCAAAAATTCCAGGTGCTTCTGTCAACAAACTTGCCTGGCCTTCAAACTCTTGGTCATGGGTCTTCTGCCTCATGTTGCTCACTTCCGCCTCCAACACTTGTGTTGCTTTGGATTGAGGAAATCTAGATTCGATGTCCGCTTCCCATCTGAAAGGGAGTCTGGGAAATACAAGAGCTCTGTGTTGGGCATGTAGGACTCACATTGTGGGAAACAAAAAACTGTCAAAATGTTGTTCAAAATGTACCAGGCACTAAAAATAACAGACTCCCACTACAGTTATCACAGTAATTACAGTAGTTCATGCATAAGCCATGGGACCACCTCAGCTTAACAGTAAACAATGACAGGTGGTTCCAACAGTAGTGCCTTTGGAGAAATATCTATCACTTACTAAATGGTCAAAATTCTCTTTCATATTATCATGGAAAATGGATTATTTAATAAACATACCATTTTGAACTATTAAGTGTGGACTATCACCTTACTCCTCACTCCCAAAGAGGCTTGTATTGTTTTGTAATAGCAAAAATACTGGGAAGAGCTTAATCTCTATCAATAAGGCACTAATTAAAAGAAGACATATTTGGGAAGATGTCCAAGACAAATTGATATGTGAAAAAAGCTAATTACAGTACCACATGAAGAGTAAATATGAAGAGTAAATGATTCCATTAGTATAAAATCTATCATTTACCTAATCTATTCAGCTACTCTGTATATGATCATATGCTCATGTGTGCAAAACATTTTCAGAAAGGGTCTTCAATGCACAGCATGATTCAAAACAGGGTGACATTACGGTGTAGTTGGGAAGATCTTACTTTCATTCCCAAGTTCTTTTCTAATGAACATATGTAAGTTTGATGTTTGAAAAAAAAATAGAAATTAATACAGTTGAAAAAAATAGAAGAAAAAGTTTAGGAGCTAGAAGTTAGATATTGACTGAATTCAAGCCAAGTGTACAGATAGGAGTGTCTGAAATGGCTTTCCCCTTTCTGATGATGATATATTTGGAAAGGTCTGCTAGGGTGTTTCTAAGGAAACTTAGCAGCGAAGTCCAAACCGTCATCTCCATCAAAAAAAGGGAGTTGGTCTGTGCGTTATGGGAAGATAAAAAGGGGAAGTGAACTGAATTTACACTAATAACAAAAGTAAACATCTTTGTTTAAAACAACAACAATCCCGCAGCAGTTGAATCTCGGCAGACAGAACCAGACGAGAACAGCACTAACTGCCCAGATAAGACCTTGCCAAGAGTGAAAGTATCAGCAAGAGGAAATGTATGCTAGTCTAAAACTCAATTAATTTCATCAAGGGTATCACTGAAAACAAATTATCATGTCTGATAACACAAAACCTTAGCAAGCCAAAGGACAAAGATAACGTTCAAGTTCAAAGACTTGCAGTTTACTTTGTTTTCAGTAAGCTACGTTTTGTCTAAACCCACGAGGAATAATTAAAGGATGTTTCCTGTGCTGTTTCTGGTATTAATTAGAGCCGTCCAGTGGTACCGATATGAGAACAATAGTGACAGAGCCAGCCAGTTTCATGTGCACTGCTTACACTTCCCGCAGATCGACGGAGGAATTTGCTTTTCAGTGGTACCTGAATCTCACTTCTTCATATCTGGAATGAAAGTGAGGCAAAGTGTATCCTTTTTCTCGATAATTGCCCTTCATTTTTCTTTGGTGAAATTAAGAAATGAGGCAAGTGGAAGCATGAACGTCTGCCCGAGCGCAGGACACTGCTCTGTGGGCGGTTGAAGTCTCTGTGGTGGCCATTGGCTTGTGCACATCCGATCTCCATTGTTCGGTCACTCAAATGGAGCTGTTTTTGCTTTGGCTGTTTGATGTGTTAAAGCAAAATGTAGAGTTGAGGAAACAGCTCAGGAATGAGGCTGTGGCTCTGTGTTCTCACTCCCAACTGTGACTCATATCTCTAATGAGGCTTGTGGCAGGCCACTTAACTCCTATGTCTCAGTGTCTCCATCCATAAAATGGAAACGGCAGCACCACACACTGTGCAAAGGGTTTTTGAAATTAGCTAATCAGTGTGAAGAAATCTGTGAAAGAAAAAAATCTGTCTATCTCCCTCCTGGCAATTAGGGTTGTAAATGATAAATCGTTGTCAAGGACGAAAGCTTTAAAAATAATGTAAGTTTTCATTTCACTGGGGTGGTCCTAGAGGATCTGAAGGCAAATATTGGTACTAGATAACCCCTTTGGGTCTTTTCCCCTTCTATGACTTCATAGTGCCAAATCCTGAAAGATGGTCTGGGTTATAACTACAAAAATGGACACATTGTTCTAGTCATTAAAAGACAATAATATACCATAGTTCTTGGGTGTTTTACAAGTTGGGCTACACTGCTGAACTAGGAAAAAAAGTTTTGAAGCTCAACTAGTTTATTTCTTACACATTTCGGGAGATGTTCTAAAATCATGACTTATGGGGCACCTGGGTGGCTCAGTGGGTTAAAGCCTCTGCCTTCGGCTCAGGTCATGGTCTCAGCGTCCTGGGATCAAGCCCTGCATCTGGCTCTCTGCTCAGTGGGGAACCTGCTTCCTCCTCTCTCTCTGCCTGCCTCTCTGACTACTTGTGATCTCTGTCTGTCAAATAAATAAATAAAAATAGAATCTTTAAAAAAAATTTAAAAAAATTAAATCATGACTTATATGCATGAATTTTAGTAAAGACATTCGATTACCTCTTTTCAATTAAAATTCTAACGGAGCCTGGAGGTCTGGAAAAGAGAAGGTACAGAAACTGCTTTCAAATACAGATAAACACCCCCCCCCCACACACAAATAAAATAATTTAATGAACATATGGATTTTTGCAAATGCTTCAGCTTGCTGCCAATTTTACAGTTAATATTTCTGGAAGTCAGCATATGCTGATCACCATGTGTTTATAAAATAGTCTCAATAGTGAGGACAAAAGACTGTGCTTTGGCACGTTTACTAACCACATGGGCAATTATATCAGACTCTTACTTCACCCCCCAACCAGGAGAGTCAAGTAAGGAAGCCTCTTTTTCAGCTTTATGTGATCTGTGTTAATACCTTAGGACTCCTGACGTAATTGCTTTCTGTGTGAACAGCTCACCAACATAAAAACAAATGAAAATAGTCCTTTAAGTATTTAGTAATTGTAAAAATATTTGGGAAGATAAAAACGTGGGATTTTGTGTGATATTTTCCAATGACAGCTGGAAATATGATTTTTCTTTACTTCAGGAAACTAAAACCTCTGGGATTTTTCAAATGTTTATTTTGGACAAAGACTATGAAAACATTCAGTATTTACCCTGGTGCCATTTGAAGCTCATGTTTTGTACGTTTGGGTCGTTTGGGCCTGAGATGTGCGCAAGCAAATTTTCATTTGAGTAGATGTAGCTTGGACATGGAGCAAAACACTATCTGTCACAGACTTGCTGCTGTGCAGAAAAACTCAAACCATGAGTCTTTAAAAATGTCTTCTTTCAAGCTTGCAATCCTTTGGGGAGGTCTGAAAGTCCAGGAATTTAAGACTTTCCCCTAAAGAAAGGGGTTCTGGTACATCTGGAAGATGCATTTTTTTTTTTCTTTTCCTTACATAGGCACTGGGGTTCAAGCTGACCTACCATGGAGATAGCAGGAGAGCCCTCCGGTTCTCAATCTCTGTCTTCTCTAACCCAAACTCATATTAGAAGAGAAACAGTGTCTGATGATATATGGAGTAAGACAACTTTTATGTAACACACCCTCTCTCATTTCCTTTCTCAAGAGCTACACCTGTGCCTTCTCTTTATGGGAGTGGGCAAGTGCCTTTTTCACTGACTAGATCAGCAAGTCTTCCAGAAGCTTCTTGTGTCAGTGTTCTCCTACTTCACCCCATGTTTCTTCACCTGGTTAGGGTTACAGGTTCACAAGCACTTCAGCATCCTAAAATAATTTCCTACTCTTGATGCAGTTAGTGAAGAAGTGGGTTTGAGAAAGAAAAGGATTTAGGCAAGAAATCCAGATAATGTAGGCAAAGCCAAACAAGGTTGGGGAGTAGTCTAGGAATATCTATGTGGGAGCAGGTAGTTCTTGAGGCTGAGGAGTGAGAACTTTCCACGGAGATGAGATTTTGTCTTTTCAGAAGAGGGTCTCATCTACCCGGGTCTGCCCAGAAGTCTCATAGTAGAGCTCAGAAAAAACAAAACAAAACAAAACAAAACAAAAACCTACTTTATTCTTTGTCCCCATTGTGGTTCCCTTAGTAGGGGGACCTAATCAGCAGACTAGCTAGTAAAGCACTGAGCTCTCTGTCCCTAGAAGTATACAAGCAGCAGCCAGATACTTATATGCTCAGAATGACAGAGATGGACGTTGTGATTTTTACTATAATTTTAACCTAAATCTTAGTCTTTTCTTGCATCAATGTCAAAACCTAGCAATATAATGTGACTTTTTTAGCCAAAGAGCCATGGTTTCAAGAGACAATTTGTGTGAAAACCAAGTGTACAAAACAGTTAAAAGTAGAGTTGTTCTTGTCCATGATGGGATGGGGGTTTGGGACCCAGCTCACTCAACCCCAATTTGTGAGAACCTATCTTCAGACCATCATATAAAAATCATTGCTATAACCAAACACCTGTGCCTTTGTATCCATGCACACCTAGCACAACATGTACTTACAAATAGATTCTCTTTTTTCCCACTGTGAATAATATATGACTAGGCTTCAGTGTTCCTGTGGCCTGTACATGCAGCAGTCCATGGATTGTATCCACTGGTTCATCAATGTTTACTAAGAGTCCATTGTGTGCCAGACACTGTCCTGGTAGCAGGGATACAGCGATGAATCACACAAGTCCCTGCCCGAAGAGAAATGTATCACGTATGAGGCTTTAATGAAATGATAAGATGGCTGCAGAAACATCAGCTTCCCATTCCTGTCCCCTTTTTCTTCTCCTGTAAGTCACACCTCTCCAACCTCTAACTCAGGAATCCAAAGCTCTACAGTGTCTTCCTTTGTCTCACCTATCACCACTCCAGGTGAATTCTTGAACAATTGAGTTGGCGTTGGAGGGGGAGTTGGATCATGGCACAGATATCTGGAGAAGCCTGAGAGTTTGAGTCTACTACAGGGGTGTGACATGTTCACAAAAAAATGTGGGCTGCATGAACAGAGACAAGGTTTTTGATGGAATGAATTTCTAGTCCTGCTCTCTTGCCTCTGTTTAGACCATTTCCAGGGAGCAGTTCTGGGAGCCATTTCAATAAGGACATTGACCAACTGGAGGTTGAGTAGGACTATGGGAGATCCAGAGGCCACTTACACAAGGAATGCCTCAAGGAAGTAGAGACATTTAGCCTGAAGAAGACAAAATTCCTTTACTCTGTGTGTGCAGAGGATTGGGAGGGAGGAGAAAGACTTATGAAAGTGATAGGCAACAGTTTGATAGAGCGATTGTGTTAAAGAGGGAACTGTTTGATCTATGTGTTCTACAAGACAGAGCTAGGATCAATGAGTGGACTTCAAAGTGAAGAATATTTGCACTCAATATAAGGAAGACTTTACTAATTATTACAGTGTCCCACACATGGAACGGGCTGCCTTAAAAAGGAGTGAGTACCCTGTAACCAAAAACATTCAGGTCAGAACTAAATAACCATCAATTAGGGTGATGTCATGAAGATTCCTGCAACTGTTTCAACAAGCATCCGTCGTGTACCAGTCATGTAGATGCTGGAAGACAGAGAGAGGAAGGAGTGTTTCCTCCCTCACTGAGCTCACTTTTAAGGAGACCGACATGTAAACAAACCAATAATGACAATTTAGTATAATCTGTGCAATTAAAAGAACATCCACCAAATTTAACTAGTGGAGAGAAAAACTGATGTTGTGCTGGGAGTAGGAGAAGACAGAATGAAACTAAAGAAGATTCTAAGGAGAAGATGATGTTTGAGCCTATTTGAGGGGTAAGTAGGAGTATTGTGTGAATCCTGTTGTTCAATAAGTCATGGACGCACAGGGGGTTGGATATGCAAAAGGCATGGGGGTAGGAAGAGCATGGCTTATCAGGGAAGCAAATGGTTTGAAGTGTCTAGAGCATGAGGTGGTGGGAGAAGTGAGGAGATGGGGAGTGTCTGGAGACCAGAGGAGATGGGAGGTCAATAAAAAGAATGGCCTTTGATCTTGAACAGAAGGGCTTCTCTCACAGAGATGAGAGGAAATGTATATGGATATGGAGAGTGTAAGGACTGGTCAGTGAGATAAATATGGTTGGTGACAACATATTTCCAGTGAAGAGATGAATGGCTCAGAATAAGAGGAATGAAGTCTGTGTGTGTGTGTCTTGAGGAGACGGTCATAAAGGGTTAGTATAGCTATAGGCAATGTCAAAGAAAGACCAAATAATTGATAGAAAGCACTGAGGACCCCAAAAGAGAATGAAACCTATAGCATCTGTCCACATGGGCCTGTGATTTTCTTCAGAGCACTCAGTGGTGTTGGAGGTCAGAATAGATGGCCTCTAAATTCTTTTCTGAATTTAAGATTCCCCGATTCCATGCACAGTCATTAATCCTTCTTGGGCATATGGGATATTTCCTTAAAAAAAAAAAAACTTTAAAAAATAATTAATTGAATTTAAATAACAACTTTTTTGTATATATCACATAATTTACCAAGTGTAATTATATAATTCAACAGTTTTTAGTATATTCACAGGGTTGTGTAACTATTACCATGGGAAATTTGGGAACACTTTCATCACCCAAAAAAGAAACCTTGTACTCATTAACAGTCACTCACCATTCCTTCCTTACCTTACTCTAACTTTCGGCAATAACTAATCTATTTTATGTTTCTATAGTTGTGCCTATTCTGGATATTTTATATAAATGGAATTATATGTGGCCTTTTGTGACTGGCTTCTTTCACTTAGCATAACATTTTCAAAATTCATCCATGTTATAGCATGAATCAGTGGTTCATTCCTATTTAGGGCTGAATAATATGTCATTATAAGGACATACCATGTTTGTTTATCCAATCGTTAGTTTGTGGGCATTATGTTGTTTTTGGCTATTTCAAGTAATACTGCTATGAACATTCCTACACAAGTTTTTGTGAAGATGACTGTTTTCATTTCTTTTGACATACTGAATAATTTTGGACCCCCACAGCCTGGGCTATTCTATGAGTTCACTGTGTTTTCAGGCTACCGTAACATTTCTAAGTAATGTTGTGGAATCTTCATCTCACCGATTCCCCAAAATCACAAAATAGCAGCACCTTTTGGGATCTATCTGTAGACCTTTATTTTCTTCCTGAGGAAGGCCTTCCTGTAGGTTCCAAGCCATGAGGCATATCTAAAGAAGCTGTTGTCCTTACACACACATACACACACACACACACACACATATATGCACATATGTGTGTGTGTGAAATTTTATAGTGTTTGTAAACAGATTTCATATATTATTATAGAATGTTATTATTTCTTCATCTAATTAATGGAAAATCATTTGCCCCCTAGTTGTGGGCTCATAGCCATTTCATCATCTTGAAATGATTCTCCTCTCCTGTCTGCTCTTCCTTATAAAGACACTTGAAAGGGAACAATTTAGGCACAGTTACAGTGCTACACCAGATGCCTTTTTCATGCTAGAAGAGATACCTGGTCAAAGCACTTCTAAGTAACTTTATGTAGGGGGAAGGAATATGGTTCACTCTTTACTTGCATGAGTCCCTACTCAGCAATCCTGAAAAGCAAAAAGGAAAAACAGGCCCTATTGCATGGTCCAAGTCTTCATAGTTTACCACAGGGCTGAATAAGGAGGATTTATTAATAGGAAACTAGCTCAAAAAGCATTACTATTAGATCTTACATGTGGTGACTGATTTCTGTAGGCTTCTGTGTCTGGGAGAATCTTTTTCCAAGGCTACTCATTATGTCACTAGGGAAGGAAAAAAACCCTCTCTCTGTCCTTAGGCCTGAAAGATCTCTGGCATTGGCCTTGTAATCAAATTTTCCCTGAGATCTCTGCCTGGGGACCACTTATAGCACTGTTCTCAAGAGTTGCTTCTGTGGCTTCTCTCAGTGAGGATTTTTCTTATTCACTTTACCTATATGAATCGCTGTATGATCTTTGTTTCCCTAGTTTCACCCCCATTTCCATGCTCTCTGAAAACCGACACAGGTCCAGGCATATAAGAAGGAGGTAAAGCCGAGATGAAGACTAATTCAGAAAGCACTGAACGATTTCTTCTCTGGCTCCCTGCCTTTTTGCCCCAAGTCCTTCCATACTCCCAGATTGTTCTTTCTTCCATATGTTTCCGATTTGGCCAGGAGCTTGCTCTCCATTCTCTTCAGTGAACCGGATGTTAGGACATTCACCCTGCTCACATCAGGGGATGAGCTCTCTCACCACAGAGTGATTTATAATCTAGTTTAGAGATCCGTATTTTATAAGAAACTCCCCAACAGCCACCATGGAATGTTCTTACAAATTACAGGAAGATCCATGCTGACATTATCCATTTTAATAACTGTCTACCAACAGATAGGGAGAGTTCACCAGCCTTGTTAAAAGTGGGCCAGTGAAGACAAAATTTAACTGAGTCAAAATGGAACTGGACAGGTGAGGTGATGCTCTTAATCAGAAGAAATCATTCAGAGTATCAAAAATTGTTCTTTGCTTGTCAACAAACCTAAATCTTGCAGCTAGCTCCTAAGGGCTTTAGCAACAAATGTTTTTAGCAGAAAATAATGCTATCATTATTTTTTAAAATATTTTAAAATGGTGGTTGAGAGCTTCTGTTTCTAAGTAAGATGGACTAAGAAGCAATAGAACCCCATTCTCTCTGTAACAACTAAAAGAGCGAGATAATTTTTTAAAAAGTATATGTGTGTATATATATATATATATAGAATATAAATATTTATACACTGAGAGCTTAATGTTTTAAAATATATATATATAGCATGTATTTATATATACATAGAATTTAAAGTATATTCTATATTATATTTATGTAAGTCAACCCTCATTATTCACAGATTCTTTATTTGAGAATTCACTTATCCATAAAAATTTATTTGTAATGCTAAATCAAAGTTCACAGTGCTTTTGTGGTCATTTGTGACATGCATATGTACAGAATGGCAAAAAATTTGAGTGGCCCCCCACGCATATTCCCAGCTGAGATCAAAGAAAGCAACAACATTCTGCTTCTGGTTTCAGCTCTCATCCTGTACATAAGTGTCCTTTTCATGGTCTATTTAGTGCCATGTTTTTTGTATTTTGGGGCTTTTATTAGTTATTTTGCTTTTTAAAAATGGCCTCCAATTGTGGACTTAAGTGCTAAGTTCACAAATGCTGTGATGCACCCAATGAAGAAAATAGATGTGTTAGATAACACATCTCGCCTTTGTTCAGGTATGAGTTATTGCACTGTTGGCTGTGAATTCAGTTACTGAAGTAACAGTATATATTAAATAATCTAATCCTGCCTTTCTCCTAGGGACAATGATTCAATCTTTGCTAATTCAGTGATTGTGGTGAGCGTATAGAACATAACTACCTCAAATAATGAAAACCAACTGTGTGTGTATAATTTTTACACATATATTTTTATTTGTATGTATATTTATATAACTTGTACATATATGTGTATATATATTTTAAGACATTGGAGTGATGTGATACAAGGAGAACTGAATGAGCTCAATCAGAGTAGCCAGCCCTTCCAAGGAAGCAGGTTATTGCGGCTACTTAACTACCTGGGGGTGTTTGGAAATCGTGACTGAAAACTGAAGATTAAATTTGAGAGTAAAAGAGAAACCAACAAGGCTTTTGATGGTTGTGTAAGACGATTGTATCCAATTGGAAACTTCAGGAGCTCAAAAACCTGGTGGCCATTTTCCTCCAGAGTTCATTTGCTGAATCCACATCTGTGTGGGATGCTGGAGAGTACCTAAAAGGCAGATTATAATACTTCTTCATCTACCAATATTTGGTAAAGTACTACATGAAGAAGAGGGACTTCATTAAAAATGGGGCTGGTCTTCTCCTTGAGACTTTTGAAATATTTGCCAGATCATGGACCAGAAGGCTAAAGAAAGCAGCTCAAAGCTACCACAGAGACATTGACTCACACAGCTTTTGGGGGTAGGGAGATGGTAGGGAAAACTGCCAGGTTCTCAGTCACAACAAGGTTTCTTCCTTGAGACATTTTAGACCAAAGGTAGATTGAGTTTAATTGAAGCTGCAGTCCAGCTCTAGCCCAACTCACTTTTTGATTAGATCTAGAAAGGAAAGCCCCTTTCCGAGGAGAAAAGAATATAAACTTCAATCTCTACAACTCATTTCTATACAAAGATGACTTAAAATTTAAAAAAACAAAAAACAGGACATGTGAAGAAGCATAAGAATGGTAATCAAGAACAAAAATAATCAATAGGAACAGATTTACAGATGATTCAAATGTTGGAGTTAACAGATAAGACCTGAAAGAATTACAAGAATTATGTTAAATAGGGACGCCTGGGTGGCTCAGTTGGTTGGACGACTGCCTTCGGCTCAGGTCATGATCCCGGAGTTCCCGGATCGAGTCCCACATCGGGCTCCCAGCTCTGTGGGGTGTCTGCTTCTCCCTCTGACCTTCTCCTTGCTCATGCTCTCTCTCATTGTCTCTTTCTCAAATAAATAAATAAAATCTTTTAAAAAAAAAGAATTATGTTAAATAAAATATAGAGAAATATGGACAGAAATGTTGAAAAAATGACTAATTTTAGCAGAGAATTGGAATCTGTAAAACCAGATAGACCTTCTATAACTGAAAAACACAATATCTGAGATTGAAAACTTAGTGGATGAAGTTTAGAGCAGTCAAGACACAGCAGAGAAAGGTCAATAGCTATACATTCAAACTCAAGGTTAGAAAAAGGATAGAAAACTATTGAACAGAGTGAAAGAGACATGTGAGATACAGTAAAACAATCTAGTGTACATGTAATTGAACTTTATAAGTGAGGAGAAAGAGAACAAAGCAGTAGCATTATTTGAAGAGATAATGGCCAATAATTTACCTATAGAAATTCAAGAACTCAGAGAACCCCAAACATGTAAATACAAAGAAAATCACAATTAGGCACATGATAGGCAAAGCTCTGAGAAAAATAAATAAAGAGAAAAGTCTTAAAAGTAGTTGGAGGAACGAGACACCTTACCTTCAGAGGTACAAAAACAAGAATTGAAGATCACTTCTCAGCAAAAACCCTGGAGGCGAGGCACATGTTTGAAGAGCTGAAGGAAAGAAAGCTGCCAAACTGCAATTGAGCACCCAGAGAAATTATCTTTCAAAAATGAAGGCAAATTAAAAGCAAAAACTGGACTTCATTTCCAATATATCGGCACTACAACAAATAAAGTTCTTTTTTTTTTTTTTAAGATTTTATTTATTTATTTGACAGAGAGATCACAAGTGGACGGAGAGGCAGGCAGAGAGAGAGAGAGAGAGAGAGGGAAGCAGGCTCCCTGCCAAGCAGAGAGCCCGACGCAGGACTCAATCCCAGGACCCTGAGATCATGACCTGAGCCAAAGGCTGCGGCCTAACCCACTGAGCCACCCAGGCACCCCACAAATAAAGTTCTTAAGCTTTATATACAACTTTATCAAGCTGTCACTTGGGATTTATTAACCTTATTGTATTTAAAATTAAATATATAATAAAGTTGACCCTCAAATATAGAAAATTCTTAGACTCTTCCCATTTCAGGACTTCAAACCATCCACTCTTGCTTATGACTGGTGAAGCAAGTGTCTTTAACAAAGAACCTCTAACAAGAACTCTGAACACCAATTAAATCAATGAAAGAATGAACATGGAATATGATGACAAATGTATATAATGAACTGTGACCTAGTGATTTACTGACTTTTAATCTTCCTTTGCTCAGAGTCCTGAACTTCATACATTTCTGGTTATTTCCCAAAAAGTTACTTGCTGTCCTTTCTGCCTTCCAACGTGATCTCTGGAAAATTATCTTCCTTTTGGATCTTTAATCATCTACTGTAAAATAATCTGCAATGGATTCTAAAACATGTTTTGGATTATATGTGATCCCACATAATATAGTTATGAATTATAACCTATCTTGGTTGTTTCCTACTTATTTATTGTCTTGCTTTCTAAAGTTTCTTTTGGTAGCAGATTAATAAAGACATCTTCTATCTGAAAGCTTTTTCTGCCTCCTAAATATATATTTATCCTGAGATATATTGTCCCCCCCCACAAGTTTTTTCCTGGATTTCCTTAAATTTCTATAGATGTTTCTGCCTTGCCCAGTTATATACATTGACATACAACTATCCAACCAAGACCTTAAATGAAGATTTATAACTTCTCCACCTTCTATCCCATGGCTGTGTTACAATTCTTTTCCCATTTATCATTACTTAACATATATGCCTCATGCACTAAATCTTTCTTAGCCCCAGTTCATTTTTGTTAACTTTAGATATATACTGTTATGGACTCACTTGTTAAGTATTTAGTTATCACAAAGATAATCCCAAATAAAGTCTTCCTTAGTTTTTGTCAAGTCTACAAAAATTGCACTTTTTAATCTTCTGTGCAAGATTACAGATTTCACAGACCCAAGTGTGAAAAGACAGAAGATCATGAAAAAAATAAATTCTCTGGGAATTTACAGATACCACCTGCAGTTCAAGGTAGTAGTGCTCTTGATTTTCATAGGCCTTGAAATTAGGGTCTTAATCCAAGTGTACCAAAATCTCCAAGGAACATTAGGCTTCAGATGACATCTTAGTAACAGATACAAATCTAATTAGCAGTGTGACATCTATTAGTAACCAGCAAATATGCATTAATAATGTGTAGTCAATTGGTATTTGGTAAACAATTAGTGATATGTAGTAAAGTAATAATTTGTAGTAAAGACTTACTAGTGATGTGTAATGAGCCTGGATCATGGAATGCTGCTAGGTGACTTGTCCTGCTTCTTTCCCAGGACTCCTGGGAATATCAGGAAATGGGACAAGCATCTTATCCATAAAGTCATAGTAAAAGTTCAATTAATCCCGTGTTACATTAAAAGAAGTAACTTTCCTGTATCCTCTAGCATTTAAACATGGTAGTTAAAAAAGAAAATTCCATGCTCTTGAAGAGAAAAAACTTGGTATGAACCAGCAGAAACATCTACCTACGTTATGCATATGGTTGCAACCTCAGTTACTCTTTCTGTTCCTCTTCCATTTAACTACAGTCTCTACCCCAGTCATAGTCTCACCTTTGATGCCTTGGGCTGCCATCTTTTCAAGCTCTGACTTTGGGGAAACTACAAGATCAAGAAGCAGTTATCCTTCTGGCATAGTCTCCTCCAACACATTCATGTTGCCAAGGGGAAAGGAATCCACTGTCACATTTTCTTTCTTAGACAGAGTCACTTTCCATAGCCACAGGGTCTTTTGAGGGAAGCTCTCAGTCCTCTTGAGCCCTATGTTATCTCTCTGCATTACAGCCTTGCTAGAAAAAGAGGCACTCTTGAAAGTAGAATGGAATCTACATGAGACAATATGTTGTTTGTCTTTTAAATTGCAAATAACTATTTTAGAATCGTATAGGCCTGGGTTCAAATTCTGACTCTATCACTTAATATTGGAAAGACTTGAAGGAAGCTTGACATACCCTCTCTCAATTGATTTCTAAAAAGTGGAATAATAAAACCTACTTTGTAATACTGTTGTAAGGATCAGGGATAATTTATGTTAGATGCCGGAATGCTGCATAGGCAAAATAGGTGCTCAGTTAATGGTAATTTGCTATTCTTAGAGTAGTTTCTCTACTATGAGGAAGAGGACACCCTTGTGTAAAACAAACATTATATTTGCTTCTGTGGAAGCAAGGGGGTCACTTAACCAAGTGGGTTATCTAGCTTTGTACCATAAGCATTCAATAAATTCTAGTGAACTAGTGGTAACAGACTGTTTCCTGTATATACCAGAAGAAGGCTGCCTTTCTTTTCCCTTAAACAGTTCATGAACATCATTGTCTTCAAGTGTTCATTGTGCTCTAGTACTCTCAGTTACTAAAATGTAGTGTCTAACAACAATATACTCTTAGGTGCACATTACTAGATCAAAAGCTAATAACTAGAATGTCAAGGTTTTGATTATTCCATTATGAATTGTGTTCATAATACAACCTTGGTTACTGAAAGATCTAAAAGTATCTTCTGAATCATCAAAGATTAAATTGATTCAATGTGATTTTTCTATTGAGCATATTTGTGGTATTCAAAACCTTTGAAATTGGTAGCCTAAGAAAGCTCCTTGAGGGAAGGCCAGAATGTTCTGGGCTATTGTCTAATTGTCTATGTACACAATGCCTGGAGAAGTAGGCGTTCAATAAATATTTGTTGAACTTAAAAGTAGGGTGTGGGGTGGGAGTTTGTAAGGTATATAGCTTATATGGCAATTCAATCTTCTAACTAGGGATTTAATTAGTAAGAACAACATATTGCTAAACCACAATAGAAAACAGAGGCATCATTAAAGGTTAGGTGCCTTAATATCAGTATTTAAATAAAAGAATTTCTTTATGAAATGGAATTTCTCTAGCTATGCTGCCGGGAGGGGGGTCGGTCATCTTATTATTTTCTCATTTGTGTGAACAGTGATTTCTAAAGATAGATAAAAGTGCAAAAGATAGGTCCCCTAAACACACAGGCATTCCCCAAATTTGGCAATGTTACTTTCACGAAATCAGCAGTTTAAGAAATTATGTGCTGACTCTACAACTGATTTTTACACACCAGATTTAGACTTTAGAGTAGCAGCTAATGATCTAATATATCTCAAGCCATCAGCTGTATAGCTTCCTGCCAGAGAACAATTTAATGTTGGCTTCATTACTTCATTTGTCTCCAAAGCAGTTTGTATGATTCAAAAATATATATTTTATAATGTTTCCATTATAGTTTTAGAAAGATGTTGCTATTAGAAATAAGAAGCATAGTTCTGATAAACTTCATAACACTGAAACAAAGAAAATAATTACTAGGTATAATTATTAGGTAATCCAAACAGAACACATTAACCTCCAATTAGAAGTTTATTTAATGTAAGACGTTCAAAGATCAGAGGTATGAAATGTTGCAAGTACACCATCAAAGATTAGCTCTGATTTTAAAGAAATGCTCAGGTTTAATTGTGAATTTGTGATATTTTATAGATTCTTTCATATTATGTATAAGTCCGTATACATATGCAACTCTTCAGAAACATATTTTGTAAAACAGGATGGAATCACCTATAATTAATCAGGGAACTTGCAGGTATAACAGAAAAAAGACAACTTTAGAAGCTTTTGGCTTTGTCCCCTTTTCTGTAAACCTTTTTTTTTTTTTTTTTTTTAAACATAGGCCTGCCTTAAAATGCTGGCATATTTGGTTTGTAGCATATCCATACTCTTTTTCTTCCACTCAGCTGGAGACAAAGTGAGGTCTCTTAAATCTCAGTGAGATGATGAGGACTTTTGCAACACAGAAGGGGCGGTTCTACGAGACACAACCCCCAACGATCAGCCTTGCTGAAGCTAACTTGAAGATAATTTAAGAGAAAACAGCAGAGTGACATATGTTGAGAAGAAATGAGTAGCCTTCATACCTCATACATTACTTCACTCCTTATGTCGAAAGCCATGCTGACAGTCTTCCGTAGCAAGCCTTGTTTTTCCCCAACCCCCTGTTCATGCTAGATCTGGTGTCTCTGTTCCAGCCACGCAGAGCTGTGCCAGACCCTCTGCCACCTCCCACGTGCCTCCCCCTGACCCATCGCCTGTTCCCGGGCTGCCCCAGAACATGCAGCCCAGGCCCCTTTTGTCTTTCTGGAACATCTGCTCACAAGGAAGAAGGGAGTTTTCCCCCAAATTGATGCTTTCTTTTCCCATTTCTCTTTTGGATCTCAATCTCTCCTGTGTGCTAACCCAAACTTACTGACATGCCTTGTGTGAATTTTTGTTTTGAACCAGACCCATCAAATGGAACCCAGTGTTCTTGGGAAAATCATAAAATGACTGCTTGAGCTGATATTTTATTGAATTAGGACATATATTACAACATCTGTTTCATAGTTACTATAATAAATAATGTTTCACTTCTCAAGGCTTGAGTTATAAAAATAATTGATTTTGACATTAGCCCATCTATTTAAAATGGGCTATAAAGTGCTCAAAAAATTCTAAATAATATGATGACCTGAAAAGGAGGCAATCTTCTAGCTGGATGAGGACTTTGGAGCTCTGTCTAGGGGATCCTATAGAAATACAGTGATAAAAGACCATAGGTATCAGCTGTCTAGTCCCGATGTTTGTTAATCCAACCAGCATCGCTTAGGTTGAAAGTCCTGTATTTGTTTCTATGGTTATAAACAGTCCCACCCTTCTGGACATTTACATTGAATCAGTCAACCAGCCAGCCAGTTGTGCAAAAAAAGGGTCTGGGAGTAATTAAAACAAGAGTTATAATTTTTTTTTGTCATTTTACCATTCTTTGTCAGGCTCTAACAATACCAACCTGAGACAAGAACAACATCTGAAAACGGTAAAGATATACTAGCAAACATAAGAACGCACGAGTAATTAATTATAGCTATTAGAGGTGTATGGATCAGGTGTCCCTCCCTACACCTCACCAGCTGTGTTTGACACAGGAATGCAAACAAGTCCATGCAGGCCTGGCCCACTGAAGGGTGGGCCTGGTAGGGCCTGAGTGGTGTGAGGAACCCAGGAGGCTCCTGGGAAAGGACTCTCTCTGAGGAGAGGCAAGGTTTGTTCTAATAACTGTTTTGGCTGTCAGAGGAGATGGGGAGAATAAGAACAACCAAGCATTTATCACTCAGATTTGTCCTTCAATGTCTTCTTCAAGAACTGACAGGAAGCTTCCAGGAAAGGTGAGGGCAAGCCTCTATGATGTTTTGGGAAGTGGGAGACTCTTACCTGGCACACAGTGACTCTAAAGCTTTGGTGACACAGCAGGGAACTTGTGACAGTGGCAGCACCTGCACTGGAAATCCCCAAGAACATGTTTGGCAGGAAAAGAAGCATGGCGGGCCTTGTGCAGGATCTCAATATGGCCCCACTGCACTAGTTGTGGTGTACTAATTTTGTGAACTTTATTTCTATTTTGTGTTGGAAAGGGATGATGCAGTGGTTGTGGCTGTGAGAATATCAAGAGCTTGAGCCCCACTCAGGCTTCATAAGATGGTTGGGGGCTCCAACACTTGTCTCTTGCCCCAGCAGAGCCATCCGGTTTTATGGAACTGCACAGGCTTGGGTAATGAGCCTATCTACAGGCCCTTCCCAAATATTTGGAACCACGTACAACTCCTAAGATTTCCCCAGGACACATAGGGCTCCCAGCAGTGATAGATTTATGTTTTCTAGTCTGGCAGAATGGGAGCTATAAACATAATTAATTTGGCTTGGAAAAATTTGGTTGGAGTATGTATGCCATTTCTCATGTTAGAGTATTGTGGTGGAATCACACCCATGCCAACTACATTGGGGGGTGTGGAACAAAAGAAATTCTGTAACTGCTAATGACTCCATTTTTGTTCCCAGGCTAGCACAAAAAGGTTTACGAAACCAAATACTAAAAAGTTGCTGAGGTAACTCTCTCCAGCGGAAGCCAAACACCAACAACTTGCGCAGAGTAAGTGGTAGAAAAGAAATGTGTGTTGCAAGGAAAAAGAAACACATATGGCATGACTCTGGCACAGTCATAAGCACCAATTTCTAAATAAAAATCTCTTATTTATCTGGTAAACTGTTGATTAAGCAGTAATCACAGACATTAGTTTCACCTTTTCCAGGAAGCAGGTAAACATCTTCTTTGTTTTACTCATGCTGACGACCTGCCCACCCTCCTTCACGCCTGTTGTGTCTGATCTATGAGATCCAATGTGGGCTAAAGGGCATCAGGCGCCATGAAGAAGGGCTGCCCACAACTGCCTTACGATCACCACCTCTGTGGTCCGACATGAAGAGAGTGAACGTGGAAGCTGGATATTTACCGATGTCAGCCCAGTCTAGGAATGTCCATCCTCAAGGATGTGGGCATCTGGGGTGGGGCTGGGGGGGAAGGAGTCAGTGTAATATTTTCTACAAATTACACTTAATTACCACAACAAAGTTTGGTGAACAGTTGTGAAAGCCAAGTCTAGAAGAGTTGTGAGGGATCCATGCATAAAAGAACCTATTAGAACTTCTGTTTGTATTTGTATCTCCTTTATATAATCTGCAATCATTTTAAATAGATGGGTTGACACTGGTGCCCGTATTCTATGCATCAAGAGTCCATGCGCCATAAACAGAAGATGACTTAGCAATCCCAAAACACAGAGAGGCTGCCTGCATAGCTCCAGTTATGGGTTTGCTTTCAGTATGTTAAGACTTACCACTACGCCCAGTTAAGTGAATGTATAGATTATATTGTCTAACTCACAAAATGGGCAAGAGGATTAAACTTATTTTTTTTTAAAGATTTTATTTATTTATTTGACAGAGAGAAATCACAAGTAGGCAGAGAGGCAGGCAGAGAGAGAGGAGGAAGCAGGCTCCCTGCTGAGCAGAAAGCCCGATATGGGGCTTGAACCCAGGACCTGGGATCATGACCTGAGCTGAAGGCAGTGGCTTAACCCACTGAGCCACCCAGGCGCCCAATTAAACTTATTCTTAAAATGCAGTCCCAAGTTGAAAGATCCCCAGTAATGCAAGTATGTACGATTAGAGATGGGCCCCTTTCCTTCAGTTATGAATTGACAACAAAATTAAAAAAAAAAAAATCTTTCCAGAAGTTGTTTAGAATTACGAAGGACAGGATTTGAAACTATAAATTCAGTTACTCTTGTTGAAGTTGAACCTTGCACTAATAATATAAAATCACTTAGGATATTAGCTAATAATGGTTAGAAGCACCACCATCAGCTAGTCATTTATAAACTAAGAAACTAGAACATATTAATATAAGCTTTGGTGAGGAAACATATTTTTGCATTATTAATTTTAGAAATAAAGTTGTTTATTTCACCTTTATCTTGTTAAATTCCTTTTTTGTGTCTCTTTTACATTGTACATACAAAAACCTAAGAAAAAGTTCTAATATGGCTGGATCAATAAAGCTCAGAGACCAGCGATGTAACTGCAAATCAGGAATGTACACAAACATATTTCACAAAGTGCTCTACTGTCTTTTTTTTTTACATTGTTTGGTGATGCTTTTTTATTTTTTTTTAACTTTATTTCATTTTTTCAGTGTTCCAAGATTCATTGTTTATGCACCACACCACAACCATGATTAAATCTTTCTCTAAAATTGGGCCTCACGTATTTAACTAAAGAAGGGATTCTGGAACTAAAAATAAAATTTTGCAACCACTGTGCTAGGCAGTATTATACCTTAATCTATAATAGGTAGAAAAAAAATCTGCCCATTTTAGAAATATGCTCCTAATAATTTTTTATTCACTGGAAACATAAAAACCTTGTTGTTAGAACTTAAGTCAATATAATTGCCAGGAAATCCACCAGTTCTTCCATGGGAAGTTTATTGTCCACATGTGGCCATTAGTTCTGATAATAATACAATTGCAAGTACTAAGATATAACATATATTTTACTGAACCATTTTTAACCTAACTAGCTAAATCAGCTCTCAGCCAGACATACTTTTAAAGCCAAGATAAAGGTCGATCATTCTTTTAGTATTTATGTCTCATCCTTTAAGAGACTGACATAAGTCATTTGGAAACAAAATGTTTTGGGGGATGCCTGGATGTCTCAGTCAGTTACGCATCTGAATTCACCTAAGGTCATGATCCTAGGGCCCTGGGATTGAGTCCGGCATTGGGTTCTATGCTCAGAGGGGACCCAGCTTCTCCCTCTGCCTGCAACTCCTCCTGCTTGTGTTCACTCTCTCTCTCTCACACACACACAAATAAATAAAATCCTTAAAAAAAAAAAAAGAAAATGTCTTTTTAAAATCTGAATTCTTTTCACTCTTCTATATGCTTGAAAACGTTCATGATGTGATGTTGAGAAATTGACATTTTTCTGGCTTACATGTGGAGACCTAATTTAATGTTTAAATATGTAGAAATGCATATCCCAGAAGAGCATTAATTAGAAGTGCAGATATTAATAAGGATCCTTAAAACTTGCTCCTTCTACTTGTATTATAGCCCTGTGCATGTGAAAAATATATATGGGATTTTAAGAGGAGAGAAATACATCAAGTGTGAATCCACCCCCTACATACTAATGAAAATAAGTTATAGAAATTAAGATGGGAAAAAATTATTAAATGTTAACTAAACCCAGGTAGGAACGTAGAATTTGAGAAATGGAATGCATCTTACCTCTTATTTTATAGAAGAGAGAGCAGAGTCCCAGAGAAACTAAATGCCCCCGAGGGCTGTGTGGTTTCCATGCAGATTCCAATGCAGTGGACTTCCCACCACATCAGGAGATACATCCACATCTATATCTAAATCTGTCTCTACCCAGGTATCGATATCTATACATATACATCAATATTTTTTTAATGGCACTAAAAATAAAATTAAATCAAATAGTAATTTTTTAAAAATTTTATTTATTTGACAGAGAGAGATCACAAGTAGGCAGAGAGGCAGGCAGAGAGAGAGAGAGGAGGAAGCAGGCTCCCTGCCCAGCAGAGAGCCTGATGTGGGACTCGATCCCAGGACCTGATATCGTGGCCCCAGCTGAAGGCAGAGGCTTAACCCACTGAGCCACCCAGGCGCCCTTCAAATAGTAATTTTGCATTACCCTCATCTCTTTGTATCTCCTCTTAATAAGGAACATTGACCAGGGACATTGACCTCTGGGGACAATAAATCCAGATGGTACTTCTTTCCGGTGGGAGACTCTGAGAGTTCATGAGGATTGACATCTTTTTTTTTTTTTAAGATTTTATTTATTTATTTGACAGAGATCACAAATAGGCAGAGAGGCAGGCAGAGAGAGGGGGAAGCAGGCTCTGCACTGAGCAGAGGGCCCGATGCAGGGCTCGATCCCAGGACCCTGGGATCATGACCCAAGCTGAAGGCAGAGACTTTAACCCACTGAGCCACCCAGGCGCTCCGAGGATTGACATCTTGACTGTTTGAAGCTTGGAGTATCTCACTTCAGGTACATGCTCATTGGCCACACCTGCTCTTCTATTGCCCTGGTTTATACCTTCCCTCTGAGTCAAGGCTCCACTCACTTGATTCCCATTTATTAAGCACCTAAATGGTGCCAGATGCTAAGGATTTACAGGAGAAATGGACCCCATCTCCACCGTGAAGGATCTCTGTCAGGTGGCCAGGGAGGCAAGTATTCACCTCCTCCCTTCACACTTTATTCCCACTGTGCTAAGGGTCTCAAACCGCAGAGCAATGGGGTTGCACCTGTGACATGTGAGTGTTCAGGTGGGGTTAATAATTTGGCATCCTTCCAAGTGATCTTCTTTACGTAGTTTCTAGACATTACCTAGAGGAGCAGCTAAGTGCAAAAGAAAGGAAGAAAAATGAGACTATTCTCCCTGTTTAATGTTGCTTCTGTGGTGCTAAAAGCATTGGGCAAGCTTTCTACATGGAGAAGGCTGGAAGGAGAGTGCAGGTGGAGCCATCCCTAACATCTGTATTTTATCTAGCCTTTGCTTTGACAATCTTTCTCTCTGAGGGTATGTCATGCCTGTGTGATATGTCTAATTCTGTGATGGGTGATGTTGTAACAGGATTCTCTTTTCTTAGCCTCCCCCCTTCTCTCACTTCAATTCTTGCCCTGTTACACAGAATTCTATGTCTCTAGAAGTTAAATACCTTGAGATTTTGGCTTCTCTGGTATGAAGTCACCCGAAAATGGCCTAGGTCTTTGATTCTCATAGAAATCTGGCATACGCTTCTGACAAGCTATTTGATTGGCTCAAACAGGTCAAAATAAACATGATTGATCTATAGGCCCTTTCTAGACATTCAGATGCTTGGTTTAACTGGTCTGCTTAGATCATTTTTGGCCCCATGCAATGATAGACATTTTCTTTCTACAGTATTAGAAATAGGTTATCTTCAGAAGATTCATGATCTCTTTATCCCTCCCCATGCTTCCCACACTCCCCTCTTGCTTCCCAGAGGTGTAATTGTTCTTTGGGCTGTGCCCAATGCCTTCAATAATGCAAGGCAGATGTCTCACAGCAATCAAACTAATGAAATATAAAAGGTTATTAGGAGAAGAAAATTCCATAAATATCCATAGGTCAATGTGACCATGAGCAATCAGCTTCATGAGCATGTAATAATATGACTTTGTATCTTTCATGAGGTTCTCTGAGTGCTTTATGTAGTAGTCAGTATTATTAGTCTACTTTACAGATGAAGACATTGACACATAGAGAGATGTAGTATTCCCAAGTTCATATGCTGAGTCCAGTGCAGAGCAGCAAGAAAAAGAGTGAGCAGACATCCTATAAAGCTATATTTATACCAAGGTTGTTTCAAGAAGAGAAGAACAAAGTCTGTGAGTGAAAACAAAGCTATTACAGCTAGCAACACCACCTATTTCTCTTATTCCAGACTAAGGTCTGAGAGAGGAGAGGGAGAAAAAGAAAGCAGTGTTTGAATTTACCATACATGATAGGAGAGAAAGATATTCATCTGGCATTTGGTTTTAAAACATTTTAGGCAATAGCTATGCAAATAATTACATGTACCAAAGTAAAAAATTATGTCATTTAACATCAACTTACTTTTTTTTCCCGTATTCAAAACCCACCAGACCTACCATGTGCCACGTATGGCACCATAGTTCACTTCTCTTCATAGTGCCTGGCACATTATAAGCTCTCCAAGAGCTACTGAATGAATAAATGCTAAGTAGGGAAATAGATAGACAGAAAGATATTAATACCTATCTTAGTATTAATTACCATCTCAGTGATGAGAATGTCAGCAAAGGACAAATAATTTGGACAGAGTCACACAAGTAGTTCATGGTAGAGCTGGGATTTTTTTTTTTTTTTACCTTTTTAAAATTTTTTTTAAGTTTAAATGCAATTAGCCAACATATAATACATCATTAGTTTCAGATGTAGAGTTCAATAATTCATCAGTTGCATATAACACTCAGTGCTTATCACATCATGTGCCCTCCTTAACACCCATCACCCAATTACCCCATCCAATTACCCCACCTACCTCCCTTCCAACAACCCTCAGTTTGTTTCCTATATTTAAGAGTTTCTCATGGTTTTTCTCTCTCTGATGACTTACCATTCAGTTTTTCCTCCCTTCCCCTATGATCCTCTGCACTGTTTCTTATATTCTACCTATGAGTAAAACCATATGATGATTGTCTTTCTCTGATTGACTTATTTTGCTTAGCATAATACCCTCCAGTTCCATCCATGTCGATGTAAATGGTAAGTGTTCATCCTTTCTGATGGCTAAGGAATATTTCACTTTGTATATATACACCACATCTTCTTTATCCATTCATCTGTCGATGAACATCTCAGCTCTTTCCACAGTTCGGCTATTATGCGCATGACTGCTAAAAACATTGCTGTGCAATTGCCCCTTCAGATCACTACATCTGTATCTTTGGGGTCAATACCTAGTAGTGCAATTGCTGGGTCATAGGGTAGCTCTATTTTTAACTTCTTGAGGGAATCTCTGTACTGTTTTCCAGAATGGCTGTACCAGCTTGCATTCCCACCAACCATGTAAGAAGGTTCCCCTTTCTCTGCATCCTTGCCAACATTTATTGTTTCCTGACTTGCTAATTTTAACCATTCTGACTGGTGTGAGTTGAGATCTCACTGTGGTTTTGATTTGTATTTCCCTGATACCAGGTATGTGGAGCATTTTTCCATGTGTCTGTTGGCCATTTGTATGTCTTCTTTGGAGAAATGTCTGTTCATGTCTTCTGCCCATTTCTTGATGGATTATTCATTTGTTGAGTGTTGGGTTTGATAAGTTCTTTATAGATTTTGGATACTAGCCTTATCTAATATGTCATTTGCAAATACCTTCTCCCATTCTGTAGATTACTTGTTGATTCTTTCCTTTGCTGTGTGAAAGCTTTTTAGCTCGATGAAGTCCCAATAATTCATTTTTGCTTGTGTTTCCCGTGCCTTTGGAGACATATCTAACAAGAAGTTGCTGCAGCCGAGGTCAAAGAGGTGCTACCTATGTTCTCCTCTAGGATTTTGATGGATTCCTGCTAGAGCTGGGATTTTTAACTCTCCTTCCATGTCCTCAAACTAAAGGGCCTATCAGACTATTTCAACCACATACCATACCCTTCTTAGAAGAGGTCCAGGGGCGCCTGGGTGACTCAGTGAGTTAAGCCTCTGCCTTCGGCTCGGGTCATTATCTCAGGGTCCTGGGATCAAGCCCCACATCAGGCTCTCTGCTCAGCAGGGAGCCTGCCTCCCCTTCTCTCTCTGCCTGCCTCTTTGCCTACTTGTGATTTCTGTCTGTCAAATAAATAAATAAAATTTAAAAAAAAAAAAGAAGAGGTCCAGTAAATACAAGGTTCTCCATTTGGTTACATTTCCAGCAGGGTTCAAGTATCTCATGACCTTTCCCTATGCCGCATTGTTTAGGTCCACCTTAAATCCCTCAAAATGGCTTATCATTGCTCATTAGTTTAGCAATGAAATATTATTTCACTGTGATACCTCTAGTGCTATTATTTTATTGAGTGTATCTTGTAACTTCAATTTTAGGTTCTTTGAAGGCACAAGGCTTGTGTTATTTAACTTTTTGCATTACCCTCAGCATCTTGTGCTGTGTTATTCACATAAAAATAGATATTTAGGATTTTTAGCAAGTGGATTAAAATGAAATGACATCACTATTGCTACTCTGTGACTGGACATTAAGAGACACCAAGGAGGTTTCTAGAATTCTCACAGCCAACATCTTATCACTATAAGGACCACTGAAGCAATAATCAAACCTGGCCCATATGACAAGCCCCTAAAATAAAGAAATCTGATGTATCAGGTTATAGTAGTCTCTATACTTTGCTCCTTCTTCCTCAATAAACAATGGCACTCATTTGGAATAAAGTGACAGAATTCAAAAATTCAATACACTTCTGGTCCTGCTAGGAATGAGAAATGTTGAAGGCTTTAGGACCACATTATATCCAAATGGGGATATTTTTACGGTTCATATATGTTCTTTTGGTATAACCAGAAACCATGTATGTTACAATATCCCACATCTGTAACATGATTGGTGGTTTCCACTCTCATCAAAGTGAAAGGAAAGCATTGGTTGTACCAAAGGGGTGGGAGGATGGGGTACAGAGCCAATGGGTTCCAATGGTCTAAGCACAGAGCATGGTTTACAAAAAGTATCCAATGACTGTACTAATCCAAAAAATTTGGTAGGCTATGTTTGTTAAGTGTGGAACTTTCTTGCACAGGTACTGACAGCTGGTAATAAGATACAGAAACTGTTACCACATCAGTAGCCCCAATCCTTCCTGGCCTGGAGCTTTCCCAAGATTTGTGCCCTCTGCTACCGTGTTTATGATACACAGCACAGCATGGGCTGCTGAACGTGCCCATTTTTCAGTTCAAGGGGTGTTCAACCATTTCTTCCACATCTTTACTCATGAGAAGTGACTTTCTAAATTCTTGGATGCTGGAAATGACCCAAACATAGCTCACTAAACTAATTTCCCTCAGAATTTTTAACTGCATGTGCATTTGAGCATAAATACTATCCATATGTTTCTGATGCATTTACACTGAACTCATCAAAGGACTGTGTTGTAAGAGTTGTTTGATGTCCAAGAATACTTGAGGGTTTTTTTTTTTAATGGAATTTTATACTTTCTTTCACCATTTTTCTTAGGAAGCCAAACACTGTTGAGAGTAAACAAACTCAGACCCCCAAGGATCTGGGGTTTACCCTTATATTCAAAACTCAGGAGGATAGTTTGACAGCTTGGCAGGAAAGACATCCCTAGCTTTGGGTATATCTTGGCACTATTCCCCAAAGGATAGGAAAGCCTTAGGGTGAGCCGGGAAACCCCTTTCAGGAGACCTTCTTTCATTTGGTGGTTTATTCATTCAACTCCAGAAAGTTATCCCAAACACTTGGAAACTACTTGGGGTCTCTCTCTTGCCAGTATGAAGAAGGAGCTTAAAAATGTTGCTACTATAATTGTCCTTCATTTTTTGGAAGGGAACTACAGGAGGTTTTTTTAGGAAAACAGTATTTGTCCACCTGAACACATTATGTAGTCTTACATTTATATCCTAAAAAGACAAGACAAGCATCTCTGGCTACAGCTGAGAACTAATTAAAGTTGCTCTTTTACAAACATTATGTGGTTCATTCCATTCTTTCTTGATTAAGAACAAAAGAGAAGGGAGTCATTTATTGCCATGAGTCACTTGAGGTACAATGGAAGGAATTCCAAGACGCCGCTGAGACAAAACAAAACTGACATTATGAAAGCCATGTCTAAACACTAATTTAAACTGTCAACTTACTACCAAGGAAGACTCCTAACAGAGAATTAAAGCTTTAAAGACCTCATAAATCGTTGAGATTAGCACCACTGTGAATGAGTTAAAATACATTTCTGCCTTCAGTATTGGAGTGGTTCAAAGCAGTCCTCTAGGATTTGATGGGAAAATTAGTTGTAATAACTAGGAAGAGAAAATTTCTCAAATATAGCTTTTTGGGGATTTCAGAGCACAAGCTTCACCCACCACAGTTATTCCAGGTACTTGAGTTAGTGAAACATAATATAGGTGTTTTCAGGCCCTAGTATATAGTACAGTAAAAATGACTTGAAAACTGTTAGAAATCAAAAACATTATTTACAAATACCAAACATTTTTCCAACCCCCCAAACCACTAAAAATAGCTAAAATGTCAAGCAAAATGTATGACTCAGCAGCGGTTTTAACACCACTTTGTCCATCTCCGATTTCTTATTTGTGCCTCTCCAAGAATCTGACTACATATGTATTACTCTCAGACAAGACCCATCACCATGGTCCCCTTTCAGTGGAGTTTCCAAACTCTGTTGCCAACACAAAGAAGTCTTCAGATAAAACATTGTTGGGATTTCCATTAATTTTTATATTTTAATATTGCCTCTTGAACATTAAAGACACTTCTTTCTCCAGGGCAAGTAGCCTCACCTGCTACTAAAGGTGGGGGCACTAGGGTCTCCTGCTCCCCAATAGTCTGTACCCAGACTGGCTGAGAAACTACTATAACAGAGAAACCACTGAGAGTTGTACAACCTTTCAAGAGAGAAGAGGCTGAGAAGTGTGAACTCTAGGAGTTAAATCACACTGTGCTTACTCTTCTCCCCACTCCAAAGGTTTCCACTAATCATTTCTCTATGGGTTCTTTCCCAAAGACCCCATAAAATAAAACTGTGTTTCCTAAGTCACTGGTGCACTCTAGATGATCTCTTTGACTTGGATCTTATCACATCTCTGCCTGTCCAGGAATGACTTTCTGAAGTACACATTGATCTGGTCTCTTCCTTCCACAAGTTGGAAACTTTTGCATGTGGTAATTTTATTCCATTCCTTAATTTTTTTTTCTTTTGGCTTAAGTCAAAGTGATACAGAAATCCACATGGGAAAGAGTGGAACATAATTGCTACAGTCTTCAGACTGAACCCACCCTTATCCAGGATATAGCTGCTACGTCCTTCATTCTTCTCAGGCACATTGCTTCTCTCCCTGCCCCCTCCCCCACGAGTAGCAGTTGTGAGAAGCAGTCAGAAATGGCTTAAGGGCTAATACAGCAAACTAACAGAACATTTAAGGAAGCCTCTTGAGGTGGCACCAGTTGATTCAACAACACACCTCCAACTATAGGACATTCACTCCCAAGTTCCAAGTCATAAAACTTAGAGCACACTTTGGACACAGGTCTTAGGACCCTGTTATAGATGTGAATTCTTCCAGAAGCTTTTTGTCCAGGGTCACATCTATGTCAGTCTTCTTCCCAATGGGAATCTTAGTTCAACTTTTTAGTGGTGCTACAGAGGTTGAATTACAATCATGTTACTCAAAATTCAGTTCTTTAATGCCAAAACTATTGCACATTATTCCTTTCTGGAAGAGAGACAGGAAGCATGCAATGTAATCGAGATCCCTCCTTGGGCTCCCCTTCCAGATTCTAAAATAAAACTCAGATCAGAAACAGCAGAAGTGATCTGAATAAAAAGTGTATCTTGCTTCTTTGAGGACAGGCTTGAGAGCATGCCCATAAATCCCCCACAGAGCTACAGACTCGTCCTCAAACTACCCTTTGGCCAGTTTTAAGATGGAAGGCACTCAGTTCCATCCTCCACTCCCAACAAGACCACCACTCTGTCTCATTCCTTCTGAAGTTGCACCACTTGGCAAGTGGTAATTGCCACAAAACTTCCACATGAGAACCATAAGAGGTGCCTTGTCTGAAGACAGGAAGAGAAACTCAACAGTGAAAGCTACCTGAGTATGGCGCCCTCAGAAAGGAACTGAGTTATCGAGATCTGCTATCTGCTTCTGAATAACATTGCTTTTTCTTTCTTTCTTTCTTTCTTTCTTTCTTTCTTTCTTTCTTCTTCCTTTTTTTTTTTTTTACTAATCACTGGATCTCAAATCTGAACCTGTGTGAAAGCCCCACTAGCCCAGTTCAAATGGCTTACAGTTATTTCCAGCCTCTTAATTCATCCTGAACTCATAGCTGTTTTCAGACTCCTGTGGCTCCTTTTAAGATTTAGTCCATAGAAAAGTATACCATGTATTAGGCAGAAACCCTGGCATTGGGAAGGGGACAGTCTGCCAGCACTTGAAGTGTAGATGAATGATTTGATTTGATTACACTAGTTAAAGCTCTGAGTGCAGGGAACACCTTGCATAGCCAGAAACCATGCTTTTTGTTTATAGGTCAAATAACTAGCCACTTAGAGAATCATAAAGATCATATTTGGATTTGGCCATCTCTTGCTGACATTCCTCCTGTGTTTGTAAACATTGCTGACTTTGACCCCAATCTCTCACAATCCATGACCAACACCAAACAGCCACAGAGGAGCTGCAGAACATAATGTGATTCTGTAATGCAAAACAGGATGGCTTGCTAAATGTGCATATCTGGAGAGAATTCCTGACATAATCCTTCTTACGTCTTTTATGATAATCATTTCCATCTTCAGAACACACACAAACAGTGCTCCCTGGACATTGCTTCTGGAGGCTGGACTGCAATCCCTTCTGCTGAGGGAACTGCATATGATAGGGCACTGGGGCAATGAGTATGTGAGCGAGCAGGAGCCGATATTTCCTGCAACAGTAGAAACAAGCAAAGAAAACCCAGAAAATGATTAGCTGGAAGATGTCTCCGCAGAAGGAAAATATGAAATAGCAACCATTCTCCACGAAACGTGAAGATCAGCTTCAGTCATAACTAACTTGCCCATGTATTCATTTAGTGGACATATATTGAGTGCCTACTTTGTGCCATAAATACACCATTTGGGAAAGGACCATTTCCAACCAAGAGAGTATGAGTTGAAATCTATTAGTAATATCACATTTTTAATGGCCATGACAAACAAAGTCAGTCTCATCTAACAGAGTATAGAAATAGAACCTTCATGGTGGGACAGAAATATTTATTTAAAATATAGTTACCGGGGCACCTGGGTTGCTCAGTGGGTTAAGGCCTCTGCCTTCGGCTCACGTCATGATCCCAGGGTCCTGGGATCGAGCCCCGCATCAGGCTCTCTGCTCAGCAGTAGGGAGCCTGCTTCCTCCTCTCTCTCTCTCTCTGCCTGCCTCTCTGCCTACTTGCGATCTGTGTCTGTCAAATAAATAAATAAATAAAATCTTTTAAAAAATTAAAAAATAAAATATAGTTACCACTTTCAAATAGGTAAAAGCTGGAAATGGGAGGGGCCTGTGCTGATTATGTAAACAAAGTGGAAAATTTTGGATCCTGATGATTCCACCTAGTCAGAACCTTGTAAAAACGCTGTCTAGAATTAACTATTCCCAACTTCAATTGTCAGTACACATGAATGGCTTTCCCTTAGGAAGTCAATTCTGTAAAGAAAATGTGTGAAGATCCCTGTATCTTTTATTAAACACCGCCCCCCCCACCCACCCACCCATCTAGTGCAAGGCTCTTGGGTGACTCAGTCGGCTAAGTGTCAGCCTTTGGCTTAGGTCATGATCCCGGGATCCTGGGACTGGGCCCTGGGTCAGGCTCCCTGCTCAGAGGAAGCCTGCTTTTTCCTTTCCTTCTACCACTCCCCACTGGGTCGTGTTCTGTCTCCTTGCTCTCTCTCTCTCTCTCAAGTAGATGGATAGAATCTTATAACAAACAAACAAACAACCCTGTCTAGTGCAGTTGAGAGGAAACCTAGAAAAGTGGGCACAGGGCCTTGGTCCTAAGTTATGTTCCTTATGTCCTATATCTGATGACTTCAAGGAGAATTTTGCCGATGGATCATTTATATTATCTTGAGAAAAACAAAAAAGCATGGATCTGAACTAGGACAAATGAACCATCATGGGCACATTTTATTCATACAATTGTCACTCTTTGTACCTAGGGGATAAGAGAATCTCAAATCTCAAAGATCTTATAATCAGTCTAATAAATCACCTTTTCCTGAATTTGCTTCTGAGTCTAATAGCAAAAAGTATAGTTAGAGTCCAAAACAATGGAGAAGGGAAAATGTAGAGGCTTTGAACCTAAAGAAGAGTATAATAATAAGACATGACAATAAATGCCCATATCTGCCAAACATCCTACTGTATGTGGCATTGTGCTTTATATTTTTTAACCATACATTATTTCATTTTTTTTTTCTTACAATAATCTTGTGAGCTAGACATTATTAATTCTTTCTGGTAAGTAGGAGAAGAAACTGACAGCGATCAAAACTTGCCTAAAATTCTATAGTTCCCATACTTAAAGTCAAGCTTCTGATTCTAAGACCTGTGGTGCTTACCTTATAACACACTGTTGAAGATGTTTTTGGAGACTTTCAAAGTAAAATATATATGTCAATTCAGAATAATACAATATGCAACCCAGAAACAGTATTTTTACATTGTATTTGCATGCATGGCTATAACAATACCATCATCCTTACCTCCACCATCATCATCCCTAATCCTGATTTAGGGATTTGTATAGGGATTTTAAAACACACGGTGAAGGAGGAGGAGTCAAGATGGCGGAGAAGTAGCAGGCTGAGACTACTTCAGGTAGCAGGAGATCAGCTAGATAGCTTATCTAAAGATTGCAAACACCTACAAATCCAATGGGAGATCGAAGAGAAGAAGAACAGCAATTCTAGAAACAGAAAATCAACCACTTTCTGAAAGGTAGGACTGGTGGAGAAGTGAATCCAAAGCGACGGGAAGATAGACTGCAGGGGCAGGGGCCGGCTCCCAGCAAGCAGCAGAGCAACGGAGCACAAAATCAGGACCTTTAAGTCTGTTCTGCTGAGGGACATCGCTCCAGAGGCTAAACTGGGGTGAAGCCCATGTGGGATCAGAGTGGCCTCAGGTCCCGCAGGGTCACAGAAGGATCGGGGGTGGCTGAGTGTCGCAGAGCTTGCAGGTATTAGAATGGGGAAGCCGGCTACAGAGACAAAGCCAAGGAGTGAGCTCTCAGCTCGGGGTTACCTTGAACCGGTCGCAGGCTCTGTCAGTTCAGAGCGCGGCCGTAGGCCAGGGTGACGGGAGTAATTGGGGGCTGTTCTCTGAGGGTGCACTGAGGAGTGGGGCCCTGAGCTCTTGGCTCCTCTGTGCCAGAGACTGGGAGGCCGCCATCTTCATTCCCGTACTCCGGAACTCTACGGAAAGCGCTCAGGGAACAAAAGCTCCCGAAAGCAAACCCTAGCGGATTACTCAGCCTGGCCCCTGGTAAGGGCAGTGCAATTCCTCCTGGGGCAAAGACACTTGAGAATCACTACAACAGGCCCCTCCCCCAGAAGATCAACAAGAAATCCTGCCAGGACCAAGTTCACCTACCAAGGAGTGCAGTTTCAATACCAAGGAGAGCAGCGGAATTCCAGAGGAGGATAAAGCAAAGCACAGAACTCATGGCTTTCTCCCCATGATTCTTTTAGTCTTGCAGTTAATTTTTTTTTCTTTTTCAATTTTTTTTTCTTTTCTTCTGCTAAATTTTTTTTAACTTTTACCCTTTTCTTTTTAATGTTTTTAAACTAGTTTATCTAATATATATATATTTTTTTCTTTTTTATATTTTTTCTTTATTTGTTTTCTTTTTTTAATTTTTTTTTTCTTTCTGAACCTCTTTTTATCCCCTTTCCCCCCCTCACGATTTGGGATCTCTTCTGATTTGGTTAAAGCATATTTTCCTGGGGTCTTTGCCACCCTTTTAGTATTTTACTTGCTCCTTCATATACTCTTATCTGGACAAAATGACAAGGCAGAAAAATTCACCACAAAAAAAAAAACAAGAGGCAGTACTGAAGGGACCTAATCAATACAGACATTGGTAATATGTCAGATCTAGAGTGCAGAATAACGATTCTCAAGGTTCTAGCTGGGCTCGAAAAAGGCATGGAAGATATTAGAGAAACCCTCTTGGGAGATATAAAAGCCCTTTATGGAGAAATAAAAGAACTAAAATCTAACCAAGTTGAAATCAAAAAAGCAATTAATGAGATGCAATCAAAAATAGAGGTTCTCACTGCTAGGATAAATGAGGCAGAAGAAAGAATTAGCAATATAGAAGACCAAATGACAGAGAATAAAGAAGCTGAGCAAAAGAGGGACAAACAGCTACTGGACCACGAGGGGAGAATTCGAGAGATAAGTGACACCATAAGATGAAACAACATTAGAATAATTGGGATTCCAGAAGAAGAAGAAAGAGAGAGGGGAGCAGAAGGTATATGGAGATAATTATTGGAGAGAATTTCCCCAATATGGCAAAGGGAACAAGCATCAAAATCCAGGAAGTGCAGAGAACCCCCCTCAAAATCAATAAGAATAGGTCCACACCCCGTCACCTAATAGTAAAATTTACAAGTCTTAGTGACAAAGAGAAAATCCTGAAAGCAGCCCAGGAAAAGAAGTCTGTAACATGCAATGGTAAAAATATTAGATTGGCAGCAGACTTATCCACAGAGACCTGGCAGGCCAGAAAGAGCTGGCATGATATATTCAGAGCACTAACTGAGAAAAACATGCAGCCAAGAACACTATATCCAGCTAGGCTATCATTGAAAATAGAAGGAGAGATTAAAAGCTTCCAGGACAAACAAAAACTGAAAGAATTTGCAAATACCAAACCAGCTCTACAGGAAATATTGAAAGGGGCCCTCTAATCAAAGAGAGAGCCTAAAAGTAGTATATCAGAAAGGAACAGAGACGATATACAGTTACAGTCACCTTACAGGCCATACAATGGCACTAAATTCATATCTCTCAATAGTTACCCTGAATGTTAATGGCCTAAATGCCCCAATCAAAAGACACAGGGTATCAGAATGGATAAAAAAACAAAACCCATCTATATGTTGCCTACAAGAAACTCATTTTAGACCCGAAAACCCCTCCAGATTTAAAGTGAGGGGGTGGAAAAGAATTTACCATGCTAATGGACATCAGAAGAAAGCAGGAGTGGCAATCCTTATATCAGATCAATTAGATTTTAAGCCAAAGACTATAATAAGAGATGAGGAAGGACACTCTATCATACTTAAGGGGTCTGTCCAACAAGAAGATCTAACAATTTTAAATATCTATGCCCCTAACGTGGGAGCAGCCAACTACATAAGCAAATTAATAACAAAATCAAAGAAACACATCAACAATAATACAATAATAGTAGGGGACTTTAACACTCCCCTCACTGAAATGGACAGATCATCCAAGCAAAAGATCAACAAGGAAATAAAGGCCTTAAATGACACACTGGACCAGATGGACATCACAGATATATTCAGAACATTTCACCCCAAGCAACAGAATACACATTCTTCTCTAGTGCACATGGAACATTCTCCAGAATAGATCACATTCTTGGTCCTAAATCAGGTCTCAACCGGTATCAAAAGATTGGAATCATTCCCTGCATATTTTCAGACCACAATGCTCTGAAGCTAGAACTCAATCACAAGAGGAAATTTGGAAAGAACCCAAATACATGGAGACTAAACAGCATCCTCCTAAAGAATGAATGGGTCAACCAGGAAATTAAAGAAGAGTTGAAAAAATTCATGGAAACAAATGATAATGAAAACACAACGGTTCAAAATCTGTGGGACACACCAAAGCAGTCCTGAGAGGAAAATATATAGTGGTACAAGCCTTTCTCAAGAAATAAGAGAGGTCTCAGGTACACAACCTAACCCTACACCTAAAGGAGCTGGAGAAAGAACAAGAAAGAAACCCTAAACCCAGCAGGAGAAGAGAAATCATAAAGATCAGAGCAGAAATCAATGAAATAGAAACCAAAAAACAATAGAACAAATCAACGAAACTAGGAGCTGGTTCTTTGAAAGAATTAATAAGATCGATAAACCCCTGGTCAGACTTATCAAAAAGAAAAGAGAAAGGACCCAAATAAATAAAATCATGAATGAAAGAGGAGAGATCACAACTAACACCAAAGAAATACAGACAATTATAAGAACATACTATGAGCAACTCTACGCCAACAAATTTGACAATCTGGAAGAAATGGATGCATTCCTAGAGACATATAAACTACCACAACTGAACCAGGAAGAAATAGAAAACCTGAACAGACCCATAACCAGTAAGGAGATTGAAGCAGTCATCAAAAATCTCCAAACAAACAAAAGCCCAGGGCCAGACGGCTTCCCGGGGGAATTCTACCAAACATTTAAAGAAGAACTAATTCCTATTCTCCTGAAACTGTTCCAAAAAATAGAAATGGAAGGAAAACTTCCAAACTCATTTTAGGAGGCCAGCATCACCTTGATCCCAAAACCAGACAAGGATCCCATCAAAAAAGAAAACTACAGACCAATAACCTTGATGAACACAGATGCGAAAATTCTCACCAAAATACTAGCCAATAGGATTCAACAGTACATTAAAAGGATTATTCACCACGACCAAGTGGGATTTATTCCAGGACTGCAAGGTTGGTTCAACATCCGCAAATCAATCAATGTGATACAACACATTAATAAAAGAAAGAACAGGAACCATATGATACTCTAAATAGATGCTGAAAAAGCATTTGACAAAGTACAGCATCCCTTCCTGATCAAAACTCTTCAAAGTGTAGGGATAGAGGGCACATACCTCAATATTATCAAAGCCATCTATGAAAAACCCACCGCAAATATCATTCTCAATGGAGAAAAACTGAAAGCTTTTCCGCTAAGGTCAGGAACATGGCAGGGATGTCTGTTATCACCACTGCTATTCAACATAGTACTAGAAGTCCTAGCCTCAGCAATCAGACAACAAAAGGAAATTAAAGGCATCCAAATCGCACAGAAGAAGTCAAACTATCACTCTTTGCAGATGATATGATACTATATGTGGAAAACCCAAAAGACTCCACTCCAAAACGGCTAGAACTTGTGCAGGAATTCAGTAAAGTGTCAGGATATAAAATCAATGCACAGAAATCAGTTGCATTTCTCTACACCAACAACTAGACAGAAGAAAGAGAAATTAAGAGTCAATCCCATTTATAATTGCACCCAAAACTATAAGATACCTAGGAATAAACCTAAACAAAGAGGTTAAGAATCTATACTCAGAAAACTATAAAGTACTCATGAAAGAAATTGAGGAAGACACAAAGAAATGGAAAAATGTTCCATGCTCCTGGATTGGAAGAACAAATATTGTGAAAATGTCTATGCCACCTAAAGCAATCTACACATTTAATGCAATTCCTATCAAAATACCATTCATTTTTTTCAAAGAAATGGAACAAATAATCCTAAAATTTATATGGAACCAGAAAAGACCTCGAATAGCCAAAGGAATATTGAAAAGGAAAGCCAAAGTTGGTGGCATCACAATTCCGGACTTCAAGCTCTATTACAAAGCTGTCATTATCAAGACAGCATGGTACTGGCACCAAAACAGACACATAGATCAATGGAACAGAATAGAGAGCCCAGAAACAGACCCTCAACTCTATGGTCAACTAATCTTCGACAAAGCAGGAAAGAATGTCCAATGGAAAAAAGACAGCCTCTTCAACAAATGGTGTTGGGAAAATTGGACAGCCACATGCAGAAAAATGAAACTGGACCATTTCCTTACACCACACATGAAAATAGACTCAAAATGGATGAAGGATCTCAATGTGAGAAAGGAATCCATCAAAATCCTTGAGGAGAACACAGGCAGCAACCTCTTCGACCTCAGCCGCAGCAACATCTTCCTAGGAACATCGCCAAAGGCAAGGGAAGCGAGGGCAAAAATGAACTACTGGGATTTTATCAAGATCAAAAGCTTTTGCACAGCAAAGGAAACAGTTAACAAAACCAAAAGACAACTGACAGAATGGGAGAAGATATTTGCAAATGACATATCGGATAAAGGGCTAGTGTCCAAAATCTATAAAGAACTTAGCAAACTCAACACCCAAAGAACAAATAATCCAATCAAGAAATGGGCAGAGGACATGAACAGACATTTCTGCAAAGAAGACATCCAGATGGCCAACAGACACATGAAAAAGTGCTCCACATCACTCGGCATCAGGGAAATACAAATCAAAACCACAATGAGATACCACCTCACACCAGTCAGAATGGCTAAAATTAACAAGTCAGGAAATGACACTTGCTGGCGAGGATGAGGAGAAAGGGGAACCCTCCTACACTGTTGGTGGGAATGCAAGCTGGTGCAACCACTCTGGAAAACAGCATGGAGGTTCCTCAAAATGTTGAAAATAGAACTACCCTATGACCCAGCAATTGCACTGCTGGGTATTTACCCTAAAGATACAAACGTAGTGATCCGAAGGGGCACGTGCACCCGAATGTTTATAGCAGCAATGTTTACAATAGCCAAACTATGGAAAGAACCTAGATGTCCATCAACAGACGAATGGATAAAGAAGATGTGGTATATATACACAATGGAATACTATGCAGCCATCAAAAGAAATGAAATCTTGCCATTTGCGACGACGTGGATGGAACTAGAGGGTATCATGCTTAGCGAAATAAGTCAATCGGAGAAAGACAACTATCATATGATCTCCCTGATATGAGGGAGAGGAGATGCAACATGGGGGGTTAAGGGGGTAGGAGAAGAGTAAATGAAACAAGATGGGATTGGGAGGGAGACAAACCATAAGTGACTCTCAATCTCACAAAACAGAAGGTTGATCAGGGGAGGGGGGCTGGGAGAGGGGGGGTGGGGTTATGGACATTGGGGAGGGTATGTGCTATGGTGAGTGCTGTGAAGTGTGTAAACCTGGCGATTCACAGACCTGTACCCCTGGGGATAAAAATATATTATATGTTTATAAAAAATAAAATAAAATAAAATTTTTTTAAAAAGAAGCAACATTCAATAAAAAAAAAAGATATATCCATCCTTATGTTTATTGCAGGATTATTTACAATAATCAAACAATGGAAGCAGCCCAAGTGTCCATCAACAGGTGAACGGCTAAAGAAGAAAAGGTATATATACACACAATGGAATATTATTCATCCACAGAAAAGAATAAAATCCTACATCTATAGCAACATGGATGGATTTAGAGAGTATAACACTAAGCAGAATAAGTCAGTCAGAGAAAGACAAATAACCTTATGATTTCACTCATATGTGTAATTTAAGAAACAAATGAACAAAGGAAGAAAAAAAAGATAAACCAAGAAACAGACTTTTAACTAGAGAGAACAAAGAGATAGATGGTTACTAGAGAGGAAATGAGAGAAATGTGCAAAATATGGAGGGACAAAAAACGGAGGGGAGTAAGAGTACATTTATCTAGGCCTGGTTGAGGAAGATTGTGGTAGATAAGGAGGCTCATTTTATCTCACAAATGCAACTAGATAACCATCAAATCATCCTAAATACCTCAGAAATTAACCTGAAGTCTAACAGAACAAAATCCACAACTAAAGGTGAAGAAGAGCCCACATAGAAGAAGGTAAGACAGGTGGAGTAATGGTTTAAGGAAGAAACAGATCACTGGCAGGGGAGGTGAAAATTCACAGCTATCTGAAGAATTCCTAGGGCACGCAGGAGGAAATTATTCCCTCTTTTCAGGGTATTTCTGTGAGGCAGCTTTCACAGAGACACTTACCCAGGAACAAAGGATCTGGTTGGTGCCATTGCAACATGGGGGGTTAAAGGGGTAGGAGAAGAATAAATGAAACAAGATGGGATTGGG
>NW_019154088.1:50665425-50743798 GCF_002288905.1 Enhydra lutris kenyoni
ATGATCTCCCTGATATGAGGAAGTGGAGATGCAACAGGGGGGGTTAAAGGGGTAGGAGAAGAATAAATGAAACAAGATGGGATTGGGAGGGAGACAAACCATAAGTGACTCGTAGTCTCACAAAACAAACTGAGGGTTGCTGGGGGGAGGGGGGTTGGAAAAGGGGGGTAGGGTTATGGACATTGGGAAGCATATGTGCTAGGGTGAGTGCTGTGAAGTGTGTAAACCTGGCGATTCACAGACCTGTACACCTGGGGATAAAAATATATTCTATGTTTATAAAAAATAAAAATTTTAAAAAAACACCACACGGTGAAAATTGCCTAAGGACAGCAGTACAACATCTGCAAACTAATATTTCACTTTGAGTATGTCTGAGTAACTATGTAAACTGCACTAGGTTTAGATAAAAACTTACTCCCCAAGCATCCCAAAACCTAATCCAATGAAAGACTTAGACTACAGATGATCTGCCCAAACTTCTTATCTGTATATTTTCTCTCCCTCTGGAAATGTTAAATATTACCCTAGGAATTCTGTACACTTTCTTTTTTAGGTGGTAACTACAATATCCCAGATGTTAGAAAGAACAAAATTGACGTTGCTGTTTTAGCATGGAAATGCAATTCTAAGACGTTCACAACATGAAGCCTATCAAACAATGAGTGTGCAGGCTTTGCAGATGATATCTTTCCATTTCCTTCATTGGCAACTGAGCCCATTTTGCACAAGGAGAAAAGGAAGGCCTAAGCATGATAATGGTTATAGGTAAGAAATTTCCAACAGAACTGTTAACTGAACAAAACCCTATAGAAAATATTCCATTGTCAACATATCTTTTCAGAAAACTAGATTCAGAAAGTTACATAACTTAAAAGGAAAAAAAGATATGCACTTTAAAGTAAACAAGTTGTTGGTTTTTTCTGCTTCCATCAGAGGAAATTTTAAAATTAAATGTGATGATTTTGTGAAAAAGGAAAAGCTAAGCATGAACTGAACCTGAAGTAAGAAAGCACTTGGGATGAGAAACTTTTTCAGCATTCTTACAAAGATTATGTCACAAATCTGCCAAAATAAATTATGAAAATTCAGTTCAACTTAAACTCATAGTAAGGATGAGCCATGCCCAGGGAATTGTGCCAGGTGCTAAGTAAGTGGAAGAAAGAATGCAAAGGAGTTTAAAATTCATTTATTGTCTTTGAGGAATTTATAATCCATAAGACAGTGACCACCTTCTCTTTGCTTCTCTTCTCTCTTCTACTGAAGAAATGTAGCAACACATAACCAGACCAATTCTGATCAGTTCACAAATGATGTATTATTGGGGGAAGTCTGAATAAATGGTGTGCTGAACTGGGAGTACTAGATTTTTCTCTAGTTCCCAGATCAAAATCAATTACAAAGGCTGAGACTTGTTAAGTTTTTTAAAATTCTGCTTCCCAGTTTCCATCTTTAAGGTGATACAAATAACATATGCACATCCTTCCTCACATAAAGAAATGGCTAAGAACAGTAAACTTCTTTTCCAGTAGAAACTCTAATCAATCTAATTTAATCATCATTCAAATTTTAGTTGCACAAATGCCAAAAAGAAAGCAAAGAAGACAGATCTAGGCATTCACCAAATTAATGGACTGCTAAATATGTCTATATGGCCTAATAATAAATGAATAGCTCTTCTCAGCTTATAATTCAGCTATTCAAGAATAATTCCTATTATATAAAATTATGTCATCACAAATACTCTGTTCAGATTTACAGTTTTTCTTAAGATACTTTGAATTTGACTTTGGTGAAAGAAGTGGAAACTATATAACCAAAGCCAATTGTTTAATCTACTTCTAGAGATGAAATATGGAATTAAAATCTGAATAAAATCCAAATATAACAACAATCTTGGATGAGAAGTTAAGTTCTAATGACAACTAAGATGAGGAAGGTTAAAAACGTTCTGAGAAAACCAACCCACCTACAGACTTACAGACACCATTCAGGAAAAAATTAGCATGAGGAGGTGTGGGGGAGAGCACCAAATTGAAAGCTGTGAGGAATGCCAAAGACTTAGAAAGATTCTTCCTCTCAAAAAGTTTAACTGACTCTTTGAGAGTGAAAGATACACAGTTGAGATAACCAAAGGATATCTGTGCAGAATGATAGTGAGGTGAAGAGGGAAACAGAGTCCATGAAGAGACTATCAGGGGCTGCTTCTCTCTTCTCTCCTCTAAGAATGTAAATAAATCTTGAAAGCTGGGGAACGATGGTGGAAGGTTCCTAGGAATTTGAAAAGAAGTGTTCAAAATTTATATGTAGATATGAATTTTCCTTAGACCCCTAAAATAATTATCATAATAGCAAGTACTCAATAAATAGATGTTTATTACTACCATTTTTATTATTTTTATTAGAAATTATTAAATTGATATATAGAAGTTACAGAGAGTAACTTCACAGAGCCTTCACTAATCTTAATTTGAATGGGTACTTACTAAAGACAGTGACAGGTTATAGGTAGGATCACTGCATGCCCAGGTTGATTAAGACAGCCTGGGTTCACCACATTTTCCCACCTTAATTATAAATGAGCCTCTTTCATTCTCATAAGTATCCTGTTTTGGATGACAAATACCATCGTAACATAGTTATAGGACAGATTAAGAAATAACCAATCAGAACCACCTTTATCACTACCAATCAATAGTGTTCTCAAAGAGAGATGGTCCAAGGGCAAAAACAGATTTTCTAGAAAACAAAGGAGAGTCTCTTCTCCTAAGCTCAACTTCTCCCCAGTAAAAGAGGAATGAGTATACAGAAGAAGACAAACACAATTCCACCCATGGTTGAAATGGAAGACAGGGAAATTTAGGTATCAAGAGTAGACAAAGCAGATTTCACCAACTACAGAGAAGAAACCACACATTCTGGGTCAATCTATGCTTCTGACTTTCTTCTCATTCCGTTAAGCCTATTGAATCCCTGAGCTGGAGATACAAGCTCACATTTACCAGAACCTCAGTTTAAGATAGAAGAGAAAAATCCAAGAAGCATACTAACATTAGTGAGGGAATCAAGAAGACCTCACCAGTTCTCTTTTGGGGGCAAATTCTAACTTTGGATAGCATCTAGTCCTAGAAATATTAACCTCAAAACAATAATATAAATATAAGATGTTTTGAAGAAGTAAGATTTGAAAATAACGGCCAATAATTCAAGTCAGATTTGAATAGAATCTGCTTTATATTCTCAAGGAAATCCAGGAACATGTGAAATCTGTAAAATGAGAGATAAGATGAGAAGACAACACACTGAAATGAAAAAGAAGGTGGTTAGGAAACATGGAAAAATATTTTTAAAGCTGCATGACAAATATAAAACTTTAAATAAACACAAATAAATTTAGTATTAGCATTAAAATGAATAGAGAAGCATCAAAATCAGAATTAACCCTACAAATGTAAAATCTGTGATATAGAAGGGAGGACTAAGAAACCCTCTCTGAATGGAAAGAAAAGGACAAGGAGTTAAATCAACAAGAATGAAGATTATGGACAGAAAACTGACAAAGGAGATCTAACCAGTGCATTAGATAAATGGAACAGATTTAATAATCAAAAATATAAAAGAAGACAATTTTACTGAAGTGAGAAAGATCTAATTATCCAAATTAAAATATCTCACCATGAGCCAGACAAATTTAATGAAAAGAAAACAAACCTAGATGTTGGTAAAAATTTTACATTTTAAAGAAAAATAAATAATCTTAAGATCATTAAGATAGAAAAAAACTTATCTATTAAAAAATTAGACCTTTTTCTTGACATTAAATGCTAGAAGACCATGGAGTAGCAACATTTGAAAAGAAGGGTTCTGACCCAAGATCATTTAGCAACATAAAGAGATTTTCCATTCACATGGTGTATTTTATACCATTCATATAGTTTATTATTCTTTTAAGTTTATACCAAAAAATGAGTAAAGAATCAGAAAATATAAAAATAGATATTAAATGACTTCTGGTGACATAAAAAGCATTTATGTATAAAGCTAATTGAGGTGATATCCGTCATACTAAAAGCAATATTTTAACAATAATTAACATGATCAAATGATTTCATTCATAAATTTAATCAAACTAAGAGATGGGATAGAGGAGGTTTAAAACAAATAAAAGAAGATATTTTCCCCACAAGGTATATATTAGAGTCATGTGTGCCATTTGATTCTTGGTTGTTAAAGTTCAATTCTAGATGAATCAAAATAAGACATAAAACCTTAAATCATTAAAAATAAATAAAATTGGCATGAAAAATACTGATGACAAGGGAAAATCAAGGGACAGCAAACAGAAGTATGAAATAAGGCAACAGAAGTAAGAACAAATACCTTTATGAAAATATGGTTCAACTGTCTTTTAAAAAATTAACACCCAGAATGGGACAAAATGCCAACTTAAAGTTTATAAAGTCTAGAGAGAAATATACAGAGCAGTTTGAGAAATCTGTAAATCAACTTGATGAATAAAGACATACACAGCTACTGCAAACTAAAATATAACAGATCTCAATATTTACATCAGATGAAGTACAATTCAAGTCATAACACTTTTAAGAGGGCAAATTAGGTCATTTTGTATTAACAAAGTACATTTCTCAATAAGAATATGTTATTAGTATTAATATGCTAAGTAATACATAAGAAAAAATAATAATACATGTTTGTCTAATTAACATACTTCCTGATGAATCAAATAGGCAAAAATGAATGAGTGTAAACAATTGAATTACATAATTTTAAAGGGTTCTATAATAAATATTTATTAAGCTTAATACCCAATTAACAGAAAACACACTTCCTTTTCATGTGTTCAGTTAACATGTGTAAAAATATCAACACTACAGCATATGAAAAAGAAAACCTTAATTCCTAAAAGGAGAAATTATGTGTTATATTCTCTGACAACAGTGAAATGGAACCAAAATTATTAACAATGCATAAAAAATAAAAATGACTAAACTCTTATTTTTAACCTAATATTCTACACCAGGTCTGGCTATAAATCTCAAATGAGGGCAAAATAAAGCTGTTTTCAGATATATGAGAATACAAGGAAGATCAAAGGGATTACCTAAGAACACTATGCAGTAAACTGAGAGTTAATAATAAGAAAAAAGATAGCTTAAAATCCAAGAAGACCAATAATTTGAAATCCAGAATGACTGTTGGACCACGGGCCTTGAAAGCAATTATTCTAAATTAGAACGGTTGGCTCCAAATAAACAGGAAATTATAAACTCCAAATATTTTGATTCAGCCTTGTTTAAAATTACTGGTAAAATCATATGTCATGAGGCAAAATGGTATTTAAACTAGAACCATGAATGCGAAAAAGATTATTGACACAATCCTGTTTTAAAGATGAAGGAGAAAGTTGAAAAGCTGACAGAGGAACAAAGAGCCGTAACCAAATGGGTGAAGCTTCTGTATAATTTAATTTATACTTATTTGTATCTTGTCATCAACGAATTTAGTTTTTATCTAGTCTTTACCAGGAGGGAAAAAGAATTTCCAATGATTTTCAAATAATCCTCTCCCGTGGACTAACCTATGACCTTAGAACTGTGTATATTTGTTATTGAAAACAACACTTGTTAGACTATTTTGTCCTTAAAAATTGAATTTGCTCACCAATCCTGTATATTTATATATACAATAATTAATCCACCAACTGGGTCCTCATGGATCTTGTTATAATTCATCTAACTAGTATATAAACTGCTGATTTTATTGCAAATTAGGAAATATGGTTTAAGATTTTCTTAGAAGACATTTTGCCAATAAATCAGAGTTTGTAGTGAATTCATTAAAATAAAAAACAAAATCTTTCACGATTCCAAATAATTTATTGTCAAGAAGAAAGGAGAAATGGATTCCAAGCAAAAGATAGAAAAACTGAAGACTTGGTTGATATTAGTGCATGGTGAACAAAGCATATGGTTCTTCTCCCAAAAGAAAAAAAAGAATTGCAAGTACAAATCCAAGGGGAAAAAATACAACTATAAAAGAAAGTCCTGGTACAATTATGAAACAAATTAAATTTTTTGAACTAATTGTGAACATTCAGTGGAATGACAAAAAAAAAAATAAGGCCAAACTTTGGACTTGGATATTTAATATTTGGTTAAATGGACATAACTTTGGACCCACAGAGAGAGAAATAAAATACTAGCATGCTCCCTGCCTATGTGGTAAGTAACATAAATAAATAAATTTATGTGGTTGTACTATTATATATGAACAACATAAATCTTTGGTTCAAATTATAGAAAAAGCTGATAAGGAATCATTTCTTTTTTTTTTTTTTAATATTTATTTATTTATTTGACAGAGATCACAAGGAGGCAGAGAGGCAGGCAGAGAGAGAGGAGGAAGCAGGCTCCCTGCTGAGCAGAGAACCCAATGAGGGGCTTGATCCCAGGACTCTGGGATCATGACCTGAGCTGAAGGCAGAGGCTTTAACCCACTGAGCCACCCAGGTGCCCCAAGGAATCATTTCTTAAATAAAGTTACAGATCCAATTTTACAATGTAAAATTTAAAAACTCATTGATAAGTATGGGGAATGAAAAGAAGGGGGAGGGTTATTACTATTCCAAAGTAGGAGCCAAGAAGCATACTTTTAAGTATAAAGTTTAAAGGTATAACACAGGGGCACCTGAGTGGCTCAATGGGTTAAGCCTCTGCCTTCAGCTCAGGTCGTGATCCCAGGGTCCTGGGATCGAGCCCCGCATTGGACTCTCTGCTCAGCAGGGAGCCTGCTTCCCCCCTCTCTCTCTCTGCCTGCTTCTCTGCCTACTTGTGATCTCTCTCTGTCAAATAAATTAATAAAATCTTAAAAAAAAAAAGGTATAATGCAAACTGATAAAAAGAACTACCAAAAATTAGCATAAAGTCCTCAGTCCCACATATAAGTTCTCTAGGGCGATGACCAGTGACCTTCACTGACACTAAGGCAAAGCCTGCTGGTTGATAACCATCCATAGCCACAGAGCTTCCAGCATGGATAACCAAGTATCACCAGAAATTTGAGGAGAATCTGTAACATCAAAGAGAAAGACCAAGAGTTAAAAATAGATGTGAACTCTGAAGAAGTGGGAAAATGCAGATAAGTTAGAGAAATCTAACTTTAATTGACATTCTTAGAGGAAAATTGAAAAAGTGTACAAGTAACAATAATCAGAGAAAATTTAAGACCTTTTAAAGTTTTTATTTATTTATTTTAGAGAGAGAGCACACATGCACTCAGATGCAGGAGAGGGAAAGGGAGAGAATCTCAAGCAGATTCCTCATTGACCATGTGGCCCCACCTGGGACTTGATCTCAAGACCCTGAGATCATGACCTGAGCTGAACATTCAATTGACTGAGCCACCCAGGTGCCCCAAGACCATTTAAAGTTTAACAAGATGAATGCTGAAATAAAATAATTTCAAGTTATAAGATAAAGTCAAATATATCTCCAAAAAGCAGAACTAAAAGAAAAAATGCAGGAAATATGCGAGGAATAGAGAGATAACATTGAAGTTCAATTCAGATATATAGAAAACCAATCCAGAAAAAAAGAAAAAAAAAAAAAAGAACAAGGAACTCAAAGAAGAGGAACTTATAAAAGGAATAATATTACTGAATTTCTCAGTGCTAAAGGGCCTGTCATCAAAGTAAGATGATTCACCAAGTTCTAAGATAAAACAAGAAGGATGTACACTAAGATTTACTATCTGGCATTTTCAAAATGCCAACATTAAAGACAATATCCAGGAAACTTTCAGAGAGAATCTGGTGCTAAGAATAGTCTCCTTTGAGAAGCAGGAGCCATGACACTGAAAAACATCCAAGAAAAAAGTAAAACCATCCTATAATAGTGGCTCTGTGGTGAATAAAACTTATATAAAAACAACTTATCTGAAGTTCTGGGTTTTCAGTGAGGCATAGAAAAGAATTATGCTTACAAAACAGAGTGTAGTTATCAGTCTTGACAATTCCAAAATATACTGGAGAGAAGGTAGAGGTGAAATGTGGAAGGGTTTGTAGGAAGGGTAAGGGTGACAACATTCCATTCCCAAAAATGGGGTAGTCGAGCATTAATGTCAGTGATAGAACAAGTGGCATCTGCAAGGTTCAGTTGATTAAGCAGCTGACTCTTGGCTTCAACTCAGGTTATAATCTCATGGTGGTGGGATCAAGTCTCCCCCAACCCCCAAACCCCAAGTTGGGCTCCGTGCTCAGTGCGGAGTCTGCTTCAGATTCTCTCTCCCTCTCCCTCTGCCTCCAGCTCACACGCTCTCTCTCTCTCTTTCAAATAAATAAATAGAAACACAGACTGAAATAAAATGAAGGAATTAAAAATTGTGATATAAGTTTATTATCAAGAGAGAGAAGGGGAAGATAGAGTTAGTATAAAAGAACCAAATCCATATCTATCATAGCAAGGAGTCAACAGTGCATAGCTAATGTTATTAAGTCAAGAAACAGAGATATATCGTTTAGAGGAATGGAAGTAACAACTAAAGAAATTAAAATAAAATAGTTACTTCTCTAGCAGGACAAAGAGCAGGGAACTGTGGCTTATCTAGACATTTTTTTTTTAACCAACAGATAATATTCTATCTTGATATATTAAGGGAAAGTTGTATAAGAATTATTTAGGTTTAGGGAAATACCTAAAAGAACAGGCTAAGTGCTTATTCTCCAGGTGTTAGGACAGAGGAAAGAACAACTAAAAGATATAAGCAGCACAATTCCTGGGGTTCAGACAGAAATGAAAATAATTCCAATACCTGCTGGAAAGGATAGATCTTGTAATACATGAGCAACAGGTGGAACCCTCAGAAGGCATAATGGGGCTCGATGAGCCCTACACTAAAACCTTCTCTGGACTCAACAAATCCTCAAAAGGCTCATAATAATCCAATGAATTCCAAATAACCTAACTATGTGCATAAACAAAATCAACTATTTAAAGAAATATCACAAAATGCAGCAACCAGGAATGAAAAGTTCATTATGTTTGGCATCCAATCCAAAAATTACCATGCATGCAAAAAATGAGTAAAATATGACTCATAACCAGGAGAAAAAGCAATCGATCAAAAAAGACCCAGAAAGGACAGAAATTTTGTAACTAAGCTATGGGAATTGAAGAGCTGTTATAAATATGTCCCATTTGTTCAAGAAGGTAGAGGAGAGCTTGATGAGATGTGAAGAGCAACAGGAAATAGAGAAAAAGGAAAAATGGAACTTCTAAAGAAAAACTACAGTAATGAAGACATTGTGGTATTGGCATTTAGGGAGACATAGAGAGAAATGAAGCAGAGGAGAGCCCAGAAACATAGATTCTCATGTATCAAGTCCACTGATATTCAACAAAGATTTTAGATTACTCCATTGGCAAAAGAGAATTGTTACATAAGCAGTACTGAAACAACTATATAGAAAAATAACTTTGATGCTTACCACCAACATACACAAAAAGTAGGTTAAATGGGGGTGCCTGGGTGGCTCAGTGGGTTAAAGCCTCTGCCTTTGGCTCAGGTCATGATCTCAGGGTCCTGGGATCGAGCCCCGAATCTGGCTCTCTGCTCAGCAGGGAGCCTACTTCCCCCCGCCCCTCTCTGCCTGCCTCTCTGCCTACTTGTAATCTCTGTCTGTCAAATAAATAAATAAATAAAATCTTAAAAAAAAAAAATAGCTTAAATGAGTCATCAATTAAAGTTAAGAGCTAAAATTAACAACTCCCAGGGAAAAAAAGGAGAAAAATCTTTGTCATCTTAAACAACAAATATTTTTATTGATACAATAGAGAGAAGCGCAACCCATCAGAGGAAAAAAAAAAAAAAAAAACAGGAGAAATCAACATGAAAGATTTCTCTTCTTCGAAAGATGATGGCAAGGTAATGAAAAGACAAACCATGGACTAAGAAAAAATATTGACAAAAATATGTCAAAATATATATCAGGTTTCTATCCAGAATATATGAATAGCTCTTAGGATTCAATACTAAGAAGACAACCTAATAAAAATAGGCTTGATTTTTAAAAAATGTGAATAGACATTTCATTGAAAAGGATAGATGGGTGACAAATAGGCACATGAAAAGATGTTCAACATCATTGGTTATTAAGAAAATGTAAATTAAGGGGCCTCTGGGTGGCTCAATGGGTTAAAGCCTGATCCCAATGCGGGGCTTGATCCCAGGCTTGATCCAGCCTTCAGCTCAGGTCATGATCTCGGGTCCTGGAATCAAGTCCCTCATTGGCAGGGAGCCTGCTTCCTCCTCTCTCTCTCTGCCTGCCTCTCTGCCTATTTGTGATCTCTGTCTGTCAAATAAATAAATAAAATCTTTTTTAAAAATGCTAATTAAAAACCATGAGGTACTACTACACACCCTAGGAGGTATAAAATCAATGTCTACCAGGCCAAGTGTTAGCAAAGATGTGAAAACTACTGATGTTCTCATGTATTTCTGGTTGGAGTGTCAAAGGTATAACTGCTTTGGAAAAGTTTTGGCAGTTTCTTTTAAAGTTCAGCATTCATTGACTGTATGAGCTGGAAATCCAATGTGTAGTTGTCTATCCAAGAGAAATTAGAACATACCCACAAAACCATTTGTACAAGAATATTCATAGAAGGTTTGTTTATAATATCAAACACTTAGAAACAATGCAAATATTCATCAACCACTGAAAGGATACACAAATCATGGCATATCTACATGCTGGGATACTTATTCAGCAATAAAAATCAGTAACTTCTGGGGCACCTGGGTGGCTCAGTGGGTTAAAGCCTCTGCCTTCAGCTCAGGTCATGATCCCGGTGTCCTGGGATCGAGCCCCACATCGGGCTCTCTGCTCTGCAGGGAGCCTGCTTCCTCCTCTCTCTCTCTCTGCCTGCCTCTCTGACTACTTGTGATCTCTGTCTGTCAAATAAATAAATAAAATCTTTAAAAAAAAAAATCAGTAACTTCTGATATACACAGCGGCATGGATGATTCTTGAAATCCTTATGCAAAGCAAAAGAATCCAGACACAAAAGACTACATACTATATAGGTCCTATTATATGAAGTTTTGAAACAGAAAAAAGAATGATAGGAGATGGGTGATTGGTTGCCAGGGATGGGGGCAGAGGAGGGAAATGATTGCAAAAGGGCACAAGGGAACTTTTGGGGGTGATGGAAATGTTCTGTATCCTGACGGCAATGAGAGTTGTATGACTGTGGGTATTTGTTCAAACTGATCAAACTATACTTAAACGGGGTGCATTTTACTCTATGTAAATTATGTCTTAAAATAGACTCTAAAAAATAAAAGTGAATGTCTCTAGAAGCAAACCTGAGAGTCATAGAACATTGTTTCTATATTCTTCTATACTCTTATTTCTGTAGGCATGTATGACATTGGTTTAAAAAATTTTTAAGCAGAGGGACACCTGGTTAGCTCTGTCAATTAAGCATTCAACTCTCGATTTTGGCTCAGGTCATGATCCCAAGGCCCTGAGGTTGAGCCCCGCGTATGCTTCTTTCCCTTTGCCTCTCCCTCTGCCCCTCGCCTCATGCTTTCTCTCTCTTTCTCTCTCAAATAAATAAATAAATCTCAAAAAAAAAAAAATGTAAGGGGAGAGAAGACTGAATTTTTACCAGATTAACTTGAACCACATCTTAATATGGTCAGCATGATTGTGTTTTATTTCAGGAAGAAAATAAATAAACTTAAGATGTTACCCAAAAACCCCACAAAAGCATAATGTAAAGGTCCCATTCATGAGGGCAAAAACAACCTACATGCTAAAGTCTTTCTGAACCCACCTGAGGCAAGACAGGACAAATGTCAAGATGTACAGTTACAATAAAATCACATTTTTTAAAAATCTTAAAGTTCTTCCGGACAAAATAAATATATGGGGATAGTCAAGAATTGCCTGGGTAAATGGTTTCTGCCTCATAGGGAATGAATTTTTAAAATTATTCAACTCCCTGTGATTGAATATGCCTTTGTTTGGTGGATTTGTGTATATTTTATAGTGATCCCTAACAAAGTGATCTTGGTGTCAATAGATTCCTAGGAGGATCTACTGACCTTATACTGAGGAAGAGTCTTCCTATTTCACACTCTCATTGCAACATGAGATGTAGATAAAGTGCATTTACTTGATGGACTTGGATTTTAAATATTTAGTTTGCGAACTAGATGCCCTCAGAATGTGGCTTATATATTCTGAAGGCTAGAGGTTGTTTGAATAAACCTAGATGTGCAAATTTGTTTGTCAATATACCCCCAATCTCTTCCAAATAGTAAGAGTTTGAGAGCTCATGAATCATCCTGAACAGCTTGCTGACGATCATTTGACAGACTGTGTGGGAAATTGAGTTTACTTCAAATTTATGAACTGATGGAGCTATTCCTTATAATGATTAACAATGAGTCATAGAAGAAACCAAGGGTCATTCTCAGGCACATGTGCCTAACGTCAGGTGTGGAGAGAGTGAGAACAGTTATAGAAGAGAGAAAGGTCTCATGACAGTCTGTTAGCTAATTTTCATTTTTAAAGTGAAGACACAGACTGGAAAAATTTTAAGGCAAACTTAGTACCTAAAACATCTCCAAAATGGGTGCTTTGTGAAAAACCTGGGTCACAATCCCCAAAAGATTATTATTAATATAAGAAAGCAATAACTCAGAGGAAGCTGTAATAATATCACAATATGTTTACTTAATTTGGGAACTCAGAATAGAATGTAAGTGCGGGGAGCGTAGGGCACTGCACACATTGCTCAGATAATTGATGTTTTTACCTGAAAAACACATCATATACACGTTCCAAGGCCCAGATGTGAAGCACTTAGGGAAGTATATAAAAAGTAACTGAAGCAAATGTAATAGTAGATGGTTAAATGGAAAAAAGACACAGAACCAGTCTTCTGAACATGATTTTGTAATATAGTCAATGTTAATTACACTTAGAGTAATCAACAAAAGAATATGGTTTTAATGGGAGTTCTTTCAACAACTGTCCAGCAAGTACTGATTGAGCAGAAGCTATATTGAGTTCCTTTAAAGCATTATTCTGTTCCAACATCCCAACAATCCTATGAAAGGGGTATTGTTATTTTCCCTATGTTATGTGTAAAGACACTAAATGTGGAGTATAAAAACCTGTCCAAAAAAAAAAAAAAAAAAAACCTGTCCAAGTCGACCCAGCCAATTAGTAGTGGAATTGGGATTCAAACCCATGTATCTCGGTACTAAGAGTAAAAGGGTTGACTGCTAAGCTAAAGAAATGTCACCAGGTGAAATCCAGACTATTCGATGATTAAATGTTTTAAAAATCTGAATGAATATAGTATAAAAATGTTTATGTTTAAAATTCTGTTGTTTAAACAAAGAATAAATTTTTGTTTCAAGATTTTCTATTAATCAATCTTCTGGGTTAATTCTGCCCATAGCATGACCAGAAAATGACCCAATGCTGCTTCCCCTCATTCTTACAAAATTATAGACTTCAGAAATATCAATCCAACCATAATCATTAAGTTACTATTCCTGCACTTCTGTGTAAGTACATGGACTTTAGCCCTAAAATCATAACACTATGGACAACATACATACACCTAACAATAGTTTATAATCTAACAAAGAAGACTAATATATATGAAATGATTAAATATTACACTGAGAATAATTGTCTAAATTCTGCCTGAACGAGCAGTGAATGGAGCTACATATGAATCGCCCTTTGTACAAAACAATTCTTCATGTGTGCTCCAAGAAAACATGGGCTCCACACTTCAGGAGGTACTCGAAAGCAAAACCATCTTCCTCGTGGGGCATTACTCTCATTCCGTCATGAGCAGACACAGGTATTCTCCAGTATCATGTGCTTGGAATGTCAACTCCTAACTTTTGCAACTCCAGCAAAGTGGGAAATCTGAGGGAAAAACCACAGTGGGGTGGCCTGGAACTCCGGGACAGGTTTTCAAAGTTCATTAAAATGGTCCCTGCCCAGTGCTCTTCAAAGAACCTTCAAAATGCTTGTTAGTAAGCGCTCTTGTCTTCTACGCCAGTGGCTGTCCAATTTGAGTCTGCATCAGAACTACCTGGAGGGCTTGTTAGAACACAGATTGCTGGGTCCCACCTCCATATAGCCTGATTCAGTGTGATACATTCTGAATCACTGTTCTCAGCTGTCAACCAGCCAAAGTCTGACCTCTGTCCAACTGGCTAGGCTTCAGATGGTAAAACCAAGTGTGTGACCTACTCTAAACTTTTCAACTTCCTGTGGTTTGTCCTCAGACATTGCTCTTAGAAAACTCACTACTTGGGTCCACTGTTCTCAGATAAGTGTTCGTGGAAAAGCTTTCAAAACATCTAATATTAAAGGTTCTTTCTAGATGTTCATGCATTGGTAATGTTAGCTGAAGTTGGAAGTTTTAGTTCTGGAATGATTCATTGGAATTGCAGATTATGCAGGTGAAAACCCTTGGAGCATAAGCAAATATCTGGGAGCCACTCTCAATACTGTTTCAGTCAGTAGAAGAGGTAAGGGTTTAAATAAAAATATTATCTGTAATTGCTAAGAATATGGCGTGCTCTGCACCCAACAGAATTCCATGAGGCAGAGAAGTCTTTGAGGGCCTGTTGCCCTAACAGAGCACTTGCCAGTGTCCTGACGGAATTAGGAAGTCCTCCTTGAGCTGCCCTCCAGACATGAGCACACACAAAGGAAGGCTTCATCTGAAATCCTAAGCAAATAAAAGTCAAGTGAGGAAAGTGGAACATTAAATTTTAGAATTGGCAAGTAGCAACATTTTGCAACCCTGAAGGTATTATTTAACTAAGAGTTGGAATTCCACAAAACTGCAATTTTGACAACTAAATGCCCCCTATAGGTGAAGACTTTACCTGGAAAAAGATCTAAAGTGCAGTTCTTTAACTCAGGGTAATAGGCACAAAAGTCATGTATGCCAAAATCCTGGGGGCCAAGGGAATAATCTGCAGAAAAGAGGGAAAGGAGAGAATTGATCTTGGTGGGGGAGTGGGGATCTGAAACACTCCTTTAGATGGGCTGTGATTCAAGAGCCAATTTTTTTGTGTCTCTCCTAGGTATTTAACATTTCCACCAAAAGATTTGCCTTCCCTAAATGTCAGGCTTCTGTGAAGCTGTCAGCCTTGATGTGCTGACGTTTCACCTGCTCTCTTTATAGTTATCTTTGCTCAGGTCTAGAATTCTCAATTGTTTCTAAACCAAAAACTTCACAAGGATTCCAAAAATCCTCGTGCCATATACATTCAATTTGTCCAAGTTGATTCAATGGGAGATTGAAAGGTGCTTGTTTGGTATAACATATCTTATTCGATGCTTTGGGCGAAGAGAAAGACGTGTTTGACATAGATTTTGCCCCAAAGGGTCTCATATATGGTCTGGTTGAAAAAATAAGTTGCCTACATTTACTCGGATGAGACAGAGGTGACAGGGATGATTGTGGCAAGAAAGACAAATATAACATTCGAGAACTAAGTGAAGGGTGTGGGGGAAAGGTTTTGAGGAAGAGGGGCTATTTAAATTGACCTTTGAGGAATAGGCAGAAGTTGAACATGTAGAGATAAGAGAGGGTAGTGTATTAAATTTGTCTGGGTGACCGTTTGTATGGGCAAAGCAAACCCAGCTGAGCTCAATACCCCAGAATCAATCCCTCCAAATGGTACGTCATCTCATTCACAGCGTGTCCCCCCAAATAAAAGTCTTCTGGAGTTCAGCAGCATCCTTGTCTAGAAATATTTTTAGAGACTTTTTTTTCCTCTTCCCTAGGTACTCCGTTTCCTAGTATGATATCCAATGCCCCACAGCACAAATTCATGTCTGTGCTTTGTCAGGAGTAAATTTTTTAAAACAGCCGTGCTGAGATTGACGTTATTTGTATACAAATGATGCATTTGACATGGGAAAAGACCTCTACAAACCTGGCTGCCTCTAGACTCTTTGGGGAGAATAACAGAGAAATCACCACAGTGTAAATTTCACATCCTCAGGTCTGTCCCAGCAATACGTTTCCACTGGAATTGTTTCATCACAGAGGAAAAACACTTGGATTAAAAAGAAGAGGGGGACAGATAAGAAGGAGGAGGAAGAGGAGGAAATAGAGAAAAAAGCCCAAGGCAACAGAATGAAGGAGAAAGTTGTTTGGATATGAGGAAAGCATAAAAGGAGGCAAGGGGAGGGTTGGAAGGGGAGATAGGGTTGGGTGACAAGAAGACTTTTTAAAGCAATGCAAATCATTTTGCCTGTCCTTATTATGGAAAGTGCCATGGACTCTCCTAGGGAGATTGCTCCCCATGGACACACCCATTATCAGGGCTTCAGACCATCTGTCTGGCCCAGGCTTTGGCATTCCTGTCCTCATGGGACAGAGGAAAGACAGACAGAATGCATGGGCTGGAGGAGGCGATGCATGCCAGGGAAGCCCGTGAGGATTGGAGGAAACAGACCACGATGGCCCCAAGAGCCAGACACCTGTGTAAACTGCAGGAAGCTGAGAGGAGCCCAGCTGAGCTGATGGAGACACCACATGCACACGGCTGGAGGAGGCAGAGCCACACAGAGACAAAGGCAGCACGCACATGTGTGTGCGCACACACACACACACACACACACACACACACATAAGCACAGGGAAATGAATAGAGGCAGACTGCAGACTGATCCAGAGAGGAGAGGAGAACAGAGAGAATAAGAAATATTAAGACAAGGAAAATTACCCCCCCCGCCACACACACACACACACACACACACACACACACACAAATTATCTAAAGGAAAATGACCATTTCTTTTTTTTAATTATTAACATATAATGGATTATTTGTTTCAGGGGTACAGGTGAAAATGACTATTTCTAAGTAAATGCCTTTGCATTGCGTTTTCATAGAAATTTATTAGCTGCATCAAGAAAGTGTAAACCCTACCTTTCACTGGATTGAGAGTACCCAGTTAATGTCACTTAATAATTTGTCAAATATCTAGACAGACAGGAGCGCACGTTAAAAAAACCCAGAGACATTTTGTAAAATGCATATGCCCAGGATCCATCCCAGACCTACTGAACCAGATTTCCAGGCATGAGGGCTAAATCACAGGGGGGTACTGATGCCCACACTTACTCAAGGAGGGCTCCTCAGACATGCGGAGGGCCTTGCATTCCCTTTAGAGGAACATAGAGCCTGTCTCTGGGGAAGGAAACCATTCACCTGCTCTGTTTTAAAGGGAACATGTCCAATGCACACCCAAACATACAGAGGGAAACAGTGATAAACATCTTGAAATTTGAATTCTTAGAAGAACAATAGACAATATCAACAAGTTAACACCAAGCACTTTCACAAATGCTCTAATCTAACATCATTAAGGTAGGGTAATTCTCGCTTACCTGAACATATTTATTCTCATGTTTTTGGTACACGAGCACATGCAAGATAGTGTTTCCCAAAGTATGCTCCATTGTATGCTAAACTCCCAGAGGGCTTTTTGGAGAAAAAGGTTAGAAAAGATTGAGAACTGTTACACATTCTCCCCAGCATCCCCACACATACACCAACCACCACGATCCAATGAACATTAGTATTTAAGACACTTTTTTAAACCTACTTAATCTATTTTTTCAATTATTTTCCAAAAAGACGTGACCACAGAGCCAATTTTCAATGTAATGTCTATGAGCGTCACGAGCAACTAGTATTACAAGAAACTCACTTTTAAAAAGCATTGAAACTTTGTATAAAGAAACGTCGAAGATTAGTTGACCATAGAGTTGAGGGTCTATTTCTGGGCTCTCTATTCTGTTCCATTGATCTATGTGTCTGTTTTGGTGCCAGTACCATGCTGTCTTGATGATGACAGCTTTGTAATAGAGCTTGAAGTCCGGAATTGTGATGCCACCAACTTTGGCTTTCTTTTTCAATATTGCTTTGGCTATTCGAGGTCTTTTCTGGTTCCATATAAATTTTAGGATTATTTGTTCCATTTCTTTGAAAAAAATGGATGGTACTTTGATAGGAATTGCATTAAATGTGTAGATTGCTTTAGGTAGCATAGACATTTTCACAATATTTATTCTTCCAATCCAGGAGCATGGAACATTTTTCCATTTCTTTGTGTCTTCCTCAATTTCTTTCATGAGTACTCTATGGTCAACTAATCTTCGACAAAGCAGGAAAGAATATCCAATGGAAAAAAGACAGCCTCTTCAACAAATGGTGTTGGGAAAATTGGACAGCCACATGCAGAAAAATGAAATTGGATCATTTCCTTACACCACACACGAAAATAGACTCAAAATGGATGAAGGATCTCAATGTGAGAAAGGAATCCATCAAAATCCTTGAGGAGAACACAGGCAGCAACCTCTTCGACCTCAGCCGCAGCAACATCTTCCTAGGAACATCGCCAAAGGCAAGGGAAGCAAGGGCAAAAATGAACTATTGGGATTTTATCAAGATCAAAAGCTTTTGCACAGCAAAGGAAACAGTTAACAAAACCAAAAGACAACTGACAGAATGGGAGAAGATATTTGCAAATGACATATCAGATAAAGGGCTAGTGTCCAAAATCTATAAAGAACTTAGCAAACTCAACACCCAAAGAACAAATAATCCAATCAAGAAATGGGCAGAGGACATGAACAGACATTTCTGCAAAGAAGACATCCAGATGGCCAACAGACACATGAAAAAGTGCTCCACATCACTCGGCATCAGGGAAATACAAATCAAAACCACAATGAAATACCACCTCACACCAGTCAGAATGGCTAAAATTAACAAGTCAGGAAATGACACTTGCTGGCGAGGATGAGGAGAAAGGGGAACCCTCCTACACTGTTGGTGGGAATGCAAGCTGGTGCAACCACTCTGGAAAACAGCATGGAGGTTCCTCAAAATGTTGAAAATAGAACTACCCTATGACCCAGCAATTGCACTGCTGGGTATTTACCCTAAAGATACAAACGTAGTGATCCGAAGGGGCACGTGCACCCGAATGTTTATAGCAGCAATGTCTACAATAGCCAAACTATGGAAAGAACCTAGATGTCCATCAACAGACGAATGGATAAAGAAGATGTGGTATATATACACAATGGAATACTATGCAGCCATCAAAAGAAATGAAATCTTGCCATTTGCGACGATGTGGATGGGACTAGAGGGTATCATGCTTAGCGAAATAAGTCAATAGGAGAAAGACAACTATCATATGATCTCCCTGATATGAGGGAGAGGAGATGCAACATGGTGGGTTAAGGGGGTAGGAGAAGAGTAAATGAAACAAGATGGGATTGGGAGGGAGACAAACCATAAGTGACTCTTAATCTCACAAAACAAACTGAGGGTTAATGGGGGGAGGGGGGTTGGGGGGGTGGGATTATGGACATTGGGGAGGGTATGTGCTATGGTGAGTGCTGTGAAGTGTGTAAACCTGGTGATTCACAGACCTGTACCCCTGGGGATAAAAATATATTATATGTTTATAAAAAATAAAATTTTAAAAATAAATAAATAAATAAATAAATATCATTTTCTTACAACGCAAAAAAAAAAAAAAAGAAACGTGACTGGTCACCAATCACATTTTTTTAAAGGAGGAAAGCCAGTGATTTGCAAAATTATAATTACAAAAAACAGCAACAACACAGGCCTATGTTAAAACCACATATACTGGCATTCAGTATTTTCCATACTCTATGTTCCTAAACGACTTTAGAGGATGATCAAACTAAATTATTTTTGATTCATTGAAAAGAAAATGCTTTCTGAGGACTTTGAACTAAACACAGCTCATGGGCCTATCAGACAGGGAAGTACTACTTCCAGGTAATCTACAGAAGCCAATTTAATGCTAAAGACACCCTGAAAAGAAAGTCACTGGTACAAGATTAAAGTGGAGGAGCCTCTTCTCATGATCAGAACATTCTGCTGCCCATTGGGTTGCAGTAGAGGGTGGGATCAGATCCTGTAAGCTCCCTGTCCTTTCACTTCGCCGTTTGCCTCCGTCCCTTAGTGGAGCAGGCACACAAGAAAGACGATTGGAAGTAGATCAAATCAGCTGTTGGTGAAAACATTGGGTTTACTCATAATTTCACAAATCACCAGCTCACACACATAGGTTACATAAGCAAAGCTAGCTTGATAGAAAGGTCTTCAGAGAGCCCCTGAAGGTGGGGCAAATCTGGTTTTAGAAAGGAATACAGGGAGCGCCTGGGTGGCTCAGTTGGTTAAGCATCTGGCTCTTGGTTTCGGTTCAGGTCATGATCTCATCATGGGCCTTGAGATCAAGCCCCAAGCCAGGCTCCATGCTCAGCAGAGTTAGCTTGAAGACTCTCTCCCTCTGCCCCTCTCCCCACTTTTGCACATGCTTTCTCTCTCTCTCAAATGAATAAATAAATACTTTTTTAAGAAGGAAAGCAGGATAAGAGACAAACCTCTCACGAGGGGAATTGGGAAGATAGAAAGCTAACAAGAATTTACAAACTTTTGTTTCTAGACTTAATGAACCAAAAGAAAGAAAACTTCATGTGTCGTTCCTGACTGGTATGGAACTACCTGAGTTGGTACTCTAAAATGAGCTGATAGAATAATTACTTAAAAGTTGGGTTTTTTATCATAGAGGTGCTTTTTACACATGGTTTTGGACCAAATGGTTGCTAGGAAATATGACAGAATGAGGACACAGACTGTAAGTGATATTCAGGGTGTGTGCAAGATAGGGCGGGGTGGGCAAGATGATCTAACATAACTAAATGTAACTAAATACATTTCCTGCCAGTGGTTGATTTGGCATCAATTTTAAGTCTTTATTTTTAAATTTCCAAAGCACACCTTTCTAGCTTGGTTTTAGAATATGAAACCTGATATGCATTCTTGTAAAACCCAGTGTCCACACAAAGGACGATGGTGGTGAGAGAGAACAATTCAGCAAGAAAATAATAAAAAAATTCCATGACATTGCTTATCAGATCAAGATTTTGTTAATTAAGTCTCAGTTTTCTTCTTAATAGAAACAGGTGTGGTTTTATTCGAAGTAAAAATATCAAATAATCTTCTAACAGTGACAAAGCTATATACTGTTGTTGGTTGATTCCCATTGTTCTCTTTCTTTCCCAAATCCTCTCCCCTGTCCCACCTCTGAATATTTCAGATAGAACCAAGCCAGCAGCTGGGAGAATCAGAGCATAGCAACTGGTTCCTCTGGGTGCTAGGGAAAAAACAATCACTACCACCACCATTTCAGTAACGGAAATGAGATGAGGTTTTTCAAAGCACCCTCTGTGTGAAATGGGCCACAGACACAGTGTTCCTTGTAGTTCCCCTGTGGGGCTTCATTGAGACTAAAGAGAAAAAAATGGAGTGGGGTTTATTACCTTTGAATTGATTGGGTGACTCAAATTGATGGCTTAGGAGAGTGAAAATATCTGTTGATTTGTGGACGAAAGAAGTAGGCATAGATTTAGATAATATTGGGGGAGAAATATTAACTGATAAAAAACAGATCATAAAGAAATATGCATAGGATAATCCCACTTTGTTAAAATAAGTAATCTTTTTTCCACAAAAAATGTATTGTAGGTAACAGGTTGCTAAAATGGTAGATAGTCTCAATGTGTTGGTTTTGATTGAGGCATCAATAGGATAGATTCAGGATGAGTAGGAGACAGGCCTCCATAATTTCTGACTTTAGAAATGAAACGGTTAAATACCAATTTTACAATTCTAGGTCACTTGCCAAAGGACCTCTCACTCACATAAAAAATATGAAGGGGTCAGGACAGTGAAGGGGGTTTTCTGGGAGATAACTGCAGAGAGCTGTCTCAGTGTTCAAAGTTCTCCTCCCTCAAAGCAGGAGCTAAGAAAGGCCACCTTCTTCACCTCTAGTCTCGTGAAGATGGACTCCCATGGGATTACTCAGAGAGCTTTGAGTACATTCTTTGTCTTCGGGGAACACAGAGGACTAGTAACTAATATACACTGAGTGTCAAAAATCGTATCACAGTGAGGTAGAGATAGCTGCCTTGGAATTTGTCTAATTGTCCTCGAGTTCGTTGGGAAAAAAAAGAGGTATGAGTATTTTTCATGGACCACAGGTGAGTCACACATGAAAGCAGGCTAACAAAGGCTGGTCTTGGGTCCTTTAAAATAAAAGTATCCAGAGGGACAGACGGTCTGAGTGTCAGGAAGCTGAAGACAGACAATTGGATTCCTAGAAGCTGTGGAAGTAGTTGAATATAACCAACCCAAATAGAATTGAATATAGTCTTCAGAGACAGGAATCTCTGGTCCAAGGGTCCAAAAGAGGTAGTTAGCTTTAACTAGGGCATTTTTTAAAGTGAAAATGGAAGCTACTAATAATTATTCTGAGACAATAAACATAAGCCAGCACTGTTCTAAGCAAACTGTAAAAAATGGATATCCTAATTTTTGCTCTCTGTCATTCAGACAGCCTCCTACCAATAGCTTTCACTATTTAAGATCGTGCCTGCACCCCATTGGCTAGACCATGAAGGGATGGGAAATCGTGTGAGAAAAGGATAAACTATGGAAAAAGAAGAGAGAAAAAGACTATATTCCCCCATTCCGAAGAGTTATTCAGTTGTCTGTCATTTAGTTTTGAAGCTTAAAGGGGTTTGAAGCTAGTCTTTTGCTGCTAATTTCTAATTATACTGCAGTTTATTTAACAAAAATTTCCACATGATATTGACTTATTGAAGCTTTTCAGTGGTTTCAGACTTCTATAAAAGCTGTACACATTTGAAGACAAGTAGTATTCTGTTTGCTGGGGTAGAGTTCCACATATATTACCAACTTAAACCTCACACGTCACATGAAAATTAACTCAAAATGGACCATAGATTTAAATAATATCATAAAACCATAAAACTTTTCTAAGATAACATAGGAGATTGTTCAGACTGAGGACTTGATAAAGAATTCTTAGACAGAATACCAAAAGCATGATCCATTAAAGGAAAAAAAATCAGTAAATTAAACTGTATCAAAATTAAAGTCTTTTTTTCTGCAAAAAACCTCGTTAAGGGGATAAAGAGACAAGTTGTAGATCAGGAAAAAATATTTGGAAATAAAATCTGACAAAGGACTAGACTATATAAAGAACTCTCAAACTCAACAATATAAAAGCAAACAATCCAGTTAGAAAATGGGCAAAGACATAAAGAGATATTTCACTGAAGAGGATATATGAATGATGAATACACGCATGAAAAGATGTTTATTACCAGTCATTAGGGAAATATAAATTAAGACCATGATGAGGTATCACCACATATCTATTAGAACAGCTAAAATTAAAAATATTGACAATGCCAAACACTGACAAGGATGTAGAGAAAGTGGATCTCTCATACATTTCTTTTGGGAAAGAGTTGGGAAGTTTCTTTAAAAACTAGACATGCATGTACCATATGAGTCCGATATTGTGCTCCTGAGCATTTATCCCAGAGAAATAAAAAGATGTCTGCATAAAAATCTATATTTGACTGCTCATAGCATATTTATTTGTAATGGTCAAAATATCCTCAGTAGATGGTTGGTTAAACTGTGGTACATCTATACTATGGGATACTATTCAGCAATAAAATGGAGCAAACTCTTGATACATGCAACAACTCTGATGGAGCTCAAGGTCAGCATGTTGAGTGGAAAAAAAGATAATTTCAAAAGGTTATGTACTATATGATTTTATTTATGTAACATTTAAAGTGATAAAATTACAGAGATGGAAAAAAATTAGTGGTGCCCAAGGTTAGGGATGGAGGAAGGAGAGGAGGACAGTGGATGTCATAAGGAAATCTTTATCATGGTGAAATAGTTCTGTATCTTGATTGTAGTGGTCATTACACAAATCTACACATGTGATAAAATACCCAGATCTATACTCACACTCAATACTAAATTCCTAGGTTTTATACCCAGATCTATACTCACACTCAATACTAAATTCCTAGGTTTTATACTTATATTATATGTGGACATTGAGGGAAACTGGGCAAAGGGTACAAGACCTCTCTGTGCTCTCTTTGCAATTTCTTAACTCTATGATTATTTCAAAGTAAGAAATAATGCAAATTTTCATGAGGAGGATAAGCTCTACAATAACAACCCTATAAATTCAACTCAACTTTGATCAGATCTAAAAAGAGTCTAGAAAATAAGGAACAAAGAAGAAAATGTTAGTGAAAAACGAGTTACCCAAGTTGTATTACTCTTCGACTACCATTTTTTCCCGATTTTTTTTCATGTCATAACCAGTTTTATTAAAAAGGGCCATGTGCACATTTATCAATTCACGTACTTTGAGAGTTACCCAACAGGCCATTAACACACAGAAACATGCATCGTGAAAAGCAAGAAATACCACCCACTGCTTCTGCATATTAGTGATTTGTCCCCCCTTGAGCAACAGTGTTCACATCCCTGAGGTTTGTGAATGGTCACTTCTTTGCCCTTCTTTACAATGGAAGGTGGAATGACAAGTACAAATGCAATGTACTATAAACCGTTTCTTACCAAAAGAAGGTCACAAAGTATTTTACAGAATTTACTACAAAACACCATAAAACTGCCTTCACCTAAGTTCTCTTCTCGCATCAGGTTAGCCAACTGGGTGTGCGTGATCATGGTGACTCAGCATGACGCACACAACTTTGGATCTTCATATACACCTGCCAGGTCCCCTTCACTAGCCTCCTGAGGCGCTCCAGTGGCGGCACTCTGAATCCTGGAGCTTTGAAAGCCTGGGCGATCTCCCTCCCCATCCTCTGGAAAGGCAGTTTCTGGATCAGAAGATCAGCGCGTTTCCAGTAACCACAAGTCTTTAGAAGCACCGATTCCTGGCCTGCAACGATGAGGTTTTTCCTCCCCATCGGTAGAGGGAGCGCGTTCCCCCGCAGCCTCAGTGGGCAGCTCTTCAGGTGGCCCTTTCTTGCGCAGTCGGCTTACCTTGGACCGTTTCTTTCGCCTGGTGCCAAAGTCTCGGACCACTTCTGCTGCCCGATGCAGAGCCGTAGCCACCGAGCAAAAGCATGAATGAAGCTCCTCGAAGGAATGACCAAGCCGCTCTGTGCTCTACTAATATTTCTTAATAGTTGAAAGTAACAGAGTATGGAGATTTGCCCAAGTTATGTATCCTAGGAAATAAAGTTATTTCTGAAAAGCAAGGTGTTGGGGATAAAGGGGTTTCCGTACTACACTTCCGCTGTTCACAAAAAGGTTAGTGATATTATTCAATGTGACGCTTCTGTATATTTTTATTCATCAGCTTTAGGATGGGCAGACAGTACAAGTCTTTTTTAAATTTGACAGACCCAGAGATTAATGATGAATTCAACTCTGCTTCTGCTTTGCTTGACTGCCAAGAGATTCCTGGGTGTCACACAGCAAACTTAGTGAATTTGATTGAAGAAATATTTAGAGACTGAAACAATCAGTTGAGAAGAAGAGCATGTAATTGTCACTGACAATGGAACAAACATGGTGAAAGCTCTGAGTGATTTAGGAAGGAACCCCAGGCATATGATGCTGTGTTCTTGCCCTTTATTTGTGGTCCTTTTTTTTGGTTGCTTGAGGAAGGACAGTAAATCTAGTCCCCGATACTCCATCTTGGCTGGAAGAGGAGGTCCCCAGACACGTGCTTTATGAACATATTAATTCTTGTAATAGAAACTTCAATAGAATTTCAGGAATTGTGATATGAAATTCAGAAATACGATATGAAAACTGGTCCTTCAGGTAGAAGATATTTTCTGTCTGTGTTAAGACTCTTTCTTTATGGTTAACTTCTGTGTCTTTGTTTTCCACTTTTAAGGCTAAGACCATCCCAAACATTTGAAAGTTTTCCTTTATAATGAATTCCATTGGGAAAGGCAGAGCAATGTAAACAGAAGCAGTCCTTTGTGAGTGTGTGAACTCTAAATCAATAACAGGCTTTAATCTATGACATAAAATTGATGTTCTCTATGTCAGTGTTTTAAAGCGGGGCACATTTATTCAGTCAGAATGACTTCACGGACAGGAGATGGGGAGGAGATTCAACTCTCGGAGCCTGCCGAGCCTGCTACAGGATCTAACCCCCGAACCAGCCATGTAACTCCTTTAAACCTCAGAGTTTTTTTCACCTGCAAATGACATGACTGCATAACATTCACGATCCTCATAAAATCACCAAAGGTTATTTTTTCAAACTCCTAAAAGAGCAATATGGCAGCAGGAATGGTTATAGAAATGTTAAAGACAGTGATGGGAGATTTAGCCCCTGTGGAGAAAGGGATGGTGCGCTAATCAAGGATGTGGGAAAGGATCCACCTGGGTTGCTTAGGAGCTGGCTGAAAGCAGGATTCTCTGGTCCCTATTGGCAGGAAGATGTGGCTTTTCTGCAATAGCTCTCAGCATATATTTTTCTTTTATGTCCTGTCTACAATGGTTTAGGGACCAGAGAGCTGGTATTAGGTAAATGAATGAAGAAGAGATCATTAGATGGGGGTTGACAGTTTGGACCCATTACCTCTCAAGTACCGTTCAACCCATGGGTGGGGGCGGAAACCTTCTCTAATGCAATATAATACAAGCCCTTTGAAGGGTCAAATAAATGTAGCTGCTTAAAACTAAAATGAAATATATGCTGTATATAAAAATGTACATAATCTATTGATTATTTAGCAGAGGGGATTGATGGAGACCCTGTAATTTTCCCCTTCACTCCTGGCTGTGAGCCCTGTTTCCACTGACTTAGTTCAGCTGATGAACTGTCTTGTTCTGAATATGTTTTCTATGTCTCATACCACACATATAAATGGTGTGGTGGTGGCTCTGGACATGAAAATGCCACCCTTCTCCTTCTCCCCAAACATTTGTGTGTCCGACAGACTTCTCTGAACATTGAAGAATGACAAGAAAGGGCTACATCACAGAAAATTCAACACTTACTACTCCTATTCATTGTTCTCAAAAGTCCCCCAGCTATTTCCTACCACTCAACACAAATCCCCTGGGAAGGCAGAAGGACGCCCGAAGTGATAAAAAGACCAGAAGAGCAAAGATTTAAAGAACCAAGAATGTAGATTCAAGTTAGCCTGAAAGACCCTACCAGCAAAAAGCAGAATTAGGACAGATCTTATACTGAAGATCTTTAACCATATCGACTACTTGTCCTCTCCTTATCCTAGAACATCAAACTGTTCAGAAAAAAATGTAACGGGGACTTACAGAAATTTCTCTGGACTTTACTATGTATATGTAGATCCATTGTTTTCAATATAGGATTATAGTGTGAAATTTAAGGTGCTTGGCTCACACTGCTTTAGCAAATAGGATGTGAAAACACAGAAATAGAAACGATTTCTCTCACAAATGTTCATAAAATCTGAAAGTACTTTTTTTTTTTAAACTATAGGTTTGTTTGTTTTTTTTTTAAGAGTTTATTTATTTATTTGACAGACAGAGATCATAAGTAGGCAAAGAGGCAGGCGGGCCGGGGTCGGGGTGGGGGGTGAAGCGGGGGAAGCAGGCTCGCTGCTGAGCAGAGAACCCAATGCGGGGCTCAATGCAGGGCTCGATCCCAGGACCCTGGGATCATGACCTGAGCCAAAGGCAGAGGCTTTAACCCACTGAGCCACCCAGGCGCCCCAAGTCTGAAAGTACTTTAACTTGAGATTTGAATATATGTTGGTCCACTCGTTTTCCTTTTCTTTTGCAATCTCTCTAAGTAAATATATATACACACACTACATACACGTATGATGTTATGTTCTATAACAACCGTATAGACCAATTACTATTTCAAATAAGCCTCACTACATCCATGGAGCTTAGAAAGAAGCAAGAGTGGTGGTTCCTATTTTGAGATTAGGGAAACTGAAGCCCAGAAGGGTTAAATGCTTTCTTTACCACAAGGTCACAGGGAGAATCTATGCCGGGAGAGAGAAAGGCGTCTTTCCTTCGCTGCGTACTATTTTATATGTTAGCCATCATGCACATGCTAAGTCAATGGATGCTGGCATCTTACATAAATATATGATGATGCAGTGCTATATGTAATAAAAATCTGAAGCATGAAATGTGGAAGCAATTCAAGAAAACAGATCTCACATTTTTGCCTTTGTCAGAGTCAGAATCTGACATGCTCTGATTAAAATTCAACATCTGCAGGCATTTAAAATTAAAATATACAGGTATTCATGTTTTCCTCCTTCCACAATGTTTTATTGCTGCTTTTTTCATCTTAAATATTAAAAACATTACATTATTTTATTTCATATGTCGAACTTCATGTCTCAGTATATTACGCACTGCCCTTTCACCTCTGAGCTCTGGTTCAAATCCAGCTCTTAGCTGAGGAAATAAAAAACATCTGAAAATATTTAGTAGACTCATCTCAAGGCCTAATGGACTACAGTTTACATTAACTTGACAAACACAACAAACAAACAGATTTGCCACGAATTAAAATGTTTACGTGAAAACATTCAGGAATGAACAGTATATAAAGGCCCCTGGGACAGATCTGAAGTCTGTGCTTTTATTCTACGGGGAATTTGAAACAAAGGTGGAGAAAAATCTGGGCTGCACCTGTCCCACCCAAAACAGGTGAATGAAAGATCCAGATCGTAGAAATCCACCTCCACCATTTTGCGGAGGGGGAAACTGCCATTCTGAAGGGGACAGGGGATGGGAGGAATAAGAGAAAACAGACCGAAAATAAATCATCAGCTGTATCACATTACTCTTCTGTTCATGCAAAAATTATTTATCGAGGCATGCACTACGTTCAAACACTTTGCTAGGTACTTTTTCACTGGTGCCTTCTAGCAAGTCAGGAAAATAAATACAGGTAACCTTGGCCTAGAGACAAAGCAAAGAAACAAGCCTGCTTATTCTCTTAAGGACCAACTTTTATGAATAAGTTCATATTTCATGATTTAAAAACAAAGCAACAATAGGCCATTTCATATTAAATCTTCTACCCTCCCCGGGAGTGGGTGACCAAGTGCCTTCAGAGGAGGACAGGCCCCCTGTAAAGGCATTCTGATTTTTTTAATCTTGTTTAAGACGTTTTGTTATTGTTGTTTAAGATTTTATTTGCTTATTTGAGAGAAAGAGAACATGAGTGGGGCAGGGGGGAGGAACAGAGAGAGAGGGAAAAGCAGACTCCCCACTGAGCAAGGAGCCTAATGCAGGGCTCAATCCCAGGACTCTGAGATCATGACCTGAGCTGAAGACAGACACTTAACCAACTGAGCCACCCAGGCACCCAAGGCATTCTGATTTGTTTAACCCTCAATGCCATGTAGTCCAAACACCGTATACATGCTGGGCACCAGTGTCTCTGCTCTACAGCTACTCTCCAGGTCCTCCATCTGATGACAGAGGGTTGCTATGTTCCTTCCTCCAACACCTGCTCCCTCCCTCACCACCCCATCTTCTAGAAGGCACTAGACAGTTGCCACTACAAAGGGAACAAATAAGTCAAATCCTAAGTCAGAAGTTCAGTGTATAAAAATCTCTTGGGAAATCTGTTAAAATGCTTATTCCCAGGCCCAACCTCAGAGATTCCTATTCTGAAGGTTTGACATACGGCCTAGGAATATGCATTTTAAAGGCTTGTCAGGAGATGCTGATGCAGGTGGTCCAAGGCTCCATGCTGCAGTGTGGACCCGACTCCTGTTCTCAGTGGCTTATTCAAGGTGAAGGGGAAAAAACCAAGAGGGGAAACATCCACACCCATCCTTGCTTCCTGTCCTTGGCCTTTAGGGTTGGTTCTCAAGGAGGTTTTCACTGAGGACAGGGGACCGGATACAGCTGAGGAGAAGACAGAGCAGCTCAGGTGATGGAGACCAGTAACTCCATATATCCCATCCCATGTCTCCCCACGCTGCCCCCTGACTCCATCCTTAGCAGCACATTCCACTGCTTAATGCCCCCCACCAGCAGGAAGTTCTTCCTCCCCAGTCACTGCATGCTTGAAATGTGAAGCCATTTTTGCTTTTAGTTCTCCACTCAACAGCAATAGGAAACATCAGCCACCACCCTTGGAGAGGAGAGAACCATTTATACGGTGTTAAGTGACACACCAAGAAAAGCCATAGGAAGGAAAATACTAAATTCAAGTGTACTCTGAATCAAGCTTTTATAGTAATTCTTCAGTGGTCTGAATTCTGATTTATGATAACAGTTTGAAAGGTCTTCTGTAGATCCTTTCAGCTTCTCCATGGTCCAACTCGGAAATAGTTTATTCTCTCATACTTTGTATGTGAAGTTTCTGCCAAGCCTCAAATGTCCTTTTTCTCTCTCTCTTTTTTATCCTAGACAAATACTTAAAGACAGAGCTGCACTCAAACATTCAAATTTGGTAGCATAACTCCAGTAACAAAACTGACATCCCACTTAAAGAAGGGGAGAAAAACCATAAAAACCTCCTGTTTCACTTAATTTAATAATTGACAAGTTCCCTTAAGGATAACCAGGATATTCTCACCAAGTATTTTCAGTTGTGTCTTGACCCCAACTGTGCCTGGAGTTGGTACATGAGCATCTGAAGTTATCATAATTCCTTTTTTCCTGACACCCAGCCCCCAACAAGGACTGTATTGCGCAGTGGGAATCATCGAGCTTTGATCTGATTCCAAGGCAGGTAGCTCAGTGACGGGAGATGATACGGGGTAGGGTTCATTTTTCTTTGCCTTTTGCACTGTCTTCATTCTAAGATGCTTCTCAATTAAGGCTGGTCAGATGAGAAAACATATTCTTTCCTATTTAGGAATTTAATGAGATCGACTCAGGTCATGAGCTCAACCATGGCACATGTGATTAGGACTAGCTAGACAAGTGACAGAGGACAAACATCCATGGTGGGGACAGCAATGAGGATGATGATGGTGTTCTCACCTATTGTCTATTGTTGTTGTTTTTTCTGGTAGGTACTCAATTATCAGAAAATTGGAATTTTTCTTATGTTAGGCATTAATCTGGGCCTGTCCCGTTGTGCAAATATGTATTTCACACTTTCTGTGAAGGGTTTTGTTATTGGAAATACCACAAAGTGGGGTCAAGGTAGGCTCTCTAGAAGAGTATTTTTCAAGAACATTTTCATTGGTAAGAGTCAACTCCCATTTGGTTAGTGAACCAACTAGCAATCATTTATCAAGACTCTATTAGTTCCATACCATTGTACTCTAGATTAATAAGAGTGTAACACCATAATAAGACCTGTCCTTACATTCCGAAAGTATAAAATCTGGGTAAACGGTCAAGACTTAGAATGAGGAACAATTGTAACTCCAATGTCCAGCACTGTGTGTGATTGGTCCATGATAGATATTGAGTCATTTCTTACATATGCAATAAATGAACATTAAATGTTGAGGCACAGATTTAAAATTCCATAGATCTAATAAGAGATAGTATGTGGCATTTCTCAACCTCCTCTGGTGATGCAACTCAGCTTTTAAGAATCTCCTCAGGGAATCATGTTCCACAGAACCCACTTTGGGAATTCTAGCTTGGACACACTTCAGTGGGAAAGGTGGAATTCTTACCAGGTGTTATAAGGAACAAAGAATTAAATGGATGGAAATGAGGGGGAAATCTAGACAGAGAAAATAACAGAAGCATAAGGCGGGTGTCAAAATTAACCTAGGACATGGGAAATCAAGGAAATTTACCTAAATGGTTATAACTTAAATCACTAGAGTTACCTGGTTTTTGTAATATTCTGCCTGGCTAAATAACAGCTGTGGTAACCAAATTAGACAGGGAAAGCCAGAGGTGAACTTAGGACAATACAATAAGCACTTGGATTTATATTCTTTGGGAAAACTAGCAATCAGTTCAATCATATTTGGAGTCCAGAGCATAGACCATCAAGTCTAATGGTTTCACAGTTCTCTTATTAGAAGCTTAAAGTAATAGGGTAAAGAAATAGGGAGCAAAGACAAGGGAAAGTCTTATTTTTATCCCTTTTTTTCAAAGTAAGACATACCAGTACAGCATTTGAGGTTCTAGATGCTTTTGTTTTTTCACTGATTTTTCTACATCTTAAAAGAGTCTTTTAAGAGCACCATGCTTTCTTACATCTCTTTGACTTCCATTTTTTGGTTTTTTTTTTTCTGGCTGCTTTTACTTCCAAATGAACCTTCAAGAAAATTTGTTTACGACAGGATTTTGACAGTTCGCCTCTTCTGTCCTGTTTTGGATGGGAAGTTGATTAGTTGTGTGTGCTGACTGAATTGCCTATGTTCCTTATTTCAGTTTGCTCTTTTCCAATAAAGGGAGTAAACTGGAAGACAGTCTTTAAAAATATAAGTATCCTTCCTTCTAAGAGAGCTATTTTTGATGATAAGACAGGTCCTGTTAGGTGAAGGAAATCCATAATCAACCTAAACCCTATCCCAAGGTACCTAGAGGCAGCCCTTCCTCTGTTCCTACACCCTTTCTACATGGCACCATCAGCATACCCAGCCACTCCATATAATTATGACATTTTCACAGGTCTGCCTTTTCTACCAGAATGTGAAATGCTTGATTTAGGGGACAGATGTTTTTCATCTTTGCTTACCCAATCCTATTTCAGGAGACAACACCCAGAGGTAGTACTGTCTAGTGGTTAAGAGTATAGGTTCTGGCCCCAAGTGGGTTGGAATCCAGCTCAGCCACCTTACAAGTTGTACTACCTTTGGAAAATTGCTTATGCTTTCTATGCTTCTGTTTCTTCATTTATTAAAAAGAGGATAAAAATAATGGCTATTACTTTGGGGTTAAACAAGCATAAAGTATTTAGAACAAAGATTAAAAGTATTAGCTGATTTTCAGGAACCAAAAATCATAAATGTTCAGTCAGTGTTTGAATGAAAGAATGAGTCTACCAACATAAGAGGTTACATGGGCATAGATTGATTACAAAAATACGCATATAGTATTTGTTAGGAAAACAAAGTCGAAGAAGATATAGTCCATGGCAGTGTGAAAATTACAGACTGGAAGGGAAACAAATAATAATACTAGATAGAATAATAATAGATAGAATAATACTAGATAGAATCTGATAAATACTCTTATTATTACAAGAAGCAAAGTGTAGCAGGAGTTCGGAGGAGAAGAGAGATGGTTTCCAAAAGAGGGGATCAGTAACTGCTGCGTGGGTTGGTAGAGCTTTCAACAGAAGAGAACTGTGTTTACACAACATCTGTTGCATCATCTCCCCCAGCTTTCTTCCCCCAGAGATTAGCAGATTAAAAAAAAAAAAACCCTCTTTACAATACATAGAAATTGAGACTTAGAAAGTCAAATTTGCATCTTGTTTTGGGCTGATAACTAAAATTCTGAGTTATGTTTTTGAACAACAAGGACAGGGGATGGGTATTCCCAAAAGGTCGTCTGCTGTTCTGTGCAACCAGAAAATTTTGCTGCCAAGCACCAGAGGCATATGCATGAGCGTAACACCAGGAGAGCAGCCAAGGCCCCACTCGGGATGCTTTTACTGTTTGTCTAAAATGGATGTTTTCCCAAGCAAACTGCATTGTGTTCCAAAAGGAGATCAATCCATCATACTTGCCTTTGTGGTCACAGAGCGGGAATCAAAATGATGGGGTGATGGGTGCCTGGGCCAAAGGGAAAGATGCTCCAGATCAGAGGCTCCTCCTTTGGGCTGGTCCTTTTCAAGAACAAGAAAATCCTTGGAATGAAAATGTACCAAATGACCTTGAAGGAACCTATCCCCAGGGTTTGTCTCTCAGGGAGTTTTAGACACTTGGGAAATCCAACCAAGCCCCTGGGAACTTTCACCTAGACAACACAGAGTGGAGAACCAGTTTACATTTGTCCAGTGATATAAAGACTTCTCAGGTTCTGGGAAGGTTAAGTCATGTTTTGTGAGTTTGGGTGATTCTGGCATATGTAATGCAGATCTCCAACCTCACCAAATATATGTACTCAAAGGCATCAAGCTTATTTAGTATTTTCTAAAAGTTAAAACCAGGGTACCTGGGTGGCTCAGTTGGTTAAGCAACTGCCTTCAGCTTGGGTCATGATTCTGGTAGTCCCGGGATCAAGTCCCATGTCAGGCTCCCAGCTCCATGGGGAGTCTGCTTCTCCCCCTGCCTTTCTTCCCTCTCATGCTCTCTCTCACTCTCTCTCTCTCTCTCTCTCAAATAAACAAATAAAAATCTTTAAAAAAATAAAAGTTAAAACCATAAATTCCATGAGATTTGAGCCAAAATACATACCTATTCTCATAAGTTCATTTTTGGGTGTGTGGCTTTTCAAACAGTCCTACGTTTGAAATTATGATCCTTGCTTTTCAAGGTCTTAACACACTAGACTGCTTTCAAATGACCAAATCTGAATTAGGGGCAGAATTTTAAGACTCTAGCCTAGTACCACTCCCCAAAGAACATATCTAGGGTGTTCAGTGTATACGAGCACCATTCCTTCTTCGTTGAACTCTCATTCGATCTCACTCCAAGCTCAATCGAGAGATTTATCTCAGGCACCGTCTCCCCAAGCGGCTCCTACCACTGTTTCAACAGAGTCCTTACCTTATCTCTTACCTTGTCTTCCTTGCAGTTCTAGAAAGGACAATGTTTATATCTCCAGAAATACTGACCTCCATTACTACTCTAGTGGTGAATCTCTTCCCTTCTCCCAAGAGGAGGCTGGCCTTTTTACCCTCTACCCTGTCCCTGGCAGAAATTTCCCAGCCACTTTTTTTCTTGGCTCTAGAACATGTACTCATGTCCTTCAATGTCTTAAAAAGGACTGTAACTTTATCATCATCCTCATTGTTATCATCGATCATTTATGGATGATGACGCACTAGGCACTATGCTAAGAAATTTATGTATTATTTATTTAATCCTCACAAGAGTACTTCCTGTTCAGTATTTCTATCCCTGGAAACTAACCTTCAAAACTCAACTCCCCGGATGGGTGAGTCGAATTCTACTGTTTGGTTACTTTGTGCCATACTCTCTGATCACCATGATCTGGTTTCTGTTTTCATATCACCCTCTAAAACTATTCCCATAAATGTCTCCAGATAAAATTGACCCCCCCCCACACACACACACCCTTTTATCCCTACAAATCCTTGGACTACTTCTTATTCTAACAACCCACTTTTTTCTGATCACTGACTTAGGAATCCATGTGAAGCTTATTTATACACTCCTTTGTTCTATACTGACTCTGTTGTTAATGTGCTCCAATAGTTTAATTCTTACCAAAGATGTTTGAACGGTCACTCAGACCCAAAGTACCATCTCAAACTTCTCTTCAACCTGATAAGACATAATTTGCCAAAGGTCGTACACAAATATCTTTAAAATTCCTAGGTTGATATCCATGAATTTTAGGAAAACATGTAAATCGTACATCAAACTCAAGATTCCATGGATATTGTGGCTTAGGAACTAGTTAGGATTAGAAAAATGATCCATCAAATAAATATTAAGCAAATAAAAGTAGAGATTAGGGACAAAAATTGCAAAAGTAATATTCAAATTATGAAAACTGTTGTAGAACATCTTATTCTGTTGTCAAAAAGGAAATGGCCCCCCAAACTCCTAATTATCTTCCACTCTTGCTCTGTCTTTACATTCTCTTACCTTACCTATTAGATCCAATGACATCCTCTAACTTCTCAGTCCCTGAAATAACCACACCCTGCCCTATTTTCTTCATTCTTTTTATCCAGTCTGTCTCCAACTTTTGGTAGACCTTCGGCAATCACACCAGGAAATAATTTATTCAAACAACCCCCTAACCTGTCATCTACCAAAATTCCTCAAGAGCCATTTTAAATCCTGTGCCCAGAAAAAGCAAAATTTTGTAGCAGCATAGACAACTACTGTTCCCTCCCCCATTTCTTGTGCCATGGAAATTGGGAGAAGACCATTTACAGGAAGACTTCATAGCTAGAAAGGTGAGTTTGCAGAATAAGGCTGTCTCAAACTTTTGACTAATATTAGAACAAGTCAAATTGCACGTTTTCCTAAGTGCAAGCCCTGGGCTAGTTTGCCAGCATCTGCCTCCATCACACCTGTGATCCATACCTGTGTCCTGGGTGACCTTTCATTACTACCTCCTCCTGCACCATCAGTTCTATGAAGCTTAGCCTGATACTTCCCCTGGCCTGTTCCTCAGTACACAACCCTCTACCACACTTGGTCATTGCATCCTGTGGAGCTCCTACTGAGTAGCCAGCAGCTGTCCACTCTCCTAAAGCGGGTTCCACTATCTCAGGCTGATTGGTTTAGCAAACATCATTTCTCCCAGAATTCTTAGATAGAGCTGCTTCTACCTGCAGTCTCTTCCAACTCTCCCCACCTCCCTCCATAGAGCCTCAGATCTGGTTTCATTATCACTCAGAAAACACTAGTGAAATATAGCCACTTATATCATCTTCTCCATGAATTTCAGATTTCTACCAATCTCCCAATACGATCTCATCCTCCAAAGTGCGGCTTGCACCTGAATGGGTTTTTCTCTTCATCTTATTCCAGGCCACTGCCCTCAGTGACTTTAATATCCAGCACCCTGGACTTTTCTCATTCTTCTTAACCCTTCTGCCACATGACATAGCTGACTCAAGCCTCTTTAAATCTAAATCCTCCTTTGCTTTCATGGTGCTCATTCTTCTGATTCTTTCTTTTTCACTCTGACCACTGCTTCTTTGCCTTTCTCTTTCTTCTTTCTTCCTCTTAATGAATGTGTTCTCCAAGGTTTTGTTCTTGTTTTCTTTTTTTAAATCTTCATGCTGTAGAGATGTCATCTATGCCAGTAAATCTAACCCTCAACTCTACGCTGATACAGATCTGTAATTCTGACACGTCTATAAAGCTTGTTAGTTATTTTCATCTGCTTGGTGTGCAGTCCCATCTATATGTATTTTCGGAATCTCAGTATGCCAATTCCTCCTTCACCTCCTGGTTTCTCTATATTTCCGTTAGTGGGACAAACATTTGCTCAGTCATATGCATTCAAACCCTGAGAATCATTACTGTATGCTCCTTTTCCCTCCCTGGCCAAATCTATCAATTCCTGTAAATTGTTTTCTTATTTTATCTTTCACCTAGCCTTTTTTCTTTTATTGTAAAGTGACTATAATTATTGATGTAAGTGAATATCATCATGTTCATTTTACAAGTACAAGTTTGGAGGCTAAGTATTTTCCCAGGGTTACTAATCTGGTAAGTGATAGAGGGACAGGAATGTGTTCCTTGTCTTATAGGACACCAGGATTATGTCCTAATCTTCAAACCTCAGCTTCTTCCTTTCATCAAACTGCTTGCCTGAAAATAGATTACATTGTTACATAAAATAAGAACAATATATAATTTGCCAATTAGAAATAAATATTTGTACATTGTATAATTCTTTCTGTAAAAGCTCATTTTAATTGAGTTCATGTTTCAAAAAGGTCTTCCTCTCCATATAAGTTACAATATAATACATATCTCTATAATATGAATTATAGAAGCAACTCAGGGTGAGGTTGGAGAACATCAACTTTAGAATGACTTGGGTTCCACTTTCCAATTCCACACATCAGTGGTGTAAACTTTGACAAGTTGCCCAACTTCTCTGTGTCTTGCTTTCCTTATCTGTAATAGTAGTGGTTACAGATGTGGAAAATCCACATGCAGGGAACAAGAAGTTACTTCAACACATTAATCAGCAATACCAATATTGACTCCTGTATATGATATTTGGGGCTGTATAGAACCAGGCATACAGTTAAATTTAGCCAATATTTATTGAGTATCTCCCAAGTGCCTTATGACTAAGAAAACAATTAATAGCCGATGTCTGACAACATTCTATGCTTGAACATCTAATCTCCAAAGTAGTTACAAATAAATAGATCTAATTCAAATTAACTTAGTCTTACAAGTATGTGAAAAACACAATCTAATTTCATGACATAAATATCACTCATAGTGATTGTATGCTTTTCCTCAGGTCAAAATCTTGGGGGCGGGGAGCCTTAGTCTGAACCCTTGACATCCTAACTCATCATCTCTTTCCAAGTTGGATGGTTGTTCTGTACTGTCCAAAGGCCTTCAGGTCTCTGTAAACACTCGCCTTCAGTCAACATCACATTATTTCACAGTAACCATCCTTCTTCTTGAGCATCACTATAAATTCACTTCCCCTTCTTTTCTAAGCTAATAAATTTTCCCATTTCTCTCTCCATTAGTTTGACTTGCTTATCAATGACCAGTTCCAATTTATCAGCTTTCTTTCTTCTCTCCACAGCCTCTGCTTTGTTTAACCAACCTCCTTCTTAGTTCATGTGAACTTTTCCCTATCCATTCACAAATACCACCTCCTACATGACCTACTCTACAATAAGGTACCCAATCAGACTTCTCAAATCAAAGACCCCAAATTCCTTTTCCTCCACAAAGTCCTCCAGTGCTAAACTAAAAAGATAGTACTTTTCCTCGATCCAATAACCTACTCAGACATTTATCCACCTGAAACCAGGAACACTTCACTCAGCAATTCATCTAAATATTGAATTTTGAGATTAGGAGGCTTACCACTTTATTGCCACACCATTGCTTCTTTTTTGCACTCTACATCTTTCCTGTGATGGAGACTACCATCTATATGAGGCAGTGAGCATCTACAGTATTGTTTCTTCAGTGGGGTCTCCTAACTCTGTGACGTATGAAGTCATCCTGAGTAACATTTCCTTCTGCCAACTTCTGAGTAGGGATTTGGGTTGTGGACAAGGTGGTAGACATGGCAGGAAGAAGAGATGGCACAAGGTAAGGCAATATCTGAATATACCTGAATATATCTCATTATTAGGCAATTTCTCCCAAAACATTGTCTCTTAAAAAGAGAGTCACCTCACATGGAGTACTTGCCAAGTATCTTATATCACGGAAATGCTTTCTCAATGACTTTATTCTGAGCAACAAATAACACCGGATGGAGGTTTATTAGACTGAAATAGTTTGAATCAACACAAGTTTTGGAAGCTTGGAGAAGTTATCTGATATGAGCAGCTTTTTTAAAAGAAAAAAGAAAACTCCCACAGATTTAGTCATTATTCCTGGATAGTTGACAATTTCACATGTTGGCTACCATGTTGATGAAACTCTCAAGGTTTGCTTAGGTGGTTCTGTTATTCGAACCACGGGGTAATTTTTTTTTTTTAATCCTAACCTTAGGCAAATGGCTGGGATAAAATTTGCAGTACAGTATTACACACTCAGATTGGAAAAATGAAATAGATGTGATGGCAACAGTCTAGAAAACTCTATTGGGCGATTCAAGAAACAGCTCTAGCGATGATGAAAGCTCAGCTGCATCTCAGCTGTCTCCAAAATCCCTGTAAAGAGTCCAAATAAAAATTATTATGTCAGATGTGAGCTCAAAACATGGGTTCTAAAATAATATATCAGTATACATAAAACATGATTATAAGTATATATGTGAGATTAAACTAATAAATCAAATATCACAAGTAAACATTTGATGCATCAATATCCATTACACTTGCCATATGTAAGCTAGCCAAAGGCTTTCTGGGAAGTTACATAACGAGAGAAATGGTGTCTCCCCATATATTGAGGTCGGCCTTACATTGGGGACATTCATGGCGTGCAGGAGTGCATAGATTATGGGTGGAGCTAGAAGGTTTGGATGAATCGATAGCCAGTGGAAGAACTGATTCAGGAAAAAAGAACAGTGATATATTTTCTCACTGTTTCTTAGCAGGGTAACAAGTCTGTCCTGTGCTAAGAGAGACTGGGACATTCTGGCCAGAAGGACAAGAACGAATTTACTTTAGCTCATGTTGTTCTATTCCCAGAACTACAAGTGCTCCCTGACTATTATTCACTGATGGTTAGGATGTGCTGTGAGGTTGTTTATTCGAGCATCCCTCTAATTTGTTACATAACACGAAAGAATGGCATCTGAAAACACAGAAGGTGGAGAAATGTTCAGCATAATAAAGTCATGTGTGATACATGTTTAACCCCACCTACAAGTTCTTCTAGCTATTTGTTTAAACCCACTCTTGGGCTTTTCCCTAGCTAAAAGTCCTCCTTTTGTTGAGCAATTTCAATGTATAGTCACATTTTGAACTGTTGCCAGCTAAAATTCTTGCATTAGGCTCATGGCTGTCTGTTCCACCAAGACAAATAAGAACTGGCCCAACCCCTCATCTGAGTGCATTGTTCATGGTGCTGAGCAGTGATTTTCCATATCTGCCTGTCTTTGCATTCACCCCAGGAGAAAGGGTGAGCCTGGTTTATTGAGTTCTCATTTCTCACAGAGCAGCAACATCTGGAGGGCTGAGCAGTTTGTTGGCAGGTCCAGCCCGAAGGAATTCGGCCATGGTTCCGATTGGCTCTTATCAGTAGGTGTCACTAAAGACAGCTTCAGAGACAGAAAAATAAATAGGCCAATTAAGCAATGCCAAGAACAGACTATTTTATAGCCGTTTCTGCTCTTTTTATTGTTATTCCAACTGCAGAAGTTTCAAGATTCGAATTATTCTCTGGCTCCCCCTCCCACCCCCTGCAAATGACCATTTTTCCATTTTCCAAGTGCCTTCCTTTAGAGTTGGAGAGTGGGACAGTCAATTAATAAACTTACTGTGTGGTGCCTGATGTAGTGAAAACAAAATAAAAACAGATGAAGGAGATTAACTCTAACACTTGGTTGCAATGCCACTACAGCTGGCTGATCATCTGCGCACAGGCTAACGAACACTTCACCATCTTCCTTCTCGGTGCAATGTGAACCACTCAGCACATACAATGCATCCCACTCCAGCCATGCCTATGTGTCCCCAGAGGATGCACACACGGGAACACTGGTGTGAGACCATGCATTTCTGAGGAGGTCCGCAGGGGAATTCCCAGGCCTCTTTCTGGAAAGGGGCCAGACTTATTCATAGTAGCCACCATATGCACGGGCTTCACGTTTTGGTGACTGAGACTCCCACCAGCAGACATAGGCCCGGGGGGACTCTAAATTTGACCTCCAAGTCCAAGCAATGTCATACATATGTAGAACACTTTACTGATATTCCCAGTTAGCTGATACCTCATATAGATTCATCTATTGTTATCTGAGAACAAGGGAACAATTTCAAATGGATGGATTTGGTTTGTAAAATGCACTGTGAACAAAACCAGGGCTTCTCAGTGTCAGCTCCATGTCTAGCACATGGTAGGTACTCAGGCAATATTGGCTAAATGAATGCGGTATCTGTGTGCTCAGAATATCAGTAACCTGTTTTGTGAAGATCATATATACGGTCTCTACCATCTGCTATGTACGCAAAATTTTTATGCATTTTAGTGGTACTTTCATTCTTCCAGATTTTAGGAACATTCCAACTACATCATGTAAGAAGATCCTTAGGTTTGAAGACCAAACAAATGACTTTTAATTCCAAAATTTTTTTAAAAATGTATTTATTTTATTTTATTTTATTTTACTTTTTTTTATTGAGAGGGAGAGAGAGTGGGAGCACTGTGCAGAGCTCAGAGCCAGACCCAGAACTTGATCTCATGACTGGGAGATCATGACCTGAGCCAAAACCAATAGTTGGATGCTTAACCAACTGAGCCACCCAAGTACCTCCAATTCCAAATTTCTTACAATTACAAATGTAAAGCTGATAGCTAATAATAATAATGATGGTGGGGCACCCGGATTGCTCAGTTATGGGATCAAATGGGACATTAATCTGAGTCACCAGCTCAGGTCATGGGATCAAGCCTACATCAGTATCTACTGGCTCTGTGGGAGTCTGCTTGAGATTCTTTCTCTCTGCCCCTCCCTCCACCCCCAGTCACATGCATGTTCACTCTCTTCCTCTCTCTCTTTCTCAAATAAATGAATGAATCTTGAGGGGAAAAGATAATAATAGCAGCTGTCACATCCTAAGCACTTATTCTGTGCCAAAGTTCTATACATTATTTCATATAATCCCACCAGAACCCTATGAGATAAATGTGATTACTATCCCATTTTACATATGAGAAAACTGGGACCTAACCCCATTAAATTATTTGCTCAAGGGAACACAGAACGTTTTAGAGCCAGGTTAAAACAGGTTGTCTGACTCTAAACAGTTGTCTTAACCAAGTACCTTGCAGCCCTCTCTTCTAACATGGAACTATGATTAGTAAATCTTAACATAAGGAAAGGAGGAAATATCTGGGGCAGGAGAACATAAAATGAATAAAAGAGAATGAATGAAGTTTGAATCTACACTGTGATATTTATAACTGGGATACTGGTATTTAATAGATGCTGGACTTAAAAAAAAGGGAGGGGGCATTGCTTGTTTTCATGGCTGGGGATTTTTATATTCACAGCACTGCCATCTAGTCTCCAAGCTCAACATCAGAAGACTAGTGGACCTAATTTTCCCCGTGAACATTCTTCCCCAGCATCTTTCTGCAATTTCAGACTCCCAAGTCCAAGTTACATGATGTCATTTTCATTTATTGGGTATAATTACTAAATTATACAGGCCCCATACCTACATTCTTGTATTCTAAAAAAACAAACAAACAAAAAACAAAACAAAAATACACACACACAAAGACATGGTTCTGTGAAATGAAATGTACACAAGAGAACTCAGAACCTGCTAGCCCAGAACGTGCCTCATGCATGGTGCCTCCACAGAGAACACGCAGAAACCTCCTTGATAAGAATGCAAAAAGCCGGTCTTACACTCTGATTTCAGACTGAAAATTTCCAAATCTAATGGAACACATATTCAGCCTAAAAAACTGACAAAAGTGTTACTTACACATTTTAACAGATTTTATTATTTATAAACTTTTGAAATACTTAGGGTTTTTTTATGGGATTTTTTTCAGCTATATTTCATCCTCTACCAAGGCATAACACATCCACAATAGACACACATACTCCAACACGTTTCAAAGAATATTGTTTATCTTTCATCCCCAATTGTGGAACATTCTTGTGGCATCTTATTCGTAACAGATTTATGCTCGGAATACTAGCTCTAGAAGCTAATCCTCCCCAGATTTCAGTCATCTGATGGCAAGTGAGAGAAGAGCATTTAGTGGGTGTTTATCATCCTTTTTGTCAAGATCAGTAATGTGTTTTATCCAGATGAATCAAAATATAGGGGAGGGTTCAGTAAGAGTCTACCTTGTCAGTATAATACAATACAACAATAATAATATAATATATAACAATAATAATCTATAATACAACAATAATATAATACAGTAATATAATACAACAATTTAGAACCAGCTTTATTAGGACCCCTAATTCTAAAAGTTTCATTTATAAAACCCAAATCTGCAAACATTGAAGACCTATAATGAATAGAACACTGTCTTGCAAAGTAGGGACACATGAACAATACTGTTCTTACCTTCATGAGTGCCACACAATGACAAGGTAGGATAGGTGTCATGAGAGATTTGTCTTAAAAGGAATAAAAGATGACCCCATTAAAAAACTTTTTTAAAGAGACTGCATTTGAGATGAGCCCTCATGGAGACATGGAATCCCTCGTTGAAAAGTAAATGAAAGGGGAATAGCATGGAGGAGGCGTCAAGTAGAAACTGCAGATTACAGAGGGAAATGCAAACAGTTTAGTAAGAATGAGGCTGAAGATCAGGCCAAAAAAATACATACCATTTTATGGTGGGCCTTGAGGCCAACGGAGAGTTTTGTGCATAAATCAAAAAGCAGAGGGGAGCTACTGAAGTCAGTAGAGTGGAAGTACAGTTGAAATCTGTCCCAAATTTGAGGATGCCTCTGGCCCAGTGTCTGAGAGACATGCAGAGAAGAGAGCAGGGGGGATGGACTGTTAGGGAGCTCTAGAGCACTACAGATAGCAGCATCTGGAAAATGAGACCTGGCAGGAGGGAACAGAGAGATAGAAAGGAAGAAAGAATGTTGTTGATGACAGAGAGATGGTGGTGTCATTGCCAGCGAGAAGAAAGTCAAGAGGAGAGATTGCTTTTTCATTGGTAGAAATCACCAAGTTTGATTTGGGACAAAGTGAGTCCAGTGGCCATTGGTACATGCACAGACATCTTGAATAGGTCTAGAACTTGGCCCTATGGTGGTAAAGTGGGGATCCCCCACTCCAATAGTAACAACAAGAGCCATTGAAGTTGGCCAGTCATCAAGAAACAGGACATGGAGAAGATAACCTTTGATAGGTAAGTGGGCAAAATGCTGGAGGATGGTAAGAGAGTGTGGAAGAAAACTGTATGTGTGCTTCAGAGCCACACAGACCCGGATTCAAACCCAGAGTCGTCCATCTCTTCATAACTTTATGAACTTCAGGAGCCTTTTTTTTTTTTTTTTTTTTTTTTGAGAATCAAATGACCTGTGTACATAAAACTCCCAGCCCCATGCCTGACACAAAGTAACTTTTCTAAATGTGAGTTAATTCTTCAAAGCATTCCTGGTACCACTGCCCATTCCTTTTGATTATCTTTCCATTGTATTTGAAAGTTTGTATTTCCAGAAATTCAGTTTCCAGAATGATAGGTTAATAGTCTTTAATATCTACAGGAAAGAAATATCTGGTTTTGAAAGAAAAGGATAAAAATCCGTGACGGTTCAGAAAGGCCTCTAATTTGCAATCCACTCTAATCATCCGAAGAGGCATAGCCTCAAATAGCTCATAAGGAATGGTGGGGCTCAGGGTTCCATTCCCAGTAGACCACCCTCTGTCATCGTCATCTATGTTTAGTAATTAAAACGCATTCTTGAGCAGTCACACAAAAATTATGAATCCACATGAAGTTGCAAAGTTGTATCAGTCTTCTGTTTTCCCCAGTTACAAAATCTGAGCAACACAGATTGTATTGCTTACCCACCATACATTTTCCTGGTCCTAAGTAAGTAGGCAAGTAGCTTCTTCAGTCACTGAGACTGAAAATGCCCCATTAATTTGTCTCATTGATAAGCAAGCCCCAGTGGTTTGTATAAGGAATCATTATTGTGTCAGATATGGAGACATTCTCAGATGAAAGAAAATGAAGAGAATCTGTTGTGAGCACACCTAACCTAAGCCAATGACTGAAGAAAGTTCTCTAAGCAGGAAGAAAATTGTAAAAATAGGAACCTTGGAACACAGTAAGCAAGAATATTGATAAATACACTAGACGTCTTTCCTCTTGAGTTTTCTAAATAATGTTTGATGATGAAAGCAAAAATTATAGCATTGGTGGATGTGGCTTTAAATTAAGAAAGAGGAACTCTGGAAGGCAGTTGCACTGTAAATGGAGTAGGGTAAGCAATGTAAAGGGAGGTGATGTTTCTATACTTCATTCAAAGTTGTAAAATGTCAATGGCCATAGACAGTGGTGTTAAGTTGTATAAGAGATACATAGGGTAATAAGACACACATATCAAGTTATGTATATAACTTAAACTATGTAAATTATGACTTTATAAACTTTGAAACTTTCAGGAAAAATTGTAGAGAAAACATCTTCAGAATGTGAGGTTCTCACACTTTACACGAAAAGCTTAAGTTATGAAAGGAAAAGTGGATCATTTGAACTCCTCAAAAAGGATAACTTGCTCTGCTTGACACCCTGTTAAGAGAATGAAAAGACAAGCTATAAACTGGGGAAAAAAAAATATTTGCGAACCATATATCCAACAAAGGATTAGTGTCTAGAAAATGTAAAGAACTCTGAAAACTCAACAGCTAAAATAAATCCAATGACAAAACAGGCAAAAAACATCAGCAGTCATTTCATTGAAGAGAAGCTGCAGATGGCAAATAAGCACAAGAAAGATGTTCAACTTCATTAGCCATTAGGGGAATGCAGGTTCAAACCACAAAGAGGTTATCACTACACATCTATCAGAATGGCCAAATAAGGGACAGTGACAACACAAAATGCAGACACACTGCATACCTACACGTCTTTGCTGATGGGAATGGATGAGGGTACAACCAGCCTGGAAAGAAGGTTGGCAGTTTCCTAAAAACTAAACATACAATTATCATATGACCTGGAGATTGTATTCCTAGGCATTTATCCCAAAGAAATAAAAACTTACGTTCATACAAAAACCTATGCATGAATGGTTATAACAGCTTTAGTCACAATTGCCAAAAACCAGAAACAGCCCAGATAGCCTTCACTGGGTGAATGTTTAGACCAGCTATGGTATATCCATGCCATGGAATATCAGGCAGCCATAAAAAGGAACAGACTACTAGGACCTGAAAGGACTTGGATCAATGTCCAGAGAATTGTGCTGAGTGGGGACAAAAAAATGTTAATCCCCAAAGTTAAATAGTGTATGATTCTATTTATGAAACATTCCCAAAGGGACAGAATTATAAAACTCAGTTAATGTTGCCATTGGTTAAGGACAGAGTCGAAGTGGGAGGATAGTAGTTTATAGCTATAAAAGAGCAAAATGCAGGACTCATGTGGAGATGGAAATATTTTGTATCTTGATTGTATTAATGTCAAAACAGTGGTTGTGATATTATATGAGAGTTCTGCAAGATGTTTCCACTGGAGAAACGAGGTAAAGTGTACAGGGGATTTCTGGGTATTGTTTCTTACAACTGCATATGAATCTATAATTATTTCAGAATAAAAAGGTTCATTCAAAAACAATTTCTAACATCAGTTATTCTCCCATATTCAGATGAGATTCCACAGGGAATGACTAAATATTAACAGGCTATTTGGAAGAGGAGAGGGAGTGGGAGCAATGAAGAAAGGGAAGGAGGAGGGAGGGTGGTGGGAAGCAACAGAGGGAGGGAAGTGAGGGAGGTTGGGACAGGAGGGATGGGAGGGAGAAAAGAGAAAAGACAGAAGTAGACCTTGCAAAAGATCACCTGGCCATTCTTTGGAATAGTCTGGAGAAAACGGGGGTGGGAAGACTGGCTCAGAGTTTCCAATAGAAGATCAAAGATGGTATCTCTGATAACAGAGAAAACTGCTTCCTTCTCAATAAAGAGCATGAACTTACTGAGCGTGAGTAAGAATTCCTCTTGGCACAGAGTCCCTCAAGAATTCCTCTTGGCATGAAGTCCCTGGAGTGTCCAAGAAAAACTGATGGCCCACAGGGCATAATTTTGCAAATTTGAAAGTTAAAATGAAATCTCCCTATCTGTTCCAGCACATGTGTGTCCTTGCAACATGATATTTATGATGTGAATTGGGCTGATTAAATCCATTTTAGGGTTCAGGGATTTGCACAACCTAAATATCCTCGTTCTCAGGGAATGAAGAGCTTCATATTTCCTTGGCAAATTTCATCTCACTGGCATCAATAGGAAACTGTGGGTGATAAGGAGAACTTGTCACTGGGGGCACAGGGATGGGGAAGTTAGCCATGCACAGTGAGACGTCGGTCTGAGTCAGGGACCCATCAGCCATGATTTCATGAAAACTCTCTTTGAGCTCCCACCTGGGACGTTCATACACAGATGGTACATATGAGAAAGTATGACAGGAGAGGCCCTCGAGGTTAGTAAACACAGAAGTGATGGATGCTAGGGTAGGGTAAACCTCATCATGGAATCTGGAGGAAGGCGAATTCCTGCTAGAGACTGAAAAGGAAAGAGTAAATGAACCGGGGAATTAGACCCGATGCTGAAACTGAAGATCATTACGTACGCCAAGTCTAAACTCATATCTAAAGTTTAGAACGCAAAACGTAATAGGGGAAATTATTATCCTCCGGCAAATTCCATTCTGGTAGACCCACTATCCCATCATGGCAAGAACCTAGTACCCAAAACACAAATCCATTTTTTAACAGGAGACAAAGAAAATTCTGTGTAGTATATTATCTTTCCTCTGAGCAAGTCCCCTTGGACTAGTTTTTGAATACTATATAACCTAGCAAATTTTCGGGTGCCGAGTCTCCAACAAAGCCAGGCTTGTCAACTTGCTTACCCTTTATTAATATCAGACTGGAGGTAAGGTATCAGCCAAATAATGGTGTAAAACCCAGAAAGAAGAATGCTGCTAATTGCCAAATTTGTTATGGAATTATCACATTTTCTGTTTCAGGGCTAAGTTCTGGGAGATCCACTGAATAAAAGCCCCATCAGAACCATAGATCACAAAGATTGAGGTAAATAAAATTCAGAAAACAAGCCTGTAAACTTGGGCATTAGGCCTTTCAAAACAGACATCTTCGAAGGGAATGATCAACATCAACATACTTGCCAGTGAGCATAATTTAACGAAATAATGTCTGCGTATAGACTCAGAAGCATGCTGGATATAGAGATGGTAAAAATCTGGTTCCTCTCTAAAGATTTGCAAGTCTTTTATTAAGATTCATTTCCATCTTGACCTTCAACCTGTCGCTGCTTCCTTTCTGCCTTTCATGTTCTCTCACCTTGATGCAAGTCAAAATCCTGTCTTGCTGTATTGCTGACATTTTATTTTAGATTAACTGTATAGTTTAACTTTGCTCGCCACCATTCTTAACATATGGAAGCAATTAATTCATTTTCTTTGCCATCATTAGGATCGGAATCCCAGATATTCTAAATGTAACTTCATCATAGATTTCCCTTAACTAATTACATAATATCTAACCCATTTTCTTAAAAGCAAAAGTTGCTGGTTAAGAAATAAAAACGGCATTGCTTATAATAAACTCTGCATGCTACACTGTAATTTAAACTGTACTGTTATGTACGGTGAAGGACTGAAAGTTTAGAGTTACTCCCCTTGGCAAACATTTTTTTTAAGGATTGCTTAAATAAGCAGTACAGAAACCAGATGTCATTTGGTAAGAGTATCTGAATGACCAAAAATTTGCTGTCTGGGTATTTTTTTCCTTTATAAAAACAAGAAAAATTCTTTGGATTTATATCATATTTAGCAGCTGTGAAACAGTGCAAACATCTGTTTGTACCTATGGGGAGCTGACCCGCGGGGTCCTCATCTCTTAATCACCAAGCATCAAGCCAGCCTCACATGCACACTTTCTTGTTTTCTTTGCTGTTGCCTCCGCACTTCAAAGTTTTCAGATGCTCAAGTTCTATTGGCAGAAGGGAGGAACTAATCCATTCATTAGAAGACCAGATGATTAGGATTTTTTGAGACATGATCACAGCGTTCTCTCCACCCAGCCTGTGCCCAGAAACACATTCACATTTGCCTCTAAACTCATTTTGGAGTGTCTACACTTAATCCAAATAATGCAAGATTTATGAGCCTCAAGCAAGATTATAGCACCACATATACTAGCCTGCCCAAGGCCTGACGTCACCATTTGGGGCCACAGTCTTTAAAAAGTCATCTTAAGATAATTTGTTCCTTTTTAAACTCTGCATACAGATACAGCCTTCACTCTTATTTGGAGTCTCCCTATTAGAGCTTTTGCTAGAGGTTTTTTTTTTTTTTTTTCTTTTTTTTTTTTTTTAAAAAGCAGTAATAACAACAACAACAAAAGCCTTACCACACTTGCACACCCAGGGAATATCAGTTTCTAAAGGCTAACGTTTTTACTGCACTTTATAAATAGGGAAAGTACGCTGAATTGGAATTGAAGCTTGCCAGGTCAAATCAGCTGCTTTATTTTTACATTCTTTTTTTATATACAAAGTCTGCCAAATAAAGCATTCCTATTGCAAAAAAAAGGGGGGGGGGAGAAGAAGAAGAAAAGAAGTAAGAATCAACCTCATTTTTATAATATTAAAAAAATACTCTTTAAAACAAAGTGTCATCACCATGACTCCCATTACAAAGAAGATACGCTCTGTTTAGCAATGTTACTTAAGAGGATGGGCCATCATAAAAACGCTCTATTAGTTAGTGTGAGAATAAGTTCTCTGTAACAATTGATTCTTGATCAGTGAATGCCTTTGGTGGCCCTTATTCATGTAGCAGACATTCCCTACCCTGTGTGCTATTTGCATTGCTCTCTGGAAACAAAGAGGAGGCCCTGTTATAGCTGTATTCTGACCATGTGGAAATTATACTTGGCTGATTTCTCTATTTTAAACATTCCAACTGCCCCCACAGGGTGGGATGGGAGAAGGATGTGCCCACCAAATTAAAGGCATAGGAATATCCAGCAACCTGAAGAAAGACGCTAAGGTAAAAACCACATGCACAATACCTCCCTTTATATCCTGCTGGGTTCAAAGAACTTCTTGTAACTTGATGACATGCTAAAGAAAGCCTAGACCTTGGATTTGTCTCATCTTTATAAGCAGTATGGGCTAATGTACATATTCTGAATCTGGGATCCATAAAACAGACCAATTCCCAAGGTACCAATAGGTGTTCCTGGGAAAGAAGATTCCATGGTCAATTAAATTCGGGAAATACTCAGAAGAACCCCCCTTTTGGGGACAAAGACAAGGCCTATTAGCAAACTAAAGGCTCTGAGAACTACTGCAGTAAAGGCATCTTCTATTGTTTTTTATTAGAAAGAAATAGAGAGATTAAAAAAGTACAAAGAATAATAACAAAATCCAAGTACCCACATAGGAGCTTAAGGAAGAAATGTTACAAATACAACTGAACCCCCTCTGTGCTTGTCCCCTACCATACCCCTTCCATCTCTCAGAAGGAATGAAATACTAAAATGTAGATTGTATCCATGTATTTATTAATTTTTTTATTACATTTACGTATGTTCTTAAATAATGAGTAGTTCTGTTTGTATGTTTTTAGCTTTTCTAAAAATGGTATAATATTCTAGACATTATCTTGATAATTCTTTTGGGGAGGACTCAACATTATATTTATGACATTTTAACATATATAGCTTTAGTTCATTTATTTCACTGCTGAATACTTTTCAATTGTGTGAATATATCCCAGTTTCTTTACCTGAACTTTTTGATTTTTTTTTTACAGTTATAAACAGCATTGGTATTGGTGTATAAATAGACAGAGTAACGAGGTAGAGCAGAAGAGAGGCCAGAAACAGATTCACACATGTGTGGAAATTTCACCCCTGATGGTGACTCTTGAAAATTGGTTATACCAAATGTGCAGAAACTGTTATTTATCAATGTGACAAAAAATAGGTTACACCTTTACCTCACAACATATGTTTCCAGATATATTATATGATCAGTTCTAGGTGTATTATATACTCAAAGGTAGAAAACAAAACATTGAATTTCTAGTAGAAATATATGAGAATATATTAGAGAATCATTCCAAAAAAGGAAACCTCCAAAGCTTAAACAATGAAAAAATATTAATAACTTAGTCTATAGCTTAATTTAAAACTTCTATTCATTAAGAAATACTATTTTTAAAAGCAGAAGGACCAAGCCTAAAATAACGAAAGATATTTGCAAGAAACATAACTAATAAAGGACTAGAATCCAAAGTATATGAAAAAATACTCCAAATTTTATTTAATCCAGCACTTTCTAAATGATTTGACTCTGATTTAGCGAAGCACTTACTGACATCTCATTAAAAAAAAAAAAGATTCCATGGCACAATTTGGGAAAAATTTGTATCATGTCAAAAGCATCAAATTCTGAAAAACCTTTGGCTTAGGTTTCTATCCAACTCTTTATTCTTAGCAATGTGACACTAAAATAATTTATTGCTCTGGGCTTTGATGTTTAACTTATAATGTGGAAATTGGCCCTATTCTTAGCACACAAAGCTAAGTAGTATGGAAATCCAGAAACTGGACTAACCTTTATAGTCTGAGTGACCCATAAGCACCTGGCAGTGACCTTTTAGATATTCTTTACCTCACCAACAGTGACAAGAGATATCCTCAGAGGTTGGGTAGAAAAATATCAATTCTGACAAATTCTGTCTGAAAGATTTTCTATTCTTATATAAATGTTTTCTCCTGGTGCGCATTCTATCTCTCACTCCCAATAACTAACATCATGGATAGCAAAGTACAGAGGACAAACTACCCTTATTTCTTGGCATCTACATGCAGGCCACATACCAATGGCCATAACAAAAAGCTCAAGAGAAATAATCTGCATCAGAATTTGAAGCATACATAAAAGAAGTAAAAATAAATTTTTGCCAATATCTGCAACTCCAAAGTATTCCCAATCAACTGAGGAAAACCATTTCAGATGAGAAACTGATCTAATACAGTTTTATTTTTGAAGATTAACTCCATCATCCATGGAGTTGTTATTCTTCACTGGGACTTACAAGGTTTCTCTTCTGTTCTAACAGCAAGAAAGAGATTATGAATGCTTATGTGGAAAACCCTTTTTATTTTTATTTATTTTTTTATTTTTTATAAACATATAATATATTATTAGCCCCAGGGGTACAGGTCTGTGAACTGCCAGGTTTACACACTTCACAGCACTCACCATAGCACATACCTTCCCCAGTGTCCACAACCCCACCACTCTCTCCCTACCCCTCTATCCCTGGCAACCCTGTTTGTTTTGTGAGATTAAGAGTCTCTTATGGTTGTCTCCCTCCTGATCCCATCTTGTTTCATTTATTCTTTTCCTACCCCCCAAACCCCCCACATTTCCTCTCTACTTCCTCACATCAGGGAGATCATATGATAGTTGTCTTTCTCCGATTGACTTATTTCGCTAAGCACAATACCCTCCAGTTCCATCCACGTCGTCGCAAATGGCAAGATTTCATTTCTTTTGGTGGTTGCATAGTATGGAAAACCATTTTTGTATACAACACAAGAGCAGGATCTTCCTTTGCATGTTAAGTTTTTCTTTTTTTAAGTGGAAACCTCTATTTCATAATACAAAAGTAAAAAAGGAACTGCTTCTAGTTCAGATATTGGAGACAATTAAAAAATCGTAGGAAGAAATAAGCTTAGGATAAGCAATTGGCTTATTTTTAAGTCCTATAAATTAACTTTTCAACTTCAATTTCCAACAATATCACAGATTAGAAATCTGAGAAAAAGTTTTTGCTCAAAAACCAGGTATGCTTAAGCACCTGTTATAAAAATTTAGGTTCCTTAAACTCAAGGTTGCTACTTAATAATACAACCCCCTGCATGTATAGATCTCATCTGACACCTCTTCATGTCACCCAGTAGGAACTGAATCTTTGGGAATCAGTACAAAATGTTGATACTTGAGCTACCCCTACTGCAAGGAAAATAAACTTCCTTTCACCATGACTCAGGAGTCTCAAGTCTTGAACCAGAGTCCATGAAACTTGATTTCTTGAAGTTAGAGTAAAAGCAGGATAAAAAATTCTCAGTCCCTTCACAGTTCTTGAAAATGGCTACATGGGAACGGAACATGGAGAAGCCTAGGGAGTGTTGAAAATGGAGAGGCTAAGACTCCAAAGGACTCCAAAGGACTTCTAGAAATAGGCCTATTGTGTAAAAACAAAAACAAAAACAAAAAAATAGAAATAAGCCCACTGTATTACACACTATCTAACTATCTACACTTTGTCTTGTGTAGCAGGTAACAAGGAAAAAGATAGCAAGGGAATTTGGCACTGGCTAAAGGGCACAAATCACCCAGAATAATTGATAACTATAAGCTCTCTCTCACATGGGTTCCCAGACCAATTTTATCCACTTATGTACTTCACAAAAACCTTAAATGGAGAATTTAATTTGGAGGTCACACATCAGCAGAAACACGTATATAACTAACAAACAGTATTGAAAATCAATATCAATCCAGGCCTTACAAAATCCCAACGTTTCAAAAATACAAAACATAGAAGGAAAAAAAGTAATATTGGAAAGAATAAATAGATACAACAGAGACCAAAATCAGACCCAGAAGTATACAGTAAACTCTCACAAAATAGCAAATAACTGTGTTTAATATGTTTAAAGAGATAAAAGAGAGGCATTAAGATGCAAATAGAATGAAGAAATAACTTTTTAAAGTTTTAAAAGAATTTGAAAAGGAAACAAATGGAACAAATAGAAATTATAAAAACAGAAGTAAAAACTCTATTCAAAATTGAAACAACACTGGGGATAACTACTAACCTGAGAGATAAATATAAAGAAATACAAAATGAGAGGCCAAAAGAAGGAAAACATAAAAGAAAAATGAAGGGAAAATGGAAAATAATATGAGAAAATCTAATAGGTGTCTCATCTCCAGAAAAATAACAGAGAGAATGTGGATGAAACAACTTTCAAAGAAAAATAGCTGAGAATTTCCAAAAACCATTGAAAGTTACTATTGGATTCAATACTCCCCGACTCTTATGAGTTTATATAGGTTTATATACCTGTGACATCAGAATAGAAAAGTGTATGAAAAGGAATATCACAGGCTAATCTTAGTAAAACCCCAAAGTTCAAAACTTCTAAGCAAAATACTAGTATACAAATATTAGACTGTATTCAAAACACAATACTTCATAACCAAGTAGGATTTATTCCAGACATGAAATGTTGGTTTAATATTAGGAAATCTATCAATATAATTTACCACATTAATAGCTTAGAAGAGAAGAAACATACAAATTCAATAGATGCAAAAAATTTATCTGATAAAATTTAGCATAGATTTTTTCATGATTCAAAACAAGAAAAACAATAGAATAAAATGCTCTTAAACTGATAAAGGACAACTACAAAAATAAATATAAACTACATACTTAATGGTGAATATTAAAGCTTCAAAACAAATACAAATACACCCACTTTCACCTCATCAATTCAGCAATGCACTGAAAAAACCTAGACAGTACAATATGGACAAGAAAAAAGAAATAAGGGAATAGTATTTAGAAAGAAAAAAAGTTTTTAATAGATGACATGACTGTTTGGAAAATCCAAAATATTTTCCATATAAATTATGAGAATTAATATGAAAATTTAGTGGGATTTCTGGATATAAAATCAAAATTAACTGCATCTCTAGACACCAGCCACAAACTGAAAATATATATGTAATTTTCTGAAATGTTGTTTGCTACAGCAATAAAAATGATAAATTTTTCCTAGGGAAAAATGCCTAGCAATAAATCTATCAAAATGTATTCCAGGGTCTTTATAGAACAAATCATAAAATATTTTAAAATCCATTAATTGAGACCTATATGAATTAAAAGAGATATCACAGTTATGATATGAAATAGGAACTTCTAACACTTCACTCTCCTTTCTTCTCTCATGGGAACACACCTCAACACCTTTCAGTCATAACCACATGAGGGAGGAAGCCATAGACAGGACGGAAAAACCATCCTCTACTCTTTTGGGAGAGCAGTATTCGACAAGTTCCTATTTCATGGGCAAGGAACTCAGTGAGGAATTTCTCCTCCCGAGAAAATTCTGATTGGCCCACTTAGAACTTCATTGGATTTTTCCTTCCTACTGGGGTTGATCACCTAAATATATCTGGCTATTCTTAGTGTTGGATCACAAACCAGCCACATGAGCATCACCTGAAGCCTTGTTAGAAATACAGAATCTCAGACCTACCCCAGAATTCTAGACAAGGTGAATCAGAATCTATATTTTAATTAGATCCCCAGGGGACTTCTATGCATAGTAAAGTCTGAGAAGCATTCTCTAGGAGGGTTCAGACCAGATCAGTCTACCCAGCATCATTCTATTCTGCCAATCCTTCCCAACAATGAGTATCCTCCAGACATTCACTGTCTAGTACAGAAACCACTAGCCACTTGTGGCTATTAAATATTTGAGATCTGCTATTAGTATAAAGCACACGATGGATTTCAAAGACTTAATACACAGAAGTAAATGTAAAATACCTTATTTTTCTATTAATTACACATTGAAATGATAATATTTTAATATACGAGGTGAAGCAAAGTATACTAAAATTAATGTCACCAATTTCTTCTTACTTTTTTATTGTGGCTACCAGAAATTTTGAAATTATACATATGGTTTGCCTTCTTGGCTAACATTATATTTTTCCCACCCAACACTGCTCTAGACCCTGTTGTCTGCCCACCCATTTGAAATTGTATGGCCCACACAGCTGCCCCCATGCTAATTAGCTTCCTGGTTGCAATCCTGTGATATTCATTCTTTGATATAACTAATAATCCTCTAGTTTGACAAACCGTTTGGTCCTGACCACCTTCATCAGTTTGCTAATACTCTGGCAAAATGTAAACTTCTTTTTCTGAAAAGTTTAGGTTTGACAGTGGTTTGGATTAGGTTGGAGAAAAGGGATCAGGGCTCTGGTTCAGGCTATGCCTTTAACAATCTCTATGACTTTGCCACATCTCTGTATCTCTTCTTCCAACCCCTTTATCTAAAACTTGAGAGATTTAAAACCAGATTATCTTTAAGATCCTGGAAGTCCTTAACATAGACAATAATCTTTTACTCTCAGTTATTTATTATGCACATTTACTATCACTCTAATTAGACTATAGAATCTTTGAAAGCAGACATTTCATCTTTTTTTTTTTTCAGTTTTATTCAGGTATAACTAACAAAATTATAAGATATTTAAAGTGTACAACATGATGATCTGATATAAGCATACACTGTGAAAAGATACGCCCCCCCGCCCCTGCCTTCAAATGAAGTAACATCCATCACCTCAGATATTTACCCTTTTTTTCCGTAAAAGCATTGTAAGTTCTACTCTCTTAGCAAATTTCAATTAGACAATACAGTGTTATCTACTATAGTCACCATGTCATATACCAGGCATTTTATTTTATAGTTCTGTCTCGAACTCCTGGTGCTATCATTAAACTTTGGGTGTCTCAACAATTATCTTTGATGAGGAATTTGAGGCCCAAGGAAAAACCATTTATTTGAACAGATCCAATCTTTAGAAAAAAGTGGAGATTTTTTTTTAGAAAAAAATTGAGATTTCTTCTACAAGGAAATCGAAGTAGAAACATAGTCCGCAAGCCATTGGATTTTAAGGTAAGTCCTGCCTGCATATTTGTGTGTGCACATTTGTTTTTAAAACTTTGGCATCTGACTGTAACCTGAGGAATTTTGGTTAAACATTTCTTTATGCAAAACAAAGAATGTTGAGTAGTTAAATATTTTACCTCTGAGGCTAAAATTGAGTTATTTTTTTTCCTCCCTTCTGAATGTTTAAGGGGGAAAACCAAGTGTAAATGTTCAAAAGATTTCCAGTCATGAATATCTCATCATCTATGAAAGAATAGTGGTAACCAAGACCTTTGAACGGTTAATTTACTCAACAAACGTGTATTTATTTTTAAAGATTTTATTTGTTTATTTGAGAGAGAGAGAGCATGCATGTGCGTAACCATGAGTGGGGGGAGTGGGGAGAGGGAAAAGCAGACTCCCCACTGAGCAGGGAGCACAACACAGTGTTCAGTCCCTTGACCCTGGGATCATGACCCAAGCCAAAGGCAGACGATTATCCGACTGGCCATCCAGGTGCCCCTCAACAAACATGTATTACCCATCTTTTCCTATAACTGAATGAGTCAGCAGTATTTGCTGAGCATCTACAAAACGTGGAGAGGTCTCTGGTAATACAGAGACAATGGAAGACTAGTTAGTACCTTCTCCTAAGCATATGACATACCTAATTGAGGAAAGGGGAACATGCAAAGTGAAAAGGACCAAATGGAAAGTTAAATAATACATAAGTAATCAATCAAGAAACATTTTTTGAGCTTCTGTTACATGCATAGTGTACAGCAGATACTTATCTGAACCCTCAACGTACACTCAAGCGCTCATGGCTCAAAGCGGGCTCTCAGATTAACATGGGTGCTCAAAGAGTTAAGGACTTGTTTTTGAAAGCAGGAAGCCAGGAGAGGGCAACCACGCTTCTGGCAGCAGGACAGATGCCAGAATCCTCAGGTGGCATTTCCCTCCTTCCACCAGAGAAGGTGGGTGAGGTGAAAAACCACAGGAAGGGAGTTCAGTCATCTGAAGTTCACCTGTAGACATGTGGTTTGCAGACCACCTGTGGGAGAATCACCTGGAGGTTTTATCATAAATGTGCATTTCTCTGACCTACTCCAGAGCCAGCCCATCAGGGCCTTTGAGGATGAGCTTCAGAAAGCTGCACTTTGAATACCCTGCAGGTGACTCTTCTGCACACTGAAATCTCTGAATCACTCACTAGATGAGAACAAGAGTGTCAGATTGGCCTGTCTCCACAGCTTTATGGTAAATTTCCCCCTTCTGCTGCCCAGCCTCTCTAAACCCCAGTTTCCCCATTTGTCAAAGGAAAACCATAAATACTATCTGCCTATAATCTTGTTGTGGGGACCACATGATTCACAATCTAAGACGCTTAGGCATGCAGTGAGCACTCAATAAATACAATACAAGTTATAATAAGTGAATGAAAAATGCACCAACTGTAACCAATGAAAATGTATTACACACTTAAAAAATGGTTAAGAGGGTAGTGGCGTCTGGGTGGCTCCGTTGGTTGAACTTCCAACTCTTGGTTTCGGTTCAGGTCATGATATCACAGCCGTGAGACTGAGCCACACGTCAGGCTCAGCGCTCATCGAGGAGTCTGCTTGGGATTCTCTGTCCCTCTGCTCCTCCCCTCACTCATGTGTTCTCTCCCTCTCTCTGTCTCTCTCTAAAATAAATAAGTCTCTTTTTTTAAATGTGTCAAAGGGTAAATCTCATGATAAATATTTTTTCCACAAGAAAAGAAATTCTAAAGAGAAGAAAAAAAATCACCAAATGTGAACAGATGAAGCAGATGCAACGAGGAAATGAGACAGGAAAATTTTTTAAAGGGCAAAGCCCTTCCAAGCAGGAAGCTGGTCCGTTAAGGACATGTTTCCAATGACAACCACTTACTAACCACCGCCTATATGCCAGGCTACTTTCACATTGACTTGAAAGAGCCTAGGATCACCCTATGAAGTAGAAATTTAGTAGGAAAGCTGAAGGTCAGTGAGGTTAAGTGCCCAGAGTGAAGTCACACAGCTAGTAAGTCACACGACACACATTAGGCAACAAATTGTATCCTACTCAAATAGCCAGAATCCAAACTTCGAGCCACACAGCCTGCCCTACATGGGACAGAGATGAGCCAGGTCAGTATCACGTGTGCCCTGGAGTGGAGCCAAATTCTGAGACCAAAGGGTACACCCAGTATCAGGCTCAGAAATGTGGGGTCAGCAAGAGAGTCCTCTCACCTGTTCTGCCAAGAACCTTCCTTATTGCCCCAAGTTGTTATTAGAAATCATAAAGATAGACAAATAGCAGATATTGATTTCCTGCCACATGTCTAAAAATGTGGAAATCTAAACCATTGTTCAATTACACTGCAGTCAAGGTTTGTTATTAGTATTAAATGCATTTTAATTCTTTTTAAAATTTTTTAATTTAAATTTGTCAGGGATTAGCTAAATTTTCTAGGGCACACTTTAGGGAACATATTGGCTACATTCATTCTGTGCTCTTCTGGATGCTGCCATGTCAAAATTTTCACTCTTAGTCTTTTCAGGTATGTGAGCCAATGATTTTTTTTTAACCCAAATCTATTTAAATTAGGATTTTCCTCACTTAGGGAAAAAATCCTAACTATTTGAGAACCACATGTAACTCAAAGGCCATTGCTCTTGTCACAAACTTACACTTAATGTGAACTGATTCTGTGGGTGCAGGACATGGATAGTAAGAGAATTAGGATGGGGAAAGGAAGATTGGTCCTTAATCCATGGGTAGGGTTAATGACATTAGGACAAGACCTTCAAAAATAATTTTTTTAAAAAGTGAAGCTAGAAACAATAAAGATGAGAGTCATCAAAAGAAAATTAAACTGGAATATGCACCCCTCCTTTCTGAAAGAAGGAAAAATTTAAATATGAAAACAGAGACTTAGCAAACACAGCCCTAGTTTACTAAGGCATGGGGAGAGAGAGAGGTAGGAAGGGCTCCATTTTTAAAAGAGGTAAGGAGACTAGAATAGAAACAGAAAATGACAAACCATTTCAATATAGACCGTATTTGGGACAATTTTCAGCAGGAAGAGGCATTAACGTCTAGAATTTTGACTCAAAATTTGAATTAGGCAATTGATTTAGCCTGTTGTTTAGTGGGTACACTTAGAAAGTCTATCTGAAATTATCATTACTAGCGAACATCTTATTTTCACATACATCATATGAGAGTTGGAAAAATAGCCAGCACATAATTCATAATGCTTGAATTCATTCATAATCAGGTCTGTCAGCTGACAGACAAAAGGGAAAACAATTTAAGCATGTAATTCTATTTTAATACAAAAAAATCAATCCTGGGGCACCTAGGTGGCTCAGTGGGTTAAAGCCTCTGCCTTTGACTCAGGTCATGATCTCAGGGTCCTGGGATCAAGACCCGCATCGGGCTCTCTGCTCAGCAGGGAGCCTGCTTCCTCTCTCTCTCTGCCTGCCTCTCTGCCTACTTGTGATCTCTCTCTCTGTCAAATAAATAAATAAAATATTTTTTAAAAAATAACCCCTTAAGTAATCTCAGGCAAAGAAATAGTCTATGCCCTCATAGGTGAATTTTAAAATTCCATCTGATTCAATAGTATCTGCTTTTAATTTTCCTCATGAGTAACAATTAATAGATTATATAATTCTATGCATCCCTTCAGGTGTCACACAATCAAACAAAAATAGATTAAGTATAGGAAGAGAAGAAAGCCTCCTCTTAGGTTAATCCTTTCCAAACTAGAGTCTAATTCAAGGCTCAACTGTAGCTAAAAGATATGAAATGTCTTATTTAGATCTGAAGGACAAGAACTTAATTACAACAGAACATATGTTTCAAAACAGTGGACATTAAAGAGACAATAGAACTAAAGAAGTCAGATAACTGGGATGGAAAAAATGGAAAAACACATTAGCACAGTGGTGAGAGTTCATTATACCTCATTCAAATCTTTAAACTTCAGGTATATTTGCTTTATAAACTTAGGAGTGCCTTGACAATGCAGACAGAGTTGATGTATAATCATTCCAAGCGACTGTGTTAACTGCTGCTGTCCTAGTTTATGCAAATTAAGAACTGGGCATCAGTGTGGAGTTTCCTAATGCTAATGTGGGGATAGACTACACGTATTTTCCTCTGGCCATTGATTCCAGTGTATTTCATCTGTGCCTTTTACAGCCCTGTACACATTACATTATGGTCAGTTGTTTATATGACCCATGCTTCCCCGGACGGTAAACTTTTCCAGAGACAGAAATACCTTTTGCTCATGATCTTTTACACTGTTTCTAGCTAAATGCTGAACCAAAAGGAGCCTTGGCAAAGGTGAACGAATGTCTCCCTTTTGATTTGTAATAAAGATTGGTACTTTTAGCCAATGAAGTTAAAGCAAGAATTGTGAAAACATTCTGCCATGGTGTTTTGGTATACTAACATCAGAAATATATCTGTGAACCATTTTTTTAAGATTTATTTATTTATTTATTTATTTATTTTAGAGAGAGAGTGAGAGGGGGAAGGGCTGCAAGAAGAGGGAGAGAAAACATCTCAAGCAGATTCCCTGTTGAGTACACTGTCCGACTGAGACCTGAGATCATGACCTAAGCCAAACCCAAGAATCGGGAGCTTAACCAACTGAGCCACCCAGGTACCCCTGAACCATTTTTATATACAATATCCAAATCCAGGATACGATGGGAGAAGGATTCTCTTCAAAATTGAATGAAACCAGGTTTAATAAAGATGTTTTAATATTATATATGGATTTGTCTGTTAATTACAGCATATCAATTTTTAAAATAAAGGTACACATTCTGCTTTATGTGTGGTTTTTAAGTGATGATCAGTAATAGCAGTATTTTAATATTATTTTATTATTATTATAGCAATTAGTACTATTTAAATGGTAATATTTTTTAATTTAAAAAATGTTTTAAAACAGAATAAACGAGAGGAAGTGTGTTGTGATCTCAGTACATCTAGTCCCAAGGAAATCCATGGTAGACCATGAGGCCTTAAAACCAAGTGCTGCAACCCATGCAGAAGTTTATTCAACCAACAACACAACCGGCAAGAAACAGCATCATCCTTAAATCGGCTGGTGCAAAACAAATCAATAAAAGTGATGAAAGGTCATCGATTACACCCTACACCATTTCAATCCCATTCCCAACCCTATGCTTCAGGCTTTGTACCCAACCAGCCAGAGACATCCCACTTGGAAGTTCCGTAATAAACTACCCTCCCACCAGGGAGTGGACTCAGGACCCAGATTGCCAGTTAGCAAGCTGCTTAACCTCAGCTTTACCATCTGAATAATGTGATTAATAAAGAGCTCTACCTCACAGAACTGATGGGAGTATAAAGGGGTCTGGCACATACGAAATGCTGTCTAAGCGTTGAGTAAGAGATAAAAGCCTATGTGAAACCTTCCATAAGGGTAACGCATTCCTACCCACTGTCTTTCTTTCCTTTTCTTCCAAATGCCAAGCTCCTTCTTGTTTCAGAGTTTTTATCCCCTTTTTGGCGTTTCTGCCATTTCCTTCTGGTTTTAGCCCCAGAGGCGGCAGGAGACTTCCTGAAGTGATACTATTTTGAAAAACATCCAAGTTTTTTTCTGCAATGGCTTCCATCTTGATGGAGTTTAAGAGGACAACAGAGAGCTGTCAACAAGGCAGGTACTGTCCTTGAATATCATTAGTATAATGTCATACAAATTCAGGAGTCATAGAGTTCATATTGTCTTAGACCGAAGTTCTGACTTCTCCACTCATTGGCCAAGATAACCCTGAGTCAATCACTTAACTCCCCACACAGCATTGTTCTCTCCAAAATTAGGATAAAATTTGTACCTACCTTCCAAAGCTATTAAAAGGATTTCATGTAGTGATGAATTTGGAAGGGCCCTATCCTCCTGAAAGGGTTTAAAGCATAGTATTATTTTTGTTTTTATTGTTAGTTGCTATTATTCTGTCCACAGAATAAGGAGTAGAGTTCAAGGGTATCGTCTCATAGCTAAGCATAAGTCTTCATCTTGATAAATACATTTACTTCTAGTTCGTTGTGGTTGATTAGTTAGTTGCAGTCCTGTGTGACACAATGAAAAATTATGCCAGGTGTAAAGACAATTCCTACGTACTATGTTGTCATAGACTGGACTCTGTCAGCTTAGTCAAGGTAATCATTTGGTAATACAATTGGAATGTGTTAGGTATGTTTTCTTTTTATATAAGCTTCCCCACACCTGACAGGCCAAACACAAAACAAAACAAAAAGAAAAGAAAAAACAGTATCTCATGGAAAAAATTAAAAGAAGGAAGGACGCAAAAAACTAATATCTGAGGGCCTACTATATGCTAGACATGAAAGGAAAATATCAGGTTCAGCACAGCTTTCATGGCCCAAGGACCAAGGCCAACAGTGTGGCAGAACCCTCCCAAGGTCAAGGCATCGTTACAGAAACTGTGGCCTATTTTAAATGTTTTAAATTTAAAAAATCAATACCTTGAACAAGAAAGAAAAAAATCCAATGCACCATCAGTGCACTAGCCATAGATAATTATATTTTAAAACATCAGTTCAAAGTATGCTCCAGAGCCTGATAACAGGTCATACATAGAAAGGTGTGTAATGAATAACTTCTACTTTCGGTTCCTCATGTCCCGGTAACTGTAAGTATAACCTCACTTGCAGATAACAGTCAAGACCTGATTTGTGAGTGTGAGGCTTGAGCCAGCAGTACTCCATCCTCCACCAGCAGATGGGCCCGGTTCAAAGCAGGAACCGGTGTTTTGACTTAACTCTTTGATGTAGCCATTTCATGTCAAACCACCTTTTCAACATGTGAAATCACTGTCTTTTCAAAAACAGAAAAGAGAGATGTTCCTTACCAGAATAAGATTCAGGCCTTATGAGGCCCAGGTCATACCTGAAGGATAAAGAATAAATTTGGTGTGAAAATCAGTATTTATTTCAAATGAAGAAAAAAAAACACATGTTACACATTTTAATAACCTGCAAAAGAGCAAGTATTAAAAAAAAACAGAAAAATAACAATTTTTTATTAACTCCCTGATACACCTTTAAAGAAGTTTTCCTATATTTTTTAACTATATGCTTCTTGTTCATCCCTTCAGATGCCAATGACTTTGTAATAACTGTCCTTAGAGAGAAGAGGAAGATAATTCTATTTGTCTTAGCATCATGGATCAAAATTTACATTTAATTATTAACAATTTAGAAAAGCTGTTGATAGTTATTGATAGTTAAGCACCACAAATTGTTTTTGGCAAATATACTACATTCTTAGGATTTTTTATCAAATTCTGGAAAACTTCCATTTCTTTCAGAGATGACCTGTAAGATTTCAGGGCCTTGAGTTTTCTTGTGCAGTGACCAATCTTAAACACTCTTTGAATGAACAGAATTTAATAACCAGTCAATGAACTTATAATAATTATACATTGCAAGTTTTATGTTATCACTCAGTGTCACTATTTCATTTTAAGTCAGTTAGAATTGTAAATATTTTCTATTATATCCATGTAATTCAATGATATATTGGAATGCATAAAACATACGATGTCATCAAGATATAAAGTACTACAAAGTCCGTCACAGTGTTATATATATGTGTCCTATAAACATAGCATTTCTGATAAGTTCCCTGTCTAAAGATTTCTAAAATATTTCTGAATGTATCAACTACATTATCAAGTATATTCCTGGCAGCAAAGATCTTCAGTTTTGATGGGACCTTGATGGGAATGGAATGATTCTGTCACAATTTTGCCTGCCTGACTAGAAGAATTTTCCACAGATGGGCTTCTGGATCCATAGAATTCAAACCATGTTTCTCCTCCAGCATCCACGTATGTTCTAACCCACTCCACATTACCACGTGAGCTCTGGCTTTACACTTCTGGGTCATGTTGGTGAGTGGAAGCAACGGATGACAGGGGTGAGCCTGGTAGTAATCTCTATACCAAAACAGGGAGCTAAATAGTTCTATGTGATATGACCATAAACAATGTGAATACAACCCTCAGGCCTAAACATAAACGAATCCCCAACTCGACTTTTCTGCAGTCTGTTCTCTAAAAGGCCTGTGGCAACCCCAGTGCCACCGGACAGGAAGGGCAATGTGACCAGAAGAGATGAGGGTGGAAAGAGTATTTTATTTTTACACATTTTGTAATGTAGGACCCTGGCAGGGCTTTTGAAGGGGTCCAAGCAAATGAGGGGCTTTGACATTATGCTTCAACATTTTGCAAAAGATCTGCTTTGAACCCTGACTTTTATTCCATCCCTAACCTCAAGCTTGAGGGTTTCTTTTTTTTTTTTAAGATTTATTAATTTGAGAGACGGGGGGAGGGGCAGAAGGAGAGAATCCTCTAGCAGACTCCTCACTGAGCACAGAGCCCTATGTGGGGCTCCACCCCATGACCCATGAGATCATGACCTGAGTGAAACCAAGAGCTGAAAACACAACTGACTGAGCCAACTAGGCCCCTCTTAATCTTGTATTTCTGTTTTATTTGTATACAGAATATGTTATTCTGTATGGATGAGCTTTGATTTTAAAATCAGAAAACAGCACAGGTCAAAGTCTGTTGGGGTTGATCAAGGCTAATCATCTGTTCCCCAACCTCCATTTGAAGGAGCTTAATTAGAAGTCCCTACATAGGATGGACCACTGAGAAAACCATAAGAAATTTAACTAAGTGTTTTCTGGGAAGTCTGAAGAATATGGGATCTTATTGTCCTACAAATATCTTCTGATTCCCACCTTCACTGTGCTCAGTAGATAAGATACACCCACTCAAATAAGGTTATAGAATTAAGAAGTCAAACTAATGGCATTCATCCTATAGATTTTCAAATGAAAAGATGGAATGAGTACTTCATTTAAGTGAGCCCATCTATTTATTAATTAAAAGCAAATGATAATGGCAACTGTCATTTCAAGATACACCAAGATATTGAGATACAGATGATGCCTATGAATTCTCAGAAAATAAGCAGCCTCCTAACCTGGGATGATGGGTAACCCTTTCTGAGATTGGCAAATGTAGTAAGACTCTGATTGTTCTTTCTGTGTTGTTTGACACCCATTTGAGACCATATTTCTCTAGCATCCTTCCCCCAACCTTCAACCCTGACATTAACCCTCCCTTGATTTCATCTCATTCCTAATCTCTACCCCAGGAAGTACAGGTTGGAGTTGGAGTGAAGTTCAAAGATAAGACAAATTTAATTATCCATAATTAAAATAGATACACTTTAGGGTTTACTTTTAGATTATGTTAAACTATTTCCCCCTCAATATCACTGAATCAAATGGCTGCATCCAAGCATCAAGAACCTTAGTGAATTAAGTTATGAAGCAAAAATCATAGAGGATGATATACATTTTGATTAAATTCTTAAAGAATAAATTTGTCTAAGGAACACCTGGGTGGCTCAGTCAGTTGAGTGTGAAACTCTTGATTTTGGTTCAGGTCATGATCTGAGGGTCATGGGATAGAGCCCCACATTGGGCTCTGCAGTGGGCATGGAGCCTGCTTGAGATTCTCTCTTTCTGTCTCCCTCTGTCCCAACCCACTCGCACAATCTCTTTCTCTAAAAAAGAAAGAAAGAAAGAAAGAATAAATTTATCCCCATATTGCACAATATTTCTGGGTAGAACATCACAACACATTTCTAAACTCTACCACCTCTCTTATCATTCTCTGGCAGCTTATTTTAGGGAAGTGTCTCAACAGGTATTTTCAATAGAACTGAATTTTTTTTTAAGATTTTATTTATTTATTTGACACAGAGAGAGAAAGATCACAAGCAGGCAGAGAGGCAGGCAGAGAGAGAGAGGAAGAAGCAGGATCCCCGCTGAGCGGAGAGCCCGATGCAGGGCTCGATCCTAGGACCCCAGGATCATGACCTGAGCTGAAGGCAGAGGCTTAACCCATGAGCCACCCAGGCACCCTAATAGAACTGAATTTTAAGGAGCTTAAAAAGCATACTCTCCCTTATCATTCTGATATCCGATTATAAAATAAAGCAGCCCACAGTAACTCTCTCATTCCAGGGTGCTTTGGGGCAGAAATTTCACTTCACTAGGGAAGAGAAGCCTAGAAATGACAGGGAATCATCTTCTGGTGGAAGAGTGCTAAAGAAATCTCAGATTGTTCCAAGGTGAGTGGCATTCACATATCATACATCCCTCCACTGTAGGACCCCTTCCTTGAGTCAATACCATGAAATTTAGTAAAACAGATCTATAAACTTTATATTTGACATCTTTTTCCTTAAGCTGACCTTTATTTCAGTGCATGTCTTCAAGACTAGGCATTCACTCATCCATCCATCCATCCATCCATTCATCCATTAAGGAATGATAACTTCGTATGTGCTAGGGAATGAAGAATCTGCAGTAAGTAGAAATGGCGTGACTATTGCCTTCATGGAGCTAACAGTTGAGCAAGAAAGATTGACAGTAAATAAAACATTACTCAAATGAAGGATTAATCATAGAGAGGATTTCCCTCTGCTGCCAGGAGTACTAGGTTGCCACTCAAGGTTGGGGAGGAAAGACATAGGCTAAGACCCCCCCAAATCCATACCTCTTTACTACAAAGCCAAGGTAAGGGGTTCTACTCTAGCTCCAAAAATTCTAAGGAAGGAGGATACTTATTAACCTGGCAAGCTTCAATCACTGAGCCCACCCCTGAAACTTCCTTTTTTTTTTTTTTTTATTTATTTGACAGAGATCGCAAGTAGGCAGAGAGAGAAGGAAGCAGGCTCCCCACTGAGCAGAGAGCCTGATGCGGGACTCGATCCCAGGATGCTGGGATCATGACCCGAGCCGAAGGCAGAGGCCTTAACCCACTGAGCCACCCAGGTGCCCCCCACCCCTGAAACTTCTGATCATAAGCCCACCCTGTGTGCTGTTGGTCAAAAAGACATGTTATCAAAAGAGTGAAGATGAAGGGCACCTGGCTGGTTCAGTAGTTAAGTGTCTGCCTTCGGCTTGGGTCCTGGTCCCAGGGTCCTGGAATCCAGCTCCATGTCGGGCTCCCTGCTTGGCAGGAAGCCTGCTTCTCCCTTTCCCACTCCCCCTGCTTGTGTTCCCTCTCTCACTGTGTCTATGTGTCAGATAAATAAATAAAATCCTATAAAAGAAGAAGAAGAAGAGTGGAGATGGGTAAGTTTGCCGATCAGACCAAAACAAAAAGGCAATAGTCCCTATATCCGTATCTCTAAAGGCCATAAGGACCTGGGGCTTATTCTAAGAGCAAGCAGAAAACCAGTTCAACATTTTAAGTGAGAAAATTATGTGATAAGATTTTTTTTTTTTAAGCTACCCTGGCTACACTATGAATAATGGTATGAATGGGAACAAGAATAAAGGCAAGGAAAACAAATAGAACGTTTTTTCAGGCAAGAGATGATGATATCTTAGTTTAGGGTGGTGGCTCTGATGATGGAAAATGGTAGATAAAGTTAGAGCTATTTAGGAGATAAAATAGCAGGTGACTGAGCATGAAAGGATAAGGAAAAGAGAGAGGTCAAGATAATCCCAGTGATTCTGAACCTGGCTGCTCATTAAACTCACCTGAAGACCCTCATCCCCAAGATTCTGATTTCATTGGTTAAGCAAGGGGCCCAGACACAGGTATGTTTTCTATGCTGCTCAGATGTTTCCAATATGAAGTCAGGGTAGAGAACCCCTGAACTAGGTGAACAAGACTTCCCAAGGTAGAAAACACCTGAAAGGGAGGGAGTTTGAAGGGAAATTCCATGAATTTCCATCCTATGTGGGTCTTGTCTGAGGAGCCCTAGTTATACGTCAAGTTTGGAGTTGGACATTCATGTCTGAAGATACAGAAAAGATCTAAATTGGAGATGGGTGAAAGTGACTGACATTTACACCAAGATAGAAGTCATGGCAGAATATGCAATTACCGAGGGAGGGAGTATAGTGAGAAAAAAAAAGAGGGCGCTGAAAACCCCTTCATTCAAGATAGAAGATGGTGAGTCAGCAAAGAAGACAAAGAAGGAGTGCTGGTAAGTTAGAAGGAAACCAGGAAAATGGGGTGTTGCCAAAGTCAATGCAAAGAAATATTTCCAGAAGAGAGTGTGTAAGTGGCTTGAAAGCTGTGTTTAATTTTGGCAGGGCCTGGAACTCCAACCGTCAAACCTCTGGGTTGATTTCGAGCCCTCCCCGTGGTAAGTCTCTACTTTGGCAAGATAGCCATTTGCAAGAAATTATTATTTAAAGGTCAAATTGTAGGAGACTTGAAAGCCTAGTTTTTCAGGATTTGGAAAATAAATACAATTTCAGTTCAGATACTAAACATAAAAGATAACATTCTTTGGGTACATGCACTCGTGACTTCTAGCACTTGGATGTATATTATGTTCGCCTATTTGTGGGTTTAAATTTGGCAAGACCTGCACTCTTTTAGGGTTCAGTAGCATTCTTTCTATTGCCAAGCCTACCCCGGGGCAAAACAAACAAGAGTGATCTTTCAGGACTTGCTCCCTCTTTAGGTCTCTACCGGACCACGTACAGATTTTTGTCACTATCATGAGGTCCATACCATTTTACTGTATTTCTTTACATGTGTGTCTCCTCCCGAGTTCCCTGGGGGCCAGTAATGATCTTCTATGAGCTTATATCCCCAGCACCTATCACAATGCCTACCACTTGGTATGCACTGAATAAATGTTTGCTGGATGAATGGAAAGTTGCACAATATTTCTGTGAGTTCATGGACAGCCAATCTGGAAATTCCATCTCTAAGTATTCTTTCATCATAGACTGTAAAATATTGTTTAAATAAAGGATGTGGTTTATCCATGTTTAAGTTTTAGGTCAATTTTCTATGGAGTTAGTAAAATCTCGTTCCAATACAAATTACTTAATCCCTTGGTGCCTTGGGTTTTCTGCCTATAAAATAAGAGGGGCAATGTTGATTTCCCTTGGAGCTGCAGTGTGGATTGTCAAAGTCAGAACTCTGTTTGGCCCATAAGAGGTACTACTTGGGTCTGAGGACCAGTTGATAATCATTTCTGGTTTTGCTCTGAGTCTATGTCGGTTCAGATTCGAGGGGCTAACAGGTAAGTTCTCTGGATCTATTTACAGCTGCTTTTGGTACAGTTGCTGAAGGCTGAATTGTGTGACCAGTAAAGGATTTCCCTTGTTAGGAGCTGGGTTCATCATGTGATTCTTTGACACAGGGGTGATTTTTCTGGAGGGATCCAGCCCCTTTCTGCCTGGATATAGAGTAAATGAAGTTTCGGTGCCCTTCGGGCAGAGCCAGTCTAGCTACAGCAAATGTAGTCAAAACTGCCTTGAAGGTCATGTCAGAGTTGGATCCGTTTATTCAGAGCCAGTCTCCCCTCTAACTCAAGTCTGCTGTTCAGTTGATCTAAGGGTCTCTTGGTGACAATCTATCAGAGCAGTAAGAGATTACCTTAACCAAGAGCAATCTCTCTACAATTTAAATAATATAAGGCAGGGGTGCCTGAGTGGCTCAGTTGATTGAGCAACTGCCTTAATTAAGCTCTGGTCATGATCCTGGAGTCTGGGATTGAGTCCTGCATCAGGCTCCCTACTCAGCAGGGGATCTGCTTCTTCCTCGAAACTTCTCCCTCTCATGCTCACTCTCTCTCTCTCAAATAAATAAATAAAAATAAATAAATAAATAATACAATGCATTTTTATTTATTATAGGTCCATTTGATACATAGTTCCCCACTGATTATAACTCAGACTTTCGAAGTACTTCTCAGCATTATATGTTCACATGGTTATTATACCATTTCCATTTTATACATGCAGAGAGTGCGGTCAGAGACATTAAAAAATCTGCCCAGCACCATGCAGCAGCTGGCAATAGGCAGAGACCAGAAGAAACTAATCTCCCAGACTCCCAGCTCAGCCTCCTTCCTACTAGACATTCATCTTCTCTCTGTAGGCCTTTCATATGCTATCATGTTAAAGCTAAATTTCATCCTCATTCAGCTGAATATTTACAGTCCCACCTCGAAAGACATGCCTGTGGGTTTTCTTGTCATTTAAGATTATTTTGAGGCCAAAAAAGTGAAACGAAAGCAAGTATAATATTTAGTTGTCTGCTTGCTGAATGATCTTGATAGATTTTAACTGAGACTTAAATTTTCATTTTTGTTCAGTAATTTGTATTATTGTGTTTGTTTCGGTACAGAAGTAACATTCAAATCTGTGATCATTGTTGTTCACTTACTTTTGTTCATTTACTTTTGAAAAAGTCAAACTGTCTTTGACAGCTTTTCAAGTTCTTGTGTTTCCCATACCATAGGCACCTTATCTCATTAGATTTATCAGTAGTTCTACCCTTGGAGCTGAATGTGAATATGCAATGCATTGACTGTTTAAGGAGGTACTCTCCTGGTGAGCAGATGCTAGCTGCCCCTTGCCTGGTAACTTCAAATGAGTGTGGGTTTCATGTGCTTTTAATACTATACCAAGGAAGATTTTTACAGATTCTTCGATTTTCATACACAAGGACCTAATAGCTTCATGGGAACCAGATAAAACTAATAAAAGTCATGTTGTGGTCCATTTTCTCCAGTTCCATTTTCTCCAAGAAGTACTAGGTAGGCTGAACAGCCAACATAAGAGCACGGGTCAAATTGACCCTGTGAATTGAAGGTATTAAAGTGTTTTCCTCTCAGGTGTCAACTCCAAATGATTGGTAGTAGCTATCTGAAATACTGGTATACAAAAGATCCTGAGGCTGCATTCTGTCTTAGTGGAAAGAATGCTATGATCTGTTTGTGATGTCATCCATGGTCAGTGGGGAGTTGTGGCAAGACTGTGCACCTGCCAGGATTTGGAGTCATGGAAGAGGACAGTGGCCTTAGTAATAACTCAAATAAAACCCCAGCTGCAAATGAGGTATACATCACTTTACAATAGCAAGAGCCCCATTTCACATGTTACCTCAAAGAAAACTTATGGATGACAGGTTTCCATTTATTTAAAACAAAACAAAAACAAAAACTGATGTGCAAAGAAATACAGAGAAGGGTAGAGGAGAGGCTATTGTTTAGGAAGGAGACAAAGAGACTGTGTTCCTGCAATGTCTCTGTGCATACAGGGACAAGGGAACTATGCCCAGTTAGTAAGGAGGAATACCAGATCTGGCAAAACTTTCCCTCCTGTAAACTTAGAGGACAGCTTAGCTGAGGATGGGAGTAGGAAGCCTAAGTTAGTACATTCCAGCAGAGAAATACAGAGGGACCATGCTGGTGGTGTTGACATTTGAGCTGATCCCACTAGCAAAATAGGTGTCCACGTGTCAGGGATTCCTATATGGAAAGCTTCTCTTCTGATGACCTTGAGCAAGACTCCCATTGAGACTTAGAATACTCTAAGATGCTTGTTATTGGTGTTCTTTGTGGTGTGGACAGCTCCTCCTCATACATTATGTCTGTCTAATGGGTTACATTTCTCTGCCTTGAAACATTCACTGTGTAGAGGGGGGAAAATATGCAGCATTAAATTGCTGCTCAAAGTGGTGCTTGTATCATACAAACACTGAGGAGGTACAACTGGAAACAGATAACCTCCTCTGTCTGGGAGGGACAGGGCAGGTTTCTCAGAAGAGACAATAGAGCCAGGTTATTGGGCAGAAAACCATGAGGAGTTCCTTCTAGTCCTAGAGAAAAGGATAGGCAGAGGCATGGAAGCAACAGCATGGTCAGTCAACAGCAACAAGTTCAAGGTCCCTGGAGCACACAGTGAGAGAAAGGTGTGGGTAGAGGGTCTAGATCACGAGGGGTCGGAAAGCCACGGAGGGTTTTTAAGCAGAGATGTAGCGTGTACCTCTTTGCTGTCCGGTGTTGGCAGTCCTGTAGGGACTGGGTTGGAAGTGCAAGAGAGAGGTGCTGGCTGGGAAATCACTCTAGTTGTCCTTGTTAAAAGAAAAAAAAAAAAAGATGAATATAGGCAGATTCAAGAAATACTCAGAATTAAAATGACCAGGACTTAAATAATGTTGGGTGAGGGGAAAGGGCAAAAGAGAAAGAAAAGAGTTCAAGGTGGCTCCAGGGTTTCAGGCATAGGATGATAACAGGGTCATTACTAGGTTGGGGAAGACAGGAGAAACAGTGGGTTTGGGATTCTCTGCATGCCACCTGTAACACCAGGAGCTACTTCAATAATGACCAGTCAAGAGCATCAGCTTTGAAGTTGGAGATTAGGATTCAGTAGCTTCCCTCCTGTTCAATAGCCACATGACATCGAACACGTTAGTTAGCTTCTCTGAGCCTCAATTCCCTAATGGTAGAGGTGAGATAATACCAGTGTGCAGTTCATAAAGCTGATGTTGAAGTTATATGAGGTTATGTATATGGGATACTGAGTAGAGCTCCTGGTGCATAATAAGAACTCAATAATGCTAGCTATTTTTGATTCAGTAAATACATTGCTTTTTCCTTTTTACAAGGTAAACAATAGGATAGAAAACATTTTTTAGTCTTCTGGTCATATTACATTCACTTGCTATTTTTGTTTCACTGGCTTGAACTGAATTTCTGCTAAGGCATTTATGGTATAACACATAAAAATTACTCTTGAATGGCCCTCCCATGTAAGGATTTACCATTGGCTTCTTGACCAACAAGCTTCCTGGAAACCTGACCCTAGGAGCCCGTGCTTAGGAGAGGACAAGGTTGTCCTCCTTGGATTATGCTGGGATTAATCCCAATCCAATCTGTACTGTGACTTGGCTTCTTGTGTCCTTTCATCCAGGTCTTGTATGTTATCCTTAACAATCACGGGCAATGAACAAAATTCTTAAGCCCATAAGGTAGATGGTGCTATCCAGAGTGTCCAACATAGGAATTGGCACATAGCAGGTATTCAGTAAATTTTGGCTGAGTGAACACATTGTGCTGCCTATACTGAAATGCCTCGCCTCAACAAACAACGCTTGCACCATGCCAACCCCTAAACTCTTCTTCCTTTTACCCAAGTCATGTGCCCTGAGAAGAAATACTTTTAGCATGAAGAATGTACTTCATGTACTTTCAAAGTATGTAAATGGAGTATTTAATCTGCCAATCGGACAGTGAAGATGATAAACTAAATATGGATTAAGAAACCAGTGGTGATATGGGTAAATTTCTTCAAGTATACATTGATAAACTAAAATGGTTTTACCATGTAGTGATCCATAGGTCGACCAGTTTTCCCTGAATGTGAATGTGTCCACCCAGACAACTCAGGTCAATATGAATCCAAACTTATGGGTGCTTGTGTTTTTCAAACCCATTGAAAAGCACCTAATTTAAGGATCTGTGATTTAATGAGCCTTTCAAAGCTGAAAATATATCCCACTGAGACTTAAAACAGAAAATAGATTTAAAATAGAAAAAAATTAAACAAAGCTAGTTTTGTGTTTCACAGACACAGAAAGGTGCCAGAATTATTTACTGCTTTCTGGACTTTGCATTATGACCAAATTGATATTTTCCAGGTTTTTCATTAACTTAAAATGTTCTGAAGTAAACATACCATTTGCCGTGATTAAATCCAAGGTGTTTCTGCAGCTTCCTTCTGAGCAGTTAAAAATTAGGCCGAGAGGTAAGAGTTCTGGTCGACCTCTTTCTGAAAGTAGTACTGGAGAAAATGCACAGATTTCACCAGACAGCTTCACTGATTTTCTAACAGTCCCACCAAACAGAATGTCTACAGGCAGAATCACATCGCAAAATCTTCTAGTCCAGAACTTTCTCACCTCTAAAAGCAGAAATCATTCCACCTCGTTTTAAAAATTCTCATAGATTTTCCAAATTGCAAAAGAACTTAGAGTTGACCTGCCCACCCTCACACCTACTACACCGACCCTCTATAAAGAGCTCTGCAGGGGTGAGACTTTCTACTACTTCCCTGGATGGTTCTAGGCTGGGCCAAGTAAATAGATACACAGCTCTCAGAATTCACTAGGATTTCAAATTTCCTTCCCAACCTGAATTACACTGATTAATTCAGCTTCTGTTTCAAAACAGATGGAAGATTAAAGATAAATAGAAAAGCTAATTCAATTTAGCCTTTTCTTTCCCCTCTATGAATTCTACCTCTCAATCTTGGAGACAGGGACATCCCTAGGATGGGACTCCACTGGATTCATTAAGTCCATCTGATGGACAGAGAATGTCATAAAACTGGCCATTGCTTGCTACCAATGTTAGAGGCCCCATTGGTCACCCAGGTGAGACCTGAGTAAATTATCTGGAGAACACTAATAAGAATGCCCAGGACAAGTTAAAAACAAAACAAAACAAAACAAAACAAAAAACAACTTTTCGTGGATCACAGCTACCTGATTCAGCATACAGCTAAATTTTGAATGCTTGCTTCTTGACCCTTTCAAAACTGAGTCACAAACAGAGGTAGAACATAATTCTTATTCACTTATTTTATATCCACATTCCCAATACCTTATATTCTCCCAGGACAAGACCAGACCTTCACAGTGTTGTCCAGAATGGCACGTCCCCCTGACATTCCAAGACTTAGTATATAGTGACAGGTTAAATTTCACTCACATTACCTGGTTCATAAATATAACTTCTTATGATTTCAGTGAATAAAAAATAACATCAATATAGGCTATAACAAATGTGGAGCGAGGCACTCAGGGAAAGAGAGTGTTTTAAGATCATTTCATTATCTAATATACCCAATGTAGGTCAATTTTAATTGTTATTTTTTAAGTGAGTTTTCTTTTTTTTTTTTTTTTAAGATTTATTTATTTATTTATTTATTTGACAGAGAGAGAGATCACAAGTAGGCAGAGAGGCAGGCAGAGAGACGGGGGGAAGCAGACTCCACTGAGCAGAGGGCACAATGCAGGGCTCTGTCCCAGGACCTTGAGATCATAACCTGAGCCAAAGGCAGAGGCTTAACCCACTGAGCCACCCAAGCACCCCTCAATTTTAATTGTTAAACAGTTCTTAAAATTGAGTTGAATTTCGCTTCCTTAGGACCAACTCTGTCCCTAATTCTGTTCTCTGGAATCAATCATAGTACCCTTTCAGACATGGAAATTTTTTTAAAGAAAGGTTTAATTCCTTGCTTGGCAACTGTGGCTGCTCCTTCAAAAATAAAGCTTGAAATTTTAAATTAATGCATTTGGTGTACAATCAATCAATTAATCAAAACCTTGAGCACCTACCAAAGTGAGGTACTGTCCTCAACACTGAGAATGATTGGCAGTAATTAATCAACTTATTCCTAAGAGATTAGTTTCCACTAGTTCTGTTGTTGTTTTGTAATGTCTCCTTTGAAGAGAAAATCAGTTAAATAATAAATAGGGGGGCAGGGGCAGAAGGAATCAAAATGAAGTAGTGTGTGCTAGCTGCAAACGTAACCTGGAGGAAAAGAGGGAGTAAATATTAGGTAAGAAGTAGTAATAGTCATTGGCTTATAGGAACTCCAGGTACTTAATATTTATTATTTCATTCATTTTTATCACAACTCTGGAAGGTGAGTTTTACTGGCAATTTACCAAAAAAGGAAACTGAGGTTTTAAGAGTTTATTTAAATTGCCCAAAATGATACAGTCCTGTGGAGGAGCCAGGATCCACACCCAAATCTAATCCCAAAGTTCTACTCCTTTAACTGTGTAGTAAGTAACTCATTACTTGCAAAGAAATCAATACAGGAGCTTTACCATTTATCTTGGGATTTGATACTGTATGAGAATGGCTAATAGTACATACCCTTTTCTGCTGTTAGTTTTATATATAGACCAACCAAAAAAATTTTTTTAATTTTCTGAACACTCATAAGTCACTGAATTTTAATGTAATTGTGTATAATTTTTATCTATTTGGTGTCTCCAAATTGGCAGGTAGGAAACTCTTATAGAATGACAATTAGTAATAAAAAATTTAAAAGAGAACATGCCATAGAGAAGTTTGGAGAGAGAAAACCACTTGATCATCTGTTTTTCAGGATATTTTAAAGCTGTTAAAATCATTGAGTATGGATAGGAATGAAACTAAGTTTGGAGAAGAGCAAATTTCCTCTGCACACCCCAAAGGAGACAGTAGGACTCTCTCACAGTGAAATTGCAACTAAAGACATCCCTGTGGCTCTCATCTGGGTCATTCAGTTTAACTCTGACCAGGATTCTGCTTTGCCTTCCTTTTTTTTTGCTAATGGGCCACCCCTCAGCAGGAGATGGCTTAAGCCATCCTGTCAGAGTACCCGTACTCTACCACCTATTTTTCCGTCATATCCATTTCTCCACGTTCTAAGAAGAATCACAGTACTGGTTTTCAAGACCCTCTATGCATTTTCCAGTGATGGGGGACAGATCCAGCTCGACTTGTAAACAAGGCACTTGAGTCTTAGCAAAAGAATAGATGATGGAGAAATGTGGTTTTGCTCAGCGTCCCGTACCATCTATGACACTGGCCATGCAGCAGTGGCACATTTCCTCATAGAGGGCAAGGTTGCTCACCATGGTCTTGACTCCCAAATTATTCCCAATGCCAGTGCCTGTAATTAACCTCATTCATTTGGTGTAGGAAACAAAGGCAGAAGGAAATGCAGATCAGATTAAATGTCCTTACAACCTGCAGCCTTTTGACAAATCCTTGAGGCAGGCAGAGCAAAATGTTCCTCTAGAAAACTTCCAACTGTCTTAATGCCAATGCCTTGCTAGAGGGAAAAGCAATCGTAGTTTGACAATAGAAAGTCCTCCTGTATCCAGTGATTCTTCTTTAGCATATGAAAATCCTTTTGGAACTTCCCTTATCTTTACTTTTCCCCCACCCCAAAGGATATAATCAGTTGCCACTCATAATCCTGGGGCAGCAGGGAGCATCAAGCAGCAGGTGGGGTCCTGTCCCTGTAGTTTAATAAAACCACTGTTTTGCACTGAAGACGTCTCAAGAATTCTTTCTTGGCCACTGTCTCCGGACCTCACCCCACCGAACCTCACCTGCGTTTCAAAACTGCATCCCCTTGACTTTGCAGGTGGGAGGTGTGGAGAAAGGCTCAGCAGGGCTCTTAACGGCATCCTCCGAAGCTAGCAAACAGCCAAGATGCTTGCAAATGCATGTTTCCAACTTCCCTACCAAGTTTTTTCCACTAGAAACCTTGAATGGGTCTTTTGTGTTATAACCTCTTTGAAAATCTATAAAAGTTCAGTATGAAATGAAAAGGAAAAGAGTTCAATGGGGGGCACCTGGGTGGCTCAGTGGGTTAAGACTCTGCCTTTGGCTCAGGTCATAGTCTCAGGGTCCTGGGATCGAAACCCACATTGGGCTCTCTGCTCAGTGGGGATCCTGCTTCCCCCCCCTCTCTGCCTGCCTCTCTGCCTACTTGTGATCTCTCTCCCTGTCAAATAAATAAATAAAATCTTTAAAAAAAAAAAAAAGT